>NC_060900.1:16176165-16776165 GCF_014805685.1 Silurus meridionalis
TTTATTTCTAAAGTGAAATCTTGTAGTAGTAATGTCCACCACATCAGCCATTGATTTTGATTATAAAATCAACGTTTAGTTTTTCATAGTGTTTTCATAGTGTTTATGAAAAAACACTAACAGATTGTAATCAGTGTACACAATGACATGTAGATTGCTAGACCCAACATAGACCTCAAAGTGTTGAAGGGCTCATATTGACGCCAAGGTTTCTTTCTCGATTGTGGAGTAATTCAGCTGCTGTTTGTCAAAATTATGGGTATAATAGCACACAGGATGAGTCATGCCATCTTCATCCTCCTGCATCAACACTGTCCCAGCTTCCATCGACCTCTAACTGAAAAGGTTTTGTAAGGTCTGGTGCCTTAAGCACAGGCTCCTCACTTAACAGCACTTTAACGCTCTGAAACGCGTGTTCACTTTGAGCAGACCATAAAAAGGGAACGGGTAAGAGGTTCAACAACCATAGAAAGGTTTTTACAAAAACCTCTATAATAAACCTGCCATGACTAAAATTCTACGTAATTCCCGTCTAGTTGTAGGAACAGGGAAGTTCATTATAGCCGTTACCTTTTCACTCAATGAACAGACTTGACCACTACCTACCTGTTTTCCCAAATAGGTATCCGTGGCTTGAGCAAAGTCATGCTAGGCCAGATTCAAAGTCAATGAGTATTTTTTTAACCTCTGAAAATCCTTCTGCACTGTTTTACATGAACAGGCCAATCAGGAGAATACACCACTACGTCATCTAGATATGTGGAACAATTGGATACATCACCCAATACTATATTAATCAGCCTTTGAAATGTAGTAGAAGCGTTTTTTAAACCAAAAGCCTTTACTGTATATTGAAGAAAGTTATCAGGAGTCACAAAAGCTGATATCGCAGATGCCTCAGGAGTTAAAGAAACTTGCCAATAACCTTTTAAAAGATCACACTCACTAACAAATCAAGTGGCTCTGACATTATCCACACAATCCTCCATACACTGCAAAGGATAAGAATCAAAAACTGTGACTAGATTTACTTTACGGTAATCTGTACAGAATCTAAAACTTCCATCAGGTTTAGGGACCATCAAACATGAAAACCTCAAACATGAAAAGGGCTCACACCGGGTTTTGCTAAACTGTGTTTGAGTGGGTACTTAACTTTCTGTCTCATTAATGCCCTTTTTACATATTTGGCCCAATATGGATGCTGTTTAAGTGGTGTGTTATGGGTGCCATGCTGAAGAACAGAAGTTTGAGTGGGCACAAAATGTAAGGAAACTCATGAATAAGTCTAATAATTTTGTCTTTTTGCTCACTGGATAAATGTGTGAGACAGGAAAACAACTCACGCAATGTTATTGAATTGGCAATCTAGCACTAATTAAAGATGAATTCTACCCCAACAATTTTTGCCCCTTCTACAACTGATACCTCCGGCATGGTAGATATCACAGCAATGGGAGTTGAATTGGGTACAACACACACCTCAGGAGCTTCCCTGGAATGATACACCTTCAACATTAATGTGGCACACTCGGGTATGTTTTTTATAGGAGTTTCTGGAGTTTTAATTACATTGTCTGCCTCGCTTAGTTTCCTTTCCATAAAATACGGACCAGAAAATCTAGCTGAGAAAGATTAACCTGGCACCGGTAACCATGCCATAACTTTGTCTTCAAAAATCAAAAACTACGGGGAACAGCTTTCGTATCGTATTTTGCTTTCATTTTCGACTTTAAGGTTTCTCTAACAGTTTGCCACGCTTTATGGAGCCTCATATGAAAGCTAGACACATAGTCCAAGAGATTCTTTCCACCAGAGCTATCGGACATAAAAGATTCTTTGAGCCCCTGTAAAAGTCCATGTAACGCATGTCCAAAAACCAGCTCTGACTAAACAAAATAGAATCCTGTACAGCTTCAGGCACCGCAAATAATACCAGAGGAACACCTTCATCACAGTCTCTACCTGTGTCCAATTAGTACTTTTGCAAGATTTATTACAGTGACTGGTGAAAACGCTCGAGAGCACCCTGGGACTCTGGATGATGATTAATATTATATAATTGATGATAATTTGACTATGATCAGACAGGGATTAGTTCTTTAACAGTAAATGATATGAGAGATGTAGGATCTATGTCTGTTATCATATAATTGACTTTACTAATCCCAAGAGGTGAGCAAAAAGTGAATCTTCCTTTTCCAAATTCCTTGTGGAGTTTAAACCAGGTGTAGTATTTGCCTCGTTTTACAGTGTTGATGTGATTGTGGAATTTAGATTTGTACCAGATTATTTGTCATCCTGAGTCTCTTCCCTGTCAGACTGTGTTACGTTTTTCTGATGGTAGGATGATAACTCTGTAGTTGGGTGGGCAGTGGGTGATGGTGTCTGCTCTGTTGCATGTCTCCTGTAGAAGTCATATCCTCACATGGGTTTTCTTATCACTGCTATGCAGATGACACTCAACTCTTCTTTTCTTTCCCTCCATCAGATACCACAGCTTCTGCTCGGATCTCAGCATGCTTGTTAGACATATCTTTATGGATGAGTGCTCACCAACTAAAACTCAACCCCAGCAAAACAGAACTGCTGATCATCCCAGGTGATTCATCTCCAGGTCAAGATCTCCAAATAACACTTCATGACTCTCTGCTCTTCCCTTCAGCCACTGCTCGTAACCTTGGGGTAACTATGGACAATGAACTGTCTTTTTTCCCACATGTCGCTAATGTTGCTCGTTCTTGTCGATTTCTTCTCTATAACATCCGAAGGATTCGACCATTTCTGTCCATACAGGCTGCCCAGGTTCTTGTTCAGTCTCTTGTCATTTCAAGACTTGACTACTGCAACTCTCTGCTGGCAGGTCTTCCCCTGAACGCTATTCGTCCACTGCAAATGATCCAAAATGCAGCTGCACGACTTGTGTTCAATCAGCCCAAGTTTTCCCACACCACCCCACTGCTGCGCTCCCTTCACTGGCTTCCAGTAGCTGCACGTATCAGATTCAAAACACTGATGCTTGCCTACAAGGCCAAAAATGGACCAGCACCATCTTACCTCAGTGACCTCATCACATCTCGCACTGCACCACGCTGTCTGAGATCCTCCAGCACTGCTCGACTGGTACCTCCTTCTCTCAGAATGAGAGGTAAGTACACTTCAAGGCTCTTCTCTGTTCTGGCACCGAGGTGGTGGAATGAACTTCCCCTAGATGTCCGTACAGCAGAGTCCCTGATTATCTTCAAACGACGACTGAAAACCTACCTCTTCCTGAAATACCTAAATTAGCACTTTCCAAGTTTGTAGAATTCGAGTTATATTTATATTAAGTTTGTAATCTTGCGTACCAGTGTAGATTTATTCATTACTAGAGACTCAAAGCACTTTTGTACGTCGCTCTGGATAAGGGCATCTGCTAAATGCCACAAATGTAAATGTAAATGTAAATGTAGAATTGTAATGTCCAGAATTTTACGCTCTCATATGGCCACTGATGAAGTTCAGCAGCTGTATGATCTCACTCATCTCCAGTATCTTTGCCTGTCTTTTGAGAGCCTGGGCGTAGCTCCTGGAGTGTGGAAGTGGTGTTGTGTTTGGTGTGTTGTCAGCAGAAGGTGTGTAATCTGTTGGATGGTTGTGGTCTCTTCCTAATCTTGTTTCACTGCCAGGAGTGATGTCTTAGTGGTAGGGGTGGTCTTGGGTGGTGATCTGGTGCAGTTCGGCAGTTTGGCACCTGATGAGCAGATGTAGGCAGAGGTCTGTGGTGATGTGGCACTGTGTATCATTGAGGTGTTCTGAAGTGGACTTTAGTATGGGGTGGGGGTCCCCAGTATTGTTCAATCAGTTGTGGTCGTTATCTGCGTCTGGGTGGATGTCTCTGCGGGGCAGTAGGGTAGATTATGGCCTTTGTATTGGGGTAGGTCTCTGTATCCTTCTCTCCTGTTCTTGTCTCAGGTCGTTTATGATGGTGTGTATGATGATGTGTGAGGGTGTGCCAAAGCTTGATTCAAGTCAAGTCAAGTCAAGTCAAGAAGCTTTTACTGTAATTTTTACTATATGCAGTACACAGTGAAATGAGTGCTACATTAAACACACATGTGCACACACTCTCTCTCTCTCTCTCTCTCTCTCTCTCTCTCTCTCTCTCTCTACACACACACACACACACACACACACACACACACACTCAAAACTCAAGATTCAAAGTTTGCTTTATTGGCATGACAAATATGGACATTCGTATTGCCAAAGCATTGAACAAACAGACATAATGACAACAGAAATAACAGTCAGTCTGAAATAACAATAAACTATAATAAAATAATAATAAAAAACTATACAGAGTTTAGAAAAAAAAAATTAAGAATAAAAAAATATTTTCAATAAATAATTTGTTTTAATACAGAATAAATACAGAATCTCAAAGAATTGAGTACACCACACAATTTTTCATATATCTTCTAAAGAGACAATACTATAGAAAAAAACTTGGATATACAGTATTTTAGAGTAGTCAATGTACAGCTTGTATAGCAGTACAGATTTACTGTCCTCTAGAAAATAACTCAAAGCCATTATTGTAAAAATAGCTGGCAACAAAAATGAGTACACCCAAAGTGATAAGAGCTGTACATCGGGTAACATGCAAAGCCACATCTCCTATTCATCATGTTCATGATTGTATCAGCTTGACATGACCATACACATTTGTGTATCTTGTATTAGAGCAGTTCACATTTGGTGCAATTCTTCATTATGGAGGAGTGTAAGAAGATCCCAGCAACAACCTGTGCAGCTTTGGTGAATTCAATGATGATTAGAAAGGAGGAATAAGGCAGTTCTAGATAACAATGGTGCTCACACGAAATATTGACACTTTGGACACAGTTTTGACATGTTCATTTAGGGCAGTGTTCCCCAACCTTTTTTGGGCCACAGACCGGATTAATGTCAGACAATATTTTCACGGACCGGCCTTTAAGGTGTGGCGGATAAATACAACAACCGGTATAAAAACTGGTATTTTCTAAATATAATAATAAACGTTAATCCACTGTGTTGTTTTTTGTTCATTTTGCTAGCTTGGGTGTTTCAATTTAGCAGTAATGTATTATGTGTTAGTGGCCGGAGCAGCCCCTTTAAGAAGGTAGTCAGATGGAGGTAAGACCTGTGACTGAGGCAAGCATCTTGACATGCATTAAGTGATTCATAGACAGATGTGGCAGAGAGAATCCAGTAATTTTCCAAAATAAAACATCGTTCAAAATCAGATAATAAATAAAACGGAAATAATGTAAGTTGTGTATTCTTTCTGTGTGGCCCTGTACCAATTGACCCACGGACCAGTGCCGGTCGGCGACCTGGGGATTGGGGACCACTGATTTAGGGTGTACTCACTTTTGTTGGCAGCTATTTTGACAATAATGGCTGTATGTTGAGTTATTTTCAGAGGACAGTAAATTTATACTGCTAAACAAACTACACATTGACTATTATAAAATATATTAAAGTTTCATTTTTATAGTATCTTCCCTTCAGAAGATAAACACTAAAATGTTTGCTGAAATGTGAGGGGTGTACTCACTTTTGTGAGATACTGTATGTATATGTGTGTGTTGCATACACGAGATGACATGTTTATACACTGTCCTTCACCTGGTTGAGAGGGACTTAAAATTAGGGATGATTTGTTTTATTTTAGTGAAAAAGTTGTTTTGAATGTGGCTCAGTATTGGATCAGTCACCACGTTCAGGGCCAGATAACAATCCATTTTACTCTGAAGTTGCTATAGAAATAAACTTGGCTTGACTTATTGTAGTGCTCTGTAAAATGTAAATGAAAAAGAATGCAAAAAGATTTGCATATCTAATAAATCCATATTTTATTCACAATAGAAAAAAGAAAACAAATCAAATGTTCAAATTGAGCAAGCATACCAAATATGATCATTTAGAATTTGATTGCCACAAAACAATTTAAAAATGTTTACCACTGTTTAGTAGACATTTTACATCTGGGAACAGTCCACATATATCTGGGAACAGAAGAGACTATTTGCTTTTCTGGGAGAGGAATGTTGTCCATTTGGTCTGATTCTACCTGCTTAACAGTCCTGGATCTTATTTGTCATTAATTTGCTTTATGATTTTTTTATAGGCACTGATGCCCTCCCATGCTATTAGAGATGTGGCTTTTGAAATGAGCGGTGACAAAAAGTCAAATGATCCCTCTCCTCTTTAGTCTGGAGGATGCAATGGATCCATGGTTTTCAAATTTCTAAGTATCTGTCAATATAAAATTTTTCCACTTTACCTCAGTACAGCAGAGTTTTGTGTTCACATATGGCTTATTTTCTGCATGATAGATATTTAATTTAAAATTGTGGATGACACAGCAAAATGTGTTTTCGGGAGGTGTTTCAGAACCTATATAGTGATTTCCATTAAGGGATCATGTAGATTCTGGAAATCTTTTGATTATATTATATACTACAGATGATGAGATTTGAACAATTTGATGTTGAGGGAAATTTTTCTGAAATTGTTCCGACATTTTTTACACAGTTTTTCACAGATTGGTGAACCTCTGGTCATTTTTAGTTCTGAGAGACTCCTCTCTAAGATACACTTTTTATACTGAATTATCTTACTGACCTGTTATCGATTAACATAATTAGTTGCAAAAGGTTCCTAAATCTGTTTCGTTTCTTTTATTTTTTCTTTTGATGTGTTTCGTTGCCATCAAATTAAAAATGATCTTAATTCTTTCTTAAACTGAGGAAATATACCAGTTTAAGAAAGAATTAAGATAATTTTTAATTTGATGTTTTTCTGAATTATAATAATTTTATTATAAAACATTAAATCCACTTTCTCCTGACAGAAAGTGGATTTAATGTTTTATAATAAAATTATTATTGTCACTGGCCATTATCAATGTATAAAATAGCCTAAATTATAATCTGCATGTAGAGACTTCAGGAAAACTAATTAGAATTTAGACAAACTCTCGGCACAAAGAATAAAACAATAGAGTGGCTCTGGCGCTAGGAGGCGCTGCACACCGCCGGTAATCTAACCTTAATGTACCTTAAGCTTAATCAGGGGATATTTTTATCGCCATTGTTTCTGGGAAATCTTTATCGTAAAGCTATATTTGCGAATGGTCATGTTTGTAGACGTGAAATGTCTTCAAATAATTACAGACAGCTTGGTTTTTCGGTGTGTTGGTGGGGGGAGAAAAAAAAAAATCATGTTCCCTGACCGGGAATCGAACCCGGGCCGCGGCGGTGAGAGCGCCGAATCCTAACCACTAGACCACCAGGGAAGTTAAAAACAGACGAAATTGATAACCTATTATGGTATACAACGTTTAGTATAATTTGATTGTATAAATATCCTGGCAATGATTCCAGTCCATATAAACACACACCAGTTTACTGTATCAAATTCATCGACAGCAATTAGTCAATGAAAAAAGAAACTGACTACCAAGAGCAAATCTCAGGAGGACCTGAAAAAGTCTACATACATTACAAACATGTTCCAGCATGACAGTGGCCTCACTCAAAGCGCTCCGAGGAGAATTCGAACGGTATGAACGGAACTGTAACCTCGAACCCACTGCATATCTGGGTGACAAAAAAAGGAACACTGAGTGCTGAACCCCAGGCCTCCTCACCCAGCATCAGTGCCCGACCTCACTTATGTTCACTTGTGGCTGAACGGATAACATGCACACACATGCCTCAGAATCTAGAGTGAATGGTGAAGGTTTTTCTATGTGCAAATAATTGCTAAATCTGGAATAGGATGTGCACTCTTAGGTGTTCACAAATATTTGGCCATATAATGTATACTGGGAATTAAACGCGTGATAGTTGATTTAAGTGCTAATCAGTGATCAATAGAATAAGAAATACACCAGTTTAGTCGGGTAAAGAAACTAAACTCAAAAACGGTAAAAGCAAAGAGGTGATCATATTGGTGAGCTGATCTCATTGCTCTGTCACCCTGGAAAGACCTACAATCCCCGTCACTGATTTGGGAATGACCATTTGGTGCATGCAGCACGCAGTCGCGGCGTGCACACACACACACGTGACCTGTCAGTGACCTGTCAGGACAAGCCCCGTCCCTGGGAGGGACTTGTGTATCACGTGTTTCGGTTATTTAAAAACTCCGTAAACCGAGCTGGTCGGTAGTTCGGTGCAATGATCAGAGTACGCAGTTGGGTTTAATCCCCACACACAAAAACAAACAAACTACAAATGGGTTCTGTCGCCTAGTGTTTCCCCTCAACCATCAACAACCTTAATCTGCTCTTCTGATTTCCATCTTACGATCTGAAAATCGTCCGATTCAGAATATTGACGGTAAGAAAACAACATTGCAGGTTGGAGCGTTTTACTGGAGTTTGTGCTTTGCATAGAAGTTTATTTATCCTAAGCAGCTTTGGGCTTACGTGTCATTAGATTGAGATGTGTTTGTGTTTTCTTTTGTAGTGTTCATTCGTAGTATGAATACCATCCACCAAAGAAGATCAAGGCAGATTTCCTCATTCAACACTAGGTTGTTGTGACAGAGAGGTAGGTTTCAAAATGACGCTTTGTGTCCTCTTGCTTAATATTGCATTGGTCAAATGTCATAACTTCCTGTTTCTTTCTGGCTGACACGATTGCTTAAAGCTTGTGATTATTAACCTACTGTGTATATACACGAGATTTAACTCGAGTGAGATATAATATGTGCAAACAAAACAAAGGCCATGTTGTTGTGCCACTGACTGGTGTTGCCAAGTCACAAAACGTCCTCCAAAATGGCGTGTACTCTGTCAGATTAGTTGTTTCTGTGCACCTCAGTGTTTAAATGTAACATGTTTTTTTTTACCTTTACTTATCGAGCACGTCAACATAGTCGTTCTGCCACAATTTCTGTACACATTTTTTTTTATATTAGTGCTGTATACATCTTTCTGTAACTCCAAAGTCCACACAATAAAGCAAATCCAGTGTTTAACATGGACACAGCTGTGCCTGTGTTTTGGCAGCCATATACACAGACCATGTCCATGCCTGTGCTCAGCACATCACACATGCCAAGTGGATAGATGGAAATGGAAATCCAACTCTTCTGCCAACAGCTGTCAGGGCATGTAACTAGACTTTAAGAACATTTCCCTAGATGTGGTTTAGGGTAAATTTCCAGTCACTTAAATAAGCCACTACATAACCCAATTCTGTCCACAGTGCAATGTTTTCACTTCTTTAAATGCTAGGCTGAAAATAGTGCAGACATTTGTTGGATGATCTGTGTTTTAATGCTTTCTGATCTATGTTAAATTGTTGTGAAAGGCCACAGCATTCAGCAGAGTGCACATTAATGCTTTTGTCTTCTCTGATTTACGTCAACCAATGCAGGGTTTCCATCTTTCTAACGCTTATCACAAACTGGTCCTCGAAAATGGCAGCAATTCCATCCGGTGGCTCTCTTGTTGCTACCCATGACTACTACCGAAGTGAGCACTACTTCTTTCAAATCTATTTAGATACTCGTTACATTGCATTAGTTTTACAGTAACCATGTTCATTTTGTTATTCAAGGTTACTCTTTTTCTAAATAAGTAAATTCAAATGTTTCAGGACGCATAGGATCTACTTCCAGCAACGGTTCCTGTAGCAGTTCGGAGTATGTTGGGGAAGCTATTCCACACCACCCAGGTACAAAAACAAACCCATTCTTTCTTTCTTAGTACATGATATTGAATTTCATTCCAACCTTTTTCCAATCGCATAAACTTTATTTGCATAAGCCTAGGCTGTAAATCTTGATTATCTTACATTTAATCCCAGGTCTACCCAGACAAGATTCTGGTCACTGGTGGGCCAGTTTCTTCTTTGGGAAACCGAGTACACCAAATGGACATGACGCTCAGTCCAAGTAAGTTTAATAGCAATTCAGAGTAAAATAGGAAGAAGACATGCATCCCTTTCACATCTTTACTACTTTACTAACCACAAACTTTGTGGTTTCTGTGGCAGGGCTGGAACTTATACTGTAACCAATGGCCAGGTGACTTGCATTGCCAAGGAAATGATTCAGAAGAGAAAGCTGAGTGAAAGCAGTGATCATGGAAATCCTGAGCCCAACACTCCCCCTGCATCATAAATGCACAATCAATGCAGCCACCGATTTAAAATCCGCTTTCTTACACCACACCAGATCCATCGGTGGATGCACTGTCTTCCTTTTTCTCCTTGTTAGTGGAAATAAACTGCTTTTTATGTTGCTCAGGCTTTTTTTTTTTTTTTAAATGATGACCAAAAAATGTTTCAAAATGTTTAAAAAATAAAATAATACCTTTGACCACTTAATGTGCCCTTTGCGTAAATGACTTCAGCATAAGGCTTAATGCCTGTTAAGTAAATTTTTTTTGTATAATCAGCTACAGCAAGCTTATCTTTAACTAGGTTTATAATATTGTTTGTTATTGTTTTAAACTTGTTTCTAAGGATGTAGGTGGCAGATGCCAGGGGACAGTAAGGACACTACTGATATGTTAATAATATAAATGAGAAAGTTGGTTTCCTGTTCTGTTACCCCACCACACCCCACCAACCTCTTCATTAAGCAGGATACAGAGTAAAAGGTTTTGAGTATAAAAAGTTTCATGGCAAAGACAAATATTGGATATGGCCCAAAAATGTGAAAGTAAATGTTCATTTCAGTGTGTATTACTGCTAAAGCACAAGTGTTTATATGAATGAGTACATACTGAAGCTTTTTTTTTTTAGGTGGGTGTGCTCTCATGTACTTGCAAATTTAACTTTTGTTGCATTGATAAGAAGAGACCGCCTTCTATACTGCTGAAGTACTTCCTGGCACGTGGGAGATGTTCTGCAGTTCTCATTAGTGGAAAAGTACCTCCTGCCCTGTGGTTCAGTTACTTAAATGCAGTTGTTGCAAAACACAATGTGTGTTACTACTGTTCGATGTTTGTCTGCCTCTTTGACTTGTATTTAATTGATTTAATTAATGGGACATTACAGTAGGGAATGTCCCAGTCACTGCCCACAACTACTGTTTATTATATTCAGTGCCTAGTGCTTTTATGCTAATGGAATAAAGCTTCACAAGCTTAAACCCCCCCAAAGACTTATCTCTTCCTAAAGTACTTGAATGTTGATGCAGAAACACCAGTAGCTTTGTTTGAGTGCGTGTTTGTTAGTGTGTAGGTTTATAGTAGTAGGTATTATTTGTAGTATTTTTTTAGTGCCTCTTTTTGACCTTCCTATAAAAATTGACTATGCTCAAAATTATGTGGACAACGGATCAGTAATAATTGTACATTTCGAACATCTCATTCCATGAGATCATTAGTTAGGTCAGGCACAGATGCTGGAAAAGGTGGTCTTGTGTGCAGTCAGCTTTCAGAGATATCCCATAACAGATAAGTTTAATTGACGACAGGGGTCTGTAAAGGCCACTTAAGTTAGCCATTTGGCACCATGTCTTTATGGACATGGCTGTAAATAAATAAATTACATAGAATATATTCTATATATAAATACTGTATCCTTAAATGAACCCTGTTGTCATTAGTAAAAGCATTTCCATTGGGTGAAAAGACTTAATACAACTAAACAGATATTCGTATTCTGAGTTGAATCTCATTGGAAATTAGTGGAGGATTATGAGATCGCAATCCTTGTAATGTTTAAATCCTTAGATCTTTTGTTAATAAAAAACATTTACAAGACAATTTCATCGAACCACAATGATGGAAAAAGCCAATTACGTCTTCAGTAAACCTAATGTCCAGTTACTTATTTTCCTTTCATGCACATGACCACCTTCATTCCAAGGTTTAAAAATGTGATTCCTTATAGCCATGCATTTTTCTTCTAGGACCTTAACCCTACCTAAGAGCAGAGAGGTCAGGATTTATCAGGCTTTAATCTGATTAAAATAGGTTACCTAAGAAGTGACATCCACAGCTAATACTGCTTATATAACAACACCTGTTGTTTTCCTGTTTGGAAAAATACAATCAGGACAGACATAAGGTGTCAGGTCAAGAAAACAGATTTGATTACATCGAGTCTCTTTAGTCTTATTTCTTGAGATACATGTAAGTCACAGCGTTTGACAGTCAAAAGTCTCACCATGAATTTTCCTCCTTTTTGTCTTTTTTTCTTTACCTGTAATTTCTTTTTCCATCATACAATAATGGATTACTCTATTGCATTTGTGGAATTTTGTTGTTTGCTGTGTTTAGACCCCCATTGATTATAAATAATAAAATAGAGTTAACGAATTAGGTTTTTTTTTTTGCTTTATTGCACATAAATGCATGATCTTACAGGCTGTTTATCCACAATTCAGTAGAATCCACATCCAATAGATCTTCCCAGGCCACACGTATAAATTCTGTAAATGAAAGTTTAGTTATAATGAGGTTTTCATTTATCTGCCACTTTCATGGTATTTCAGTGCTTCACAGTTTTACATAATTCTAAAAAATTAAATGCTGTGCTTCATCTTATTATACAATAATAATAAAAAAAATTAAACCTCCTTTCTCAAGACTTTAAATGCAAAAAGTCATGAATTAAAATGTTTATTATGTGCTACTTTTATACTGAAGTGTTCTAACAGAGTAAGAGGCAGCTACAAGGTAGTAACAGAGTAACACCACACACCCTGAATATAACATGCATGCTTTTAGTTCCAAACTGCAAGGTTACTGTGTATAAAGGTTACTTGACTCAGGCCAAGCATGCAAGTCATGTTTAATGTCCTTAGAGAAAGGTTGTGATTTGCTTCATTTGGTGACAGGACATGACTGTTTGATCGCACGTATTCCATGTTACTCCTTAAAACACAAAGTTGCAAAATTGATGCTGATTAATAACCATACAGGGGGGATTTGATGTAAAAAATATGTTTTGTCTTAGTTTGTGGTCTACCTACTGTACAGGGAGTTAGATGGCTATTAAAATATATGTTGAGTAGATGACCAGATTGTGAGTTAGTTATTTTTTAAAGTAGAGAGTCAGCACAGATTCTACAATCAGTCAATCTCTGTGTGAATGTATGCCTTATCCTCAGATGCACTTTCCTGCAGAGACATAATACACGCATATGCACACCTACTTTCAAGAGCCCCCTTTAGCTGATAGCTGACAGGTTTAAAGAACAGCAACAGACTTTTACATTACTGTGACACGAATGATGATGGACAACAACAGTAGGAAATTGGGTCAAAGTGTATGAGGTTACCTCATGGGGAAAAGCCTGGCCTCCCTATCCACAGTATCCATTTGTTCATACCAATGGATGTCCACCTCACATTCAGTATGACACTGAATTGTGGGTACCAGAAAATATACATAGCATTTCTTGCTGTTTCTTCTTTTTAGGAGCAGCAAAGTACAAATCATCCAAGATAGCCTAACTACTAATAACAGAATTTGGAGCATCTTTTTTTGAGGAAATAAATGTAGAATATAGAATAAACCTCTTAATAAGATTATCTGTGTTTTTTATAATAATACAGCAATAATGCAGCTGCAAATTTAATAGAAAAATACAGTCATCCCATACTTTTAATTATGCAAAACTGTCCTGGGGTCAGTCAGTCAATAGGTGTTCTGACTATTTTTGGCAGAACTACTCTGTAATCCACCTGCACCAGAACAGGAAATCCAAAACCAGTTGCTGCTTTATTAAGTAAGTGCTAGTAAAATTATATCCATGAGTACCCTCTTGATAGTGAGACAATCTTAGTTGAAGGGTTCAAAAGTATTTAAAACTATATTAAAAACTATATAAAAAAGACTATATTTCATACACTATATGGTCACTAGCTCCCCTTTTCTGTAATAATCTTCACTTTTCAGGCTTTACCTCAGATTTTGGATGCATTGTTGGTCATGTCACCATAAACCATTAGTCATATAGTGTCTGTCTCTGCTTGTGTACTCTCCAAGAGGGTACACAAGGATATAATTTTACCCAACCAGCACTTACTTAATAAAGAGTTGGTTTAGGATGTCCTGTTCCTTTATGGTGGTCCCTCAAATAGGCTGGCCAAGGATAGCCAGTAGCCTAAATTATTTTGCTAACTGGCACAGCTAAACATAAGAAACATTAGATAGTGTAGGCCTATACAACATCTGGAACATATTGACTTGCATGCATCATCAATATCTGGAGTGAATTGGATAGGAAAAGGAGAAAGTTGCTGTGTTGTCTAGATATAACAATAAATCAATAAAATATATAATTAATTAATCATTTATTATAGAAATATATAGGTGCGGCTATAATACACACACACACACACACACACACACACACACACACACACACACACACACACACACACACACACACACACACGTACATATGTTATTATCTTAACAAAACCAATAGAATATTGAACAATATAAAACATTTATTACAGGGAAATTGCTTCCACTGTTACTCTGACGATACTCAGTTGAGATGAGAGACACAAGTTTAATAATGATGAGGAATATGTAAAAGACATTAGACAGTGGATGCTTGTCAACTACTCAATTCGGATAAGACAGATGTACTTTTACTAGCACCATATGCATCCAGATCTTAGCTTTCTGATTAGATAGCAAGATACCTTACAAAAGCCAAAAAATATGACCCTGTCACCCATGTATAAAGCAATGAATGGTCTCGTGCCGCAGTACCTGATCAAACTTTTGTTATATTACGATGCACGCTTACTTTAATCAAGTATAAGACCAAGTAATAAGACCACAGCAGGGGCCAGAGCTTTCTGTTACAAAGTCCCACAGTTACAGAAAAGTCTTTTGGACACAGTCTCAGTGTTTAAGTCTAGGTTGAAGATAGGTCGGATCCTTTACCGAAGAAAAAAACTATTAACCGAAAGGCTTGGCTAATCAATGTTAAGCTTCACATGTTGGATCTGCCTGGTTCATCCCGACATCATACCTCTGGATGGGGTTATTTTCATTTGAGACCACTCTGCACAGCTGGGGATTGTTCCACACCTAAAGACTAAAGATGTATATTGTTAGATTTGTCTGTGTTTGGTTGAGCAGTGGTTTGGGTGGCTCGCTAATGTATTAGATTCCTCTTATGCATAAAATAAGTAAGCTTGACCAGAGTTCTTGTGGGGAGAAGAATTTATTAAAGGTAGCAGTGTAGCGGGTCTTCAGCAGTGATGTTAGTCGGTCTTCAAAATATCTTCACCCAAGATCTGTCTTCGAGACAGATCTTTATACAAGAGTACAAGACTTTAAGGACTTCCTGTGTATGGTCCTCAATACACAAAACCAAATGTCCTTTGTGTGTGTGTCATCTGGCCCACACCCATCTCCCTTATAGACCAACTTGATGAACCCCCCACAGACGCAACTGATTGTATCTGAGAGGCAGTCACAATGTAAACGTACTTGAATAATGATAAACATAATCTTTCAATATGCAATAAACTTACACATTCTTTCATATAACCTTATTACCACTTTATCTTTGCAATGCTGTTTCTAGACAATGTTCATTGTAAAAAGCGATATACAAATAAAATTGCATTGCATTGCATTGCATTGCATTGAATTGAATTGAATTGAATTGAATTGAATTGAATTGAATTGAATTGAATTGAATGTCCCTGAAGTACCAGTGATCCTGTCTCTTTCTTCTTTCTGGACATGCTTGATTCAATGCTCAACTTCTGACTTCAACTGAAGACCACTTTGTGCAGCTGGGGATGGCTCCACATGAACAGCGTAAACTGAAAAACCACAAAGATGGTTCTGAACTGTAATTAAAATAAAGCATCTGCTACAACGACCTAAGACTGCAATTGCCATGACCAGTTTTGCATTCAAGTTTCTATTAGTAAGCACTTGATATCCTCAAGAATACAAGTCCTCAAGAATACAGGTCCTCAAGAATACAGGTCCTCAAGAATACAGGTCAAGATTTCCAGGTAATGAAAAACAAAAAAAAAAAAACAATTTGAAGGCACCTGGTTAATAAAACACATCTGAGGAGACTGTACTGGACTGATAGGAGGTCTACAGTAACAAAACTTTTTAAAATCATGGTGAGCAGAATGCACAAATCATTCAATGCTGACCGGCAAAATATCATATTAGGTTCCACTTGTGGCAGTTAGGAACAAAATCTGAGGTAGTTCCTGAAAAACTCAAACCAGCTTATCTACTACCAGCAAAGATGCCATGTATAATGTTAAAGTGATCACATTTATCCTTCTTTTTATGTTTGATGTGAACAATTATTTTCTCCTATAATAATAGCTTCTCTTATTAAAACTTATGCTACCATTGAATTCAAACTAAATTGATACCTATTCTACAGATAAAAGGTCACAGACTGTCTTTAAATGATGTTACTATTGCAAATGATATGAATGTAACTGTGGTCCTCTGAACCCTGTGTAACCATCAGAGACAGTGAGAATCACTTGGAAAAAATTGTGTATGTACACGCCTACAAACATTTCCATCACAGTCACACAGTGACATTTGAAACAGCAATAAATACCACTGTGATAAAGTTGGCATTTCTCAGAAGCTTCTTATCAGGCTAGTGCCAGTTGCAACTGACAAACAATTTGGGCAGTAAATCTTTTGCTGTATTTTACCCTTCTTTACTGCAGGTGTTCTCAGCAATGTCAAGAGGAATTGGGCTCACATTTGGACTTTCCAGAAAGGGTGCTCAGAGATAACTTCCACATTCACACCCTGGGAGGAGTGATATTAACTTTGTAGACCCTGCAGACAGTAAAAAGTAATGCCCAGGAAGCAGCAGCTCGAGTGACACATCTCTAAATGATGTACACTATTAGAAGCTGCTACTTGTGGGGTAGAATGCCATGCAAGGAGCTTGATATAAAGCCATGGTGCTGATATCCAGCACAGAGTGGACCATCCTTTACTTAAATAAGGGAACACCTGTGTCTTTCCCTCATGGCAGATGAACAGTTGGTCTGAGGATTGAATGAATATCATCCTGATTAAAAAATCAGTAGAGTGTATATTGGGTGATGTGACCATAGGCAGAAATCCTGAATTCAGCCACTCTTTGGTTATTTGGCATCTGCTTGTAAATCATAAAAGCATCTCTTTACTGTGATCGCTAACAAAGGTCTGTCTTCAGAGACACCCATTTCAGTTTGTTGTCCTGCATAATGTAAATGGCATCAAGGGACTGAAGCACATACGAGAGTGCTCACACTAAGCACTTAGAAAACTGTGGCACAAAACAGGTGCCATAGAAAGGCTATAATAATCCGATGAGCCCTCAGGGAGATGTTGTTCATGGCTGTGTTGTGTACTGCAAAGAGAGCAACATACTTTAGAGTAGATGTGGACCTTCCCATTGTTGCCTGTGTTTTTATATTATACAATCAATATTACGCCCATGAACTAGTAAATCAAAATCACAACGTATTTACTGATAGAGACTTCAAAACACCTCTGTAAAAATTTACTTACTATTGGACTTTTATAAGATGATGAGATACGCACCATTTTCTGCAAAACAACTTCTGGAAACTATGTGCTAGAAGCTTTTTATCCAGGAGTGTTTACATAGCCTAGATCTGTTTTTGAATGAAACATTTGGATAAAATAGGTTTAATGCATTTTCAGATTAATCTCCTTAGTGTCTGAAAGGCTTGGGCCCAGAAGAACTCCACAGTTGTCCAAATGTTCCTCTGACAGCTAGGCCATGTGTTAAAAACTGAAGTTCCAAAGTTATATATTGCCTCTATATTTAAGTATGTAAGAAATAAAAGCCCTACAGTGGTAATTACTGCAATAACACAATGTATGCTTATTTAATGTTTTCAGTGGACAGCACAGTCTGTTACTAAATCTCATTCAAGCCCACTGATATGCCACCCATAGAACTCCAGTAAAGCACAGTGAGTTTATATGTGCTTATGGCAGGGTGTAAATACAATGTATTTGAATGGGAGAAAACAAAAATAATTCCTTTTAACTGGAATTGACTTTAAATACATAATTTTAGGTCCTCTAGGTCTTCATGAGAGCATGTGCAGTTGGGTTTTACATTAAAAATATATTTCGTTGTTGTCCGGACCCATATGCACAGCTTCTTAATATAATGAATGGGATTCCACAAGGCAGAAACTCATAACCAGTACCAGAATAGACTGAAATCAAATGCATAAAGCTAATTTGAGCAGTTGACGCTAACTTGAACAGTTGAACAGCAGGCCTAGCGGTCAATCTTCTTGTGAGCTGTTTCTCTTTCACACTGCTGCTCTCTGGTGTATCTTGATGGTAGTTGAGGCACATGGCAGATCGGTAGCAGCTGTTGAAAGTATTAGTCCTACTTAACTATAATACGGAGCATGAAGTTTCTGGTATGTTGGGAAAAAGTATGGTTATATGGGCGCTTTTGCAGTACAGTGTTGCAGGTTTCTGATGTCATTGTCAATGCTTAAGTGCATACATTGATTATTTAGGTTGCAAATGAACACAGATGCTTAGAACATGCCCATATAAAATTATATACACAGTATTCTACCCATATTATTATGTACTTTCTCATTAACCAAGCTCTTGTAACAACCCAATGCACTTACTTTAGTATGTAAAGTCTTTAGGATGTGCATCCTTTGGATTAATAACTGTGTTTGTGTTCGGATTCTGTTAGAATATTAATAGATAAATATTAAAATATTTAGAAAAGTACTAAAAAGAAAACATTTGTTAAATCTACCTATTGTAGAATTGTCTGATGCATCAGTCATAGCAGTTTGACCAGTAGCTTCCTCACAAGCAAACACCCGGGAACACAGTGACCCCATTACCTGCTGCCAAAAGCAATGTCTGGGTTTCAAAGTGATCTAGTATCCAAAAATACCAACCAAAAAAAAGAGAACATTACACATTCCCATCATCTAAAGTCAATCTCTGACTAGTGAATAACAGGGGATGAGCATCTTGTATCACCGAGGAATTACATAGCCTACTTAACACCTGGAAAAAACTACAAAAGAAAATTTGATTTAACATTTTGGACTAATTGATCATTCTCTTGTCAATTCAAATTAAATGAGTTTGAACAGGTGCAGAAGCATCTGTCTGTCCCTGTTTCTTGTTCCACTCACTACTATTTTATCTAAGATGTTTCCAGGACAAAAAAAATCGGGAAAGCTTACCAAAAAAAAAAAAACCTTTCATTACTGACTTTTTTTGTATTGTGAAATCAAACAGGGTTTTGTGTGGATGGCTTGTGTGTCTTACACACAAGTATATATTATGGCACAACTGTTATTTTATTGTGGTTATTATTTGTAAATGTTGGACAAAAACAATGCATGGGACCTTTCATACTTGCGAAAAAGTTTCAGTTACAAATGGATTGCATTTTCTTCTGCTCCCCGGAAATAGTGGGGCCAAACTATAGAAACCTGGTAAAGGAAATTTTGACACGTATTGCAATGGCAAATAAAGTTCTTATGACTTATATTACAGCCAAGAATCTAAAGATCTTTTTATTTATTTATTATTTTATGCAGTATTACTGATAAATTCTTGTCATAATAATTATATAATGCCTGCAAAAACTTTGGAAACACCTAGTTTTTATTGTTTGAGAGACACATGCATGTTCATTTTCTTTATATGCAACACATTAGATTATTTAATGGTGTAAAGATTTACTTTGACCAAACAAATGTATAAATGTACATTAGTATGAACAACAACTTTACACACATTTGGCATCTGGGCAGTCAGTTTCTCCAAACCTTCAGCTGAAATACTTTGCAATGCCTATTTTAAAAATTGCCAAAATTGTTTTTTTACTAGTTTGAAATTTCTTTCTGACTTTGCAAGGCAGTTTATCCCAGAGCAGTTCACTAGGATTTTGGTGTGGTGACTGGACAGACAATTCCACTGTTAACTCTCTAAATAATGTTAACAGGCTTCAGGTCATTGTCTTGTTGTATGGTGAAGTTTGGTCCAATGAGCCACAGTCCAGACAGAATTGTATGGATTTGAAGTATTAAATGTTCGTTTACTATTTCTTTCACCTGGAATAAATCTACAACCTTCTCTCCTTAAAAACACCTCCAAACCATTCATCCGTCTCCATGTTTGAATGTGGGTGTGAAGCTATTTGGGAACAGCTTCAATCTTGTCCTCTGTCTTACAATAGTTCACCTGTTAAGCCAAAAATGTCCAATTTGGACCTGTCCATAAAACCCTCCAGTCATTTACTACCCAAATCTTGTGGTTTTGCATTTTTTCCCTAGTTTGTTGAATATAAACAACAGAAACAGGCAAGGGTCTAAAAACCATATACACTAGGTGTTTCCACACTTTTGACAAGCACATTTCACATTTTTCACATTTATATTAGTAGTAACTATTGGTGTGAAAGAGGCAGATGTAGAAGACAGGGCGGTATGGAGACGGATGATCCGCTGTGGCGACCCCTAATGGGAGCAGCCGAAAGAAGAAGATATTAGTAGTAACTATAGGGTAATGGTGTATATGTGAAAATAAAGAAATAAAACAGCCAGGACCACTATGCAGCTCACTGTTTTATTCAGCAACTCAGAGACACACACCTCTGGAGGAAAGGAACTAGCAACTTTGCAGCAGGTGGAAAACCCGACAGTTTTTCAGACTGTAACATCGACACCACACTGAAAATGTAAAAAGAGTCTTTTTCAGACAACAATGAGTCTCTCATCAAAGTGATATGTAAAAGGTGGGAAACACTCCTCCCACCGGAGTCTTTTTTTTTTCTTCCTTTTTTTTTTTTTTTTTTTGTTGCATGAAACAAACATAAATGTAATTACCTGCCATGTTTTCCATCTTTTAGTTGCTTCACATATATTCAGATATATATTTATATTTATCAACACTTTTCTAAAGAATTCAAATATTCAGCCACATGTACTGAAAAGAAGATTCACTTTTAAATCACAATAATAAATATAAAAAGGATATATAGCAAATTTGATATAAATGATGTGGTAGCTGAGAGAGAGCATGAGGACTGGTCAGTCAGGACATATAGGCCTGGATAAAAAAAACAAAAAAAAAAAAACAAACTCAGAGATTCAACAGTTCCTGAGGTTCCTATGTTCCCCATATGGGCAAACAACATGAGGGGAATGGCTTTTAAAATCACTGAGAAGCTTCTACAAAAGGTCAAAGTGCAAATTCGAACATAGCAGGCCATAATCACATTAGAAATCTTTAGTTAACTGGACCAGTTTGAGGGAGGCTACGCTTTCCCCTTTATCACTGGCTTTACTTGTAAAATATTTGTTTCAAGTCTTTGTGAACGTAATAATAATAATAATAAAAAAAATCATTTGAAGCTCATTAACCATCAGGTCCATTGTGTAGCATTATGGGGAGGACAACTGGTGTTGCACTTTGAGCTGATAAGAAGCTCTCTCGCTCTCTCTCTCTGCCTTTTTCTCTGCCTTCTGATCCAGCACCTTCATACACAATCAGTGACTGAAATGTTGCCTCTCAAGGCCCTTGCACATGGATACCAACCCTGATTCATTTGGAACTAATGCTGAGGAAGTAACACACTTCTCAAGTGCAAAAACTGAACAGTGTTTAACAGAGAGGTAACACACACCTGCAACTGAAAACAGGCTTCTGGAACAATTGTACTAGACTCATGTCTGAGGAATAAAAGCACAATGAGGGTTTTCTCATGTTCTAGGACACTAACATAAATCACCATGGACAAATGACAGTCACAAATATTCACTTTATGCATGATAAGTGTGCAAGAGCCTTAACAGTGGTTTAACCAAGTCTCTATAACTTTCTAACATAACATTGCCCCGTCATGCACGAGATTAAAGAAACACCTTGAAGTCACGAACTGAGGCTGGATATGTGGGTCTTCAACAAAAAAACAAAAAAATAAATAAAACAAAAGAAATTAAAAAATAAACCAACAACAAAAAGAATCTAATCCTCTGTACATGTAAACATCACACACTTCCACTGAGTCAGAACCAGAAAGAAATAATACAAAGCTTCACATTGGTATACAAAGATAAAACCAGGCTTCAGCCTACAGTTTCCAGGCAGGTACAGGAGTACAAACAAATCAAATGTAATAATCATAGTAATAACAATAACAATAATCTTACAAAGCACCACAAATGAAAAGAACACAGGCAATGGTTGTTACCACAATTTGATTGCAGACCTCTGCTGCACTTATAAAAAAATAAGTCATAGCATTTTCTTTCTTTTTTTTTTTTTTTGACCTCCAATTTTTTTCAATGTGTGTTTGTGAGCATGTTCGTGTTGTATGTGTGTCTTGCATTTATCCTTGTGAAGAGTCAAACAGCTATCAGACCTTGTTCTCAAACAAAAATAAACATAAATACATTACTATTGTAATTTCCATTAAAGTCCGACTACAGAAACGAGAAAAAAAACACTAAACAAATATAATGTAGAGCAAGTGCACATACCAGCACTGTTGCGTGTTTAAGCTACTCTAACTTAGACTCCTTTTTTATGGACTCATGGGAAATCAAACTGATCCCCTCATCAAATTGTTTCTTACAGCGCCTGACAATGGAATGCCGATATACTGAGTCCATTTTCTATTTGGATGCAGGTCTCGCCAAAACAAGTGCGTCTTTTAGAAATAAGGACATTTTGCCTTTTCAGTGTTAAATAAATGTTCACTAAATCAATTGGTCTAAACATATGGCCTAAGTTTAGTAACATATACTGTTTTTCAGTGTTATCATTTATTATAATTCTAGATATTTTAGGACAAATTAACCAAGCCATAAAGTGCTACAATATTTCAGTTGAATTTAAATAAAGAGGTAATCTGATTTGCACCCAAATATTGATTTCCATCAAACATTTATGTTTCATTTATGTTTCCTTTTATACTCAAAATTGGCCACAGTTTGATTTTGTTTTCGATACAAGCTGGCACTTCCCTTTAGAGGAATACATAAAGATTTTTTTATCAACATTGCAGACATAAAATAAGAAAAAATTATATAAAATATTATAAAATACACAAAGATTAAAATAAGTGGGTACATTTAACTAGTGGAAATGCATTGCGCCCCTTATCCAACACCCCCAAGTAAGAATAGTTTTCTGGTTCATTGTAATTTTGTGGTTATGGCTACAACACTTGGAAGGTTGCTTTACCACTAGACTAGAAGGCTTGAGACACACAGCTCACATAATTTTACACTGTTTAAGTCAACTTCTCCAGGATTGTCTTTTGCTTTTTTTTTTTTTTTTTTTAATTTTTTATTGTTATACAGTGTCTTTTTGTGCGAGGCCTGAATTTAGTGAGGTTTAAAATAAAGATGGGGGCATGAGACATGCAAAAGGGAGCTAAGAGTCATGTACAGTGTAAAATAGCTTTGTGCTCTACATGAAGTTGCATGACAAGGATTGGAGATGCAAGTGTTACACCTTTAACTTGTTCTGAAAAATCTCTGATGTGTCCAGCCAATCAAAAACCATAATCTGGTACGACTGACATCACATAAATTATGACATAAGTAGCATGGAGGTTTTTTTTTAAGCTTTGGCCTATTTCCACTGATAATTAGGTCCCGTTGCTTAAACAT
The DNA here is from genome assembly GCF_014805685.1 of Silurus meridionalis. Taxonomy (NCBI): domain Eukaryota; kingdom Metazoa; phylum Chordata; class Actinopteri; order Siluriformes; family Siluridae; genus Silurus; species Silurus meridionalis. Next base: position 16,199,834 of record NC_060900.1, read on the forward strand.
GTATGCATATGTACATAAATAAGTCCCTCTGATGATTCTGATTGGTCCCCGTGCGGAATGAAAGTGACATAGTCATGAGGTTAGAAAACAACAGCAGCATTCACAACTTAACAAAATCTGCAATGCAGCATGGGAAATGCAGTCCCTCATCTTTTCTTTCTTTTTTTTTTTTTTTTTTTGAGAAAGAGTTTCCCAGAGGTCATTGCAGTGCTGAGGATAAAGGGTTGCAAAGGCAATGGGGTGTGGAGGAGGGGTTGAGAGTGGGGTTTTAAGTATCTCAGCGCAGCTTCATTTGCATAATGTCCAACAGTCTGACAGGCCCATTTGACACAATTTAAACATCTGTAGCAGTCAACATCAATCAAATTGTTAAATAGATTCTTTTTTTTCCATTTGTATGTTTTGTTTTTATATATGAGAAAGAATAAATGTATGTAAAGAATGGAACTATATTGTAAAAGTGTGTCTATGTTCAATTTTCAGACAACACGCTCAACATATTTTCATATACATTGCACCGTATCCCCAACCTTAGTAGCATTAATCAGATCTTAAAATTTCTCCCACTTCTTTTTGATGGTATCTCCCGGGCGTTTGGCTAAGATTTACCTACTGGATATGCTGTTTAAAACATTTAAAGCAAGGGTGCCAAGTATATATATTGGCCTGTGGGCTGCGATTTGGTGCCAAAAGGTTTTAATCAGACTCAACAATTTAAGAATCCATGTGCTTAATTAAAATTGTCTTGTGGACTATAATTCAGAACAAAAATAGCTTATTCCAATGGGGGGGGAAACAGGCCAAAAAAACAACAACTAATAGTCAAGGGATTGCAAGTGCCAGGACATAAGAGAACAATATTGTCCATGTAATCTGGGTGGAAGGGATAGTATTCCTGTACATCCCAATCAATCAACATGACACAAGTGAATTATGACAGTCTGTGAGCTCATGTATGTGGCAGGGAGCAGACAGCGCTTTCCTCAAAGATTGTTATGCTGCCAAGTACGAGCAGCATGCAGTTCGAAAACGATGCAGCTGGCTGGCTTTACATGTCTCAGAGGAAGTTTATGTTAGCCTTCACCATCACTGCTGTAAAAAAAAAAAAGAAAGAGCTGGATGGCAGGTGGGAACTGATAAATAACCAAATTGGGGACAAAATGCTGAAATATTACAAAGTGTGATTGAGAAAATGTAGAAAAAAGGGGTGAATAAGTGACAGAAGATGTGATAAAATCATATTAAAAAAATTGCCAATAAATTATAGTCTGTTCCTGTTTTAGAGGTGATATGTATTAAATTCAGGCAAATAAACAGATTTAAGTGTAGACATTAATGTATTATTGGTTTACTGAACGTAATTATTTTTGGTCCAAATGTAATGTAGCCCAATATCCAGAACGCACCCCTGGTTTAAAGTTTTAAGAATCTAACTAGGGCTTCATTACACAGATAGTGCACAAGCAACTGTTGGGCAAACTTGTTTTGTATCCATGCCTCTAGCTGGGAATCTTTTGGTGTGGCTGTCATTGGACCCAGTTTGGATTGTAATGAGAGTAAATTGGGACAAGTAATAAAAAAAGTGGCTTACCGATGAGCATTATGAGCATTATAGAGGACATATTAGATGTCCTTTTAAATTAAATTACATTTACACATCTATGCATAACCTATGCTGCAACTCTCTATGTGGCTGCAAAGTATCCCACACCATATAAACACTCCAGCTGTGAAAAGAATAGCCAATGACTATTGGTTCGTAATGATCCAAACACGATGCACGGGAAATGACAAATATTTGTTTGCTCTAGTCACACCCCCAATACTAGGTTATACCAAACAGATTGTGTACATAAATCTATTATGTCAATCTATTTCCCACAAGTGCCGCCAGTTGTCTGCCATCGGATGTCTTTTGCATCATGGATTGTGCTCTGTACAGTGACATCATTTTAAAGTCAAGCCTGTGTTGGTCATGTAACTGCACAGCCTCACAGATCAGGCCTTCTCAGATCATGGCCTTTGGCATTAAGAGAACAGTAGTTTACAGAGTTGTGCCCTGGTACAAATCTAATTGAGGGCAAAGGGAATAGGGCAAAGACACTATATTGACAATAAGGCTATCATGAAAAATGTTGTAGGTAGCTCTATAAAGAAAGGGGAATCTGTGCATGTGTGTGTGTGTGTGTGTGTGTGTGTGTGTGTGTGTGTATATATGTGTGTGTGTGTGTGTGTGTGTGTGAGAGAATGTATGTGCATTTGTAGTACATCTGTGCATCTGCTTGTGGCCATGTAGCTACATATACATTTTAATGTGCTGTGTGCATATCCCAATTCATGTGTGCTGCTTCGGTGCACATCTGATCATGTGAGTGTATATCTGTGTGTAGGTGCATATGCATGAGTGTGTGTATTTGTTGGACCATGTTTGGAGTTTCAGTTCTGCTGTAGAATGAGGTTTTCAAGCTCATCGGCTGAACGGAGCAGGAAGGCGGCCGACTCGCGATAGCCGGCGATGAGCTGCCGCACTGCCGTGACTTCGGGAGGACTGAGTTGAGCTGACGCTCCTCCGCCTCCACCACCCTGACCGTGACTGTTAGAGCTAGAGGAGGAGGAGCTGGAGCCCACAGATTTCATACTCAAGTCAGTTGGACCTGAGAGAAAAAGAAATATACAAAATAATAAGGGGAGAGATTATTATGGCGTGCACATATACCAGGTGAAAATACTTTGCCTCTAAAGCACTTATCCACGAACCGTTGCTCTGCGCTGTCGCACTGCTTTGCAGGCTGTTGCCTAGGGCTCCGTAACCACGGAAACTATAATTGAGCCCCCCATTGGTGTACAGCTGGTCCTGGGTGTAGGCTGAGGCAGCCAATGAGAAGCCTGAGTGGGCCACAGCCGCTGGGTCTCTGGAGTTGGGCTTGTCTGTAGAAATTGACTCATCCTACAGAGGGCAGCATTAAAAAAGAAAAAAGTACATATTACATACACTGTTGTGAATAGTATTTCTGCTGTATTTATTTAATCACTTACTTCGGCAAATAGTCGATTCCTGGTAAAACAGTTTATTTATCAAATTTTCCTATCTCAAATACATTGTTGAATTATTATTTAATGCTTAATGTTAAAAAAAAATTTTATTTTACTCTAGAAATGTACTCTTTTTGCTGTCACAACTTGGTCATCAATGCTCTGCATTAGCGGTGATGTGGGTGTTCAATCAGGAATTACACAGGTAAGAAACGTATCATTTTAGCTATATTGTACAAGCCTGCAAGCTTGTGTCTGTTTCTGTAGAAAAAGTCTTGCAAAATGTATCAGATTTTTTATATTTCTTTACTGACCTACTGTCTCTGTGTCTGTCTCACACACAAATACACATGCACTCACATGGTTCTGGTAGATGTCAAGGCGCATTCTCTTGGCAGCATTGCGTGTCTCACTCTCACAGGCAGCTGCCAGAATGTTTTCAGCCATGGCCGAGGTGAGGTGTGGTGGGGTGGGCCGTGTCTAAACAGAAGCAGAAGTTACAAAAAATTAATACAGCCAAGGATAATAAATTTTACAATGGTTCATTTTCATTTTCTACAAGACATTCCAAACAAAACAAAAAATGTGTTAAAAAAATGAGGTATTCTTAAGTTTCAACATCCACAGCTACTACACAGAAACAGTAGGCTCTTTAGATATGTTAAGGTTTAGCCCATAAGACATAAATAGATACGAAAACCCAGCATTTCTCATGATCTGGTGGAAGCATTCTCCTCAAGGATTTCTTTAAAATTATAATTGTGTATGTATATGTATATATATATATATATATATATATATATATATATATATATATATATATATATATATATATATATATATATATATATATATATATATATATATATATATATATATATATATATATATATATATATATATACATATATATACACACATATATACATACATACATACATACATACATACATACATACAAGGAATCCCCAACTTACAATATTAACAAATTACAATCCATAATTTAGCAAAATTGAGCAATTTACACTATTGTAATGTATCAATTTTACAGTATATATGTTTGTGGCAGCGGGTGAATGCACAAGTGCAACGCCGATAAAAGGATTACATAAAAAAATTCTATACCTCAAAGCCTCCTTTCTTCATGCGTCTGCAGGATTTGAGGTAGGTGCGAATGCGTTTACGAGATCGCTCTTGGAACTCTGGGAATTGACGGCTGCAGGACTCAATGATGGCCTGGATCTTCTCTTTTGGTTGCTTAGAGATGGGCACCATCCGGTCCAGATTCTCATCCACAAACAGCCGTACAAACATCTGGAAATAAATGGGGAAATGGCTATTGTAATTGAGATCAAATGAGAAACAGAAAGAAACTGCCGATAGAAGAGAAAAAACTAAAAGAAACAAAAATAAATAACAAAGAAAAGTTGGACAAAACTGTACAAAAATAAAAAAGAAATATAGAACCTGTTTTTTTAGTTTACTGAATGATGAATGAAGGCAGGAACAGCATAATATATGTCATCAAGAAAAGATTTCAGAAAAATGTCTCACATTGAAAGCTTTTAGTCTCTCGGGGTCTAGACCTTCTGTGTCATTAATCTTGTCGCTGTCATCGTGATCATCATGATCATCATCGTCATCATCCATGACCTGAGTGCGTGTTGTATTCAAGTCTTCCGTGGACATGCTCACTTCAGTCTTTACCGAGTCGTAGCTTCCTGAGCTGTACTGAGGAGACTGGATTCACACACACCAGGGATAAAGAAAATCAATTCCGTTACTTTCATACACAGAAAACACAAACTTAAGTCAATTCCCATTTCTCAGTGCAATATTTCAGGAGTGTGTGTATTTTACAGTCCGGGAATCTAGTTGATAAGTTATACGCCTATGGAAAGCATAGTGGAGAACCTGCAGCACACACTTGAAATCCCACCGAGCACCACAGGAGGTAATGTGACATTTAGAGACAATGCATGGCGTATATGATGAACACTCCGAATCTTAAGAGCAATGTTTGTCTCCCTCACCTTGTTGCCGTACTCTGTTTTGATTATGTATTTCCTGCTGGGGTCAGCAGGGTATGGTGCAAGTGCAGGATTAACCAGGTTGAGGGGCTGCTGGCCTTCTTCTGAGGATGAGGAGGATGAGGTGGTGCTGAAGTCCAGTGGCGCTGTGGTTCCATTACTAGTGACCTCTTCATATGGTATCACACCATCTGTCACAGGAATGCCCCCAGTCACCACAGCAGCACCGGTGGGAGGTGCGAGGGAAGGGAGTCCATTAGTGCTGGCACTCTCAGAGGAGGAGTCATCTGTGAGAAACAACGATAGCGAAACGAGGAAGTGAATGGGAACAGAAGGAGGAAATGTCAGTGATGTTTTTTTACCCTCACATATCCAATTAGCCCGCCTTACTAAAATAATAATAATCACATCAACCTTTCCTTTCCTTTGGACATTCTACATTCATAAACAGACTAGGTCGATTTATTAGACTTACATGTTTGAGCGTATGCTTTAAGAGCGTGTGTGTAAGCATATCTGCATTTGTGTTTATGTGTGTGTTTGTGTGTGTGGGCAGTGGTCAGTGGTTAGTGTTCCACTTTGTCAATGTCTCTGGGTCAGGGAGTGTGCATGTACAGAGCGAGAGTCAGTTCAGTGTTAGATTACTGGAAAGGGGGTTGGATCTGGAGCCTTCAAGAGAGAGGTGCATTAGAACAAGGCTTGTTGAAACAAAAAGAGCAGCAGATGGGGGAAGACCAAGCTGATGCACAGAAAAGTGGATGGGGGGAAGGACAAGGATGGCAAAAGCAGCCACATATCTTCTACCATCAAAAAAAAAGGCAACAGAGGACGAAGTTGCTACTCTTTCCATTAGTAGGGCGAATTATTATAAGACGATTCATGCGCATTCCTTTATTTGGTTTATAAAAACCAACAATATTGCATTGAATATTTTAAAGTATAGCAGGTGCATTAAAAGCTTCCCTTTTCCCCCCCAAAAAATCCCACTGGCTACATGTTTTCCCCTCTCTGCTTTCAGGAAGATTACTCCTCTACCCAACATGAACTCCCTCAGGAGACAGCAACATCATTGCCCCTCTCTTTGCACAAACACTCCAGAGACTATGACACCCATAATAATAAATCAATTGCACACATACACCTTCTATAACCATCTTACAACTTTTTCTTTTCTGGTAAATATACTCAAATTGCTGTATTCAATCTGAAGCTGGACACTGCTATTTAATCATGTTCTTCTAACTCCTATCTCACTATGTTTATTCCTATTGAAATGTATGTAGTTTTTCTTTATTGCACAGAAAAAAAATCATTATCCTATGTATTAGATTCTACCCAAAGACACTGGGGTGAGCCTGTAATTTGACTAGATTTATTTGGTTCCTTATATAACCACATGATCATACAAATAAATGGAGTCAAGGAGTCAAGCAATGTGAAAGTCAATGAACTAAAACTGATTCTGTTCAGTGATTCAGCACCACCTCATCCAATCGTCATATTCAGAGGTGCCTGAAACAGAGCAGTACATTGTGTGTACAGTCCACCTGCAATAAATCTCCATTAACAATATTCTGGCATTTCTTTCCTAGAATTCAGTGATTTATACTCATTCGGACATTTTTCCAGGAATAATAATATTTTTGAGCCATTTATTCGATCAGTGCTTCTCATAACAACATCCAATCTAAGGCTTCCTCCTCATTCTTACACATTCTGCACTTGATGTTCAATATGCTGGATACATACATTTGTATTTCTTGATTGGGTGCGATGTGTATGTATCTCATTATCATAAGCATTTCTGAAGTGTGACCACTTTGAAACTTGTCTGAACTTAGTAGACATCTAATACAGTTATAATAAAACTAAAAAGATAATATTGTCTTATAGTGGCAAAAATTAATTTAAGGAACATTATCGTGAAGTTGTCCCACCATTTGTAGACACAGTTTTTTGTTTTATATTAATATGAACCAAATCAAATAAACAAATATGGCTTTATTTCTAGAATTTTCACATTGAATGAATCTTATATGTTTTAGCTTGTTGTTATGTCTATATACACTTTTTTTTTAACACACTTTAAAACTACTAATTGCTTCTAAATGACAATTGTCCAGAGGAAAAAACAGACAAACAAACATTAAATTCTTATAAAATAGATTACAAAAAAAACAAATACGAGTACATCTGTGCAATTAGAACTCATGAGTTCATATGCTTATGGCATTCATCAAAGCCCATTTTAATGCTTGGTGATAACGGTGGCAAAAACTACTATAGTGTGTGAATGTCAGAACACTCAGAATGTAGTGAATCTAATAGGCACTCCATTAGTACGATTACAGTTAACAAAATGTTTTAGCATTGATAAGTTTAGTTTTCGTGACAGTTTTTGTTAACAATAATAATCTTGGGCATGGGTGACCTTTAAGACAGATTCCTGAAAGGATACCAAGAGAAATTAGGCTCTTCCATGCAGTTAAAGCAGATGAGCATAACCTACTGCCCTGATGCTGACCCCTGACCACTTTTTCTAACACTCATCTCTCTTTAAGATAATTCCCCTTGGAGACTCCACAGCTCTCTGTCAAGGGCAAGACAGCCTGAGCCCCATGTGCTGCTCTTCCTCCTCTTTCCTCATCCCTGGTCACACAGGATTAACCCACAAAATCAGCAGTGCAAGCTGCTCCTCCTCTCCCTGGCCTGGCTCTGAGTGACCCACCAGCCCCTCCCCAAGCAGCCATTTTAGAAAACCCTCCTCTCTGCTGCAATCAGTCCAAGCACAGAACAGAATGGAGCCACAAGAGACAAAGAAAGACACACACACACACACACACACACACACACACACACACACACACACTTAATGAAATACAGGGATTGAATCCTGTATGCGTATTGTATACTAGAACAAATGCAAAGGAAAGAAATATACTTGTAGAAATTGAGATTGCTATAGGCAGTACAAAAGTGAAAATTGTTTTGAGCAACAACCCGCTTATATGTAATAAATAAAGGTTTAATTATCATTTTATTCTCTTCTAAAAGAGATGCTCACCCAAACACGTCAATCAGATGGCTGATATTCAATTAAATCAATCGAGAGCCTGAAAAAGACTGCGTCATAATTTTTAAACAGCAAGTCCAAACTAGCCTAAGTGGTATAGTAAGAAGCATCTGAAAGCCTTCAAACTTCTCTTAATGGTTTGAGATAACTCTGGCATCCATTTGAAAAGCTCCCATTCAGTATATAATGGACAAGTGTAAGAGCAAAGCACTGAAAATAGGTTGTAATGGACTACAGCCATCAAAAATGATCTTCACAAGGCACTTACCTAACCTTTAACAATCTTAACTTGTACAATAAGATCCAGAAGTCTAAATCCACACTATTGCAGTTATAGTGTGCAAATATATATATCAAGATTATATCATATTATATGAATATATCAAGTTAATAAATGTTATGTTACTGAACATAACATTAATAATAATGTATAAAACATGACTCCAAATATTACATCTTATATTTACAACAATCTTTTAAAACTTAACTTCTCTTAACTTCTATCAATGAAGCCTTTCACAAATTTTATGAAAGTTTTCATGAATGACTCTTATCTAATGTAACTGGTTCTTAACTTTTTAAACTTTCATATGCTCGAAAATATCTGTGTATCAGGAAACTGCAAATGCACTTTATTCAAATAGGATAGTAGTAAAACTGAGCTTGATGCAAAGGCAAGTATTTGAAAATGTATGATACACTGATATGCAAGGTATATTGTGAGAACATTGATATGCAGTGCAGAGAACTTGCTACAACTGTTACATATGAATATTTATTTCCTGTGAAAATTCTTTGAGTCAAATGAATAAGAAACTGCTAAATCATGCCACTAGTATTCTAAAATGACTTTTCCTCCTCTGTCATTCATTACACTGCATTAGCTAGTAGGACAATTCATTAACTGAAAAAGAAGTTCATTCATTAAAAAAATGTAAATAGCCTGAGCAAACTATTAATCCATATTTTGTCTTTTAAAATTTAAATGTATAATAGCATGCTGAGACAGACCAGAGTTGGCAATGAAATCAAGCTGTCCCTACAGAATAGAAAGAGGAAATGAGAGAAAGATGGATATAGAGCACTGTCTAACCTTCTTCCTCTTTGATGCTGGGTTGTGGGGGCGTGGCCTTCCTCTCTGGTCGTGGCTCAGGAGTGCCGCTGGGCGCTGCTGCTGGAGCGCGCTCAGTAGAGCCCCATGCTGGCTCAGCCATATCCGGGTCTTCACTGCTCACTGAACTCTCATCCTAACAGGGTGGAACAGATGGAGAAAAGCACAGAGGGTATAGATGAGGTGGACAGGTGGGAGGAGAAGAGAAGATGAAGAAAAGGTTCACAAGATAAAAAAAACAAGGGAAGAAAATAGACTGGTTAAAAAAAAAAATGGCTAAAAATTTATTTGTAAAATTTCACTCAAATAAAAACCTCATGTGAAAAAAACACTGTAAAACCACAGGCTCTAATTAAAATCCCGTCAATAATTTGTAAAAAAAAAAAAAAAAGTGCATCTGCAGAAGTATACAGACTAACGGTGAAAAGATTCTGGCATACACTTCCCTCCGCTAGCCCAAATATTACAAATATGATTATAAACATTAACAAACAAAACGATAAAATCATAACCAAGTGTTGCCAGACTTAAATACGGTGTGTGTGTATATATATAAATATATAATATTATTCTTAACCTTTTATACTCTGTAGTTATACTTTTAATATACTTTTTTATTTAATTTTTATATTCATTTCTATTTTCATGTTTAGATTTGGACAATCATAAAAAGCATTTCATGTGGCAAATACAATTTTAATTTAATTCTTGAAGATGTGCATCCACTTCCAGCATACTAGGAATGAAAAATAGAAAACTAAGAAGAATGGCTTGAAGAGTGACTTGAAGAAGTGCTATTTTTAACTTTCCCCAATGATGCTCATGGTATCATGACATGGAGGCAAGTGGATGGAGACAAATGCCAAGTCAGGAAGGGGGTGGCTGAGAGGGGGGTTGTGGGCTTTGGAATGACTTACAAAGCTTGTCTTTACTTGATTATAACATTTGTAAATGTGGGCAGTTTTTGTATCTTGATGAAGATCACAGTTATCTGACCATGTCAATACATTTGGCTGTTCCCCACAATAAACTTTTTTAACAAAAGCAACAGCTTATTTAAAACATGCTTGGGTTTAGGCATAGCAATTAATTTGCTTCACCGATAAATTCAATAAAAGTTCCTTACAATGACAGTAAGACAATGCTGTGCATATGTTATGTGACAAAATCTGTATTTCAAATAAATAGCTGTGATATCAAAAGGGACAAAAAAATAGGTTTGGACATTTCAGAGCTTTAGATAATCTCTGACATATGGCAAAGTATCCTTACAAGTATGGTTCTAGTAAATCAACTTATTCAGTGTGAATGTAAACATCCTCCCCAAAGAAAACACATTACCCCCTAAAGAATATCCTTACACCAATAAATGACCTTTGGGACAAAGCTGCTGGCAATCACCAGCCCCCAACTTAACATCTCACGCATGTGTCATCTTCTAAAACAATCCATCATCCCATAAAACACAATTGTAGTCATTCCCAAAGCTCCACTTTTATTCATTCATTCACTGGACTATTACAAACATGCAATATATACCAACAAATCAGCTTGCCTATGTGTAGAGTAAATCTAATACAACATCCCAACATCCCAACCCCCCAACAATACCCTCACCCAAAAGACCACAGTCTCTCCACACATCCCCAACCACCAACCCAACCCTGCCAACTCACCCCCCCCAACCTTTATCGAAATACTCCACCCTCTAGTACGCCCATCAAAAAATCGGCCTAGAGACTATAGATAATAAAAATTGCGATTTCATATTCTGTATGAATATATGAGTCTCGTACCTATACTATATTATATCTGCCCCTCTGGTTCACTGTTTGTCAATTCCCATAGTAACAGGCAGACGTGAAGTGGAGCTGTAGAAAGAGAAGGTTGTATAGGTGTGCATTAAATATGGAGGTATGTGGGGGAGTAAAAAATACAGAGAGACGGATGGACGCATTCTTATTGGCCTTTGTGCCCATGATTACAACACACACCCCCCTCCAAACTGCCCTAGTGCGTTACCTCAACGAAAGCTTCTAATGTAATGCGACAAAGCACTTAAGAAAAAAGCTGACTAGCCTGGCTCCCCACTGCTTGGAGACGAGTCCTGATAAGCTTCGGCTCAACTAAAAGTTGCCACATGGTGATTTTCCAAACCTGATCGACAGCACGATGATTCCAGTCATGTCTACATGGGAAATAATTTGTCACTGACTGGGTGATACCTGACTGTGAGACATCAAACATTTTGCATATTTAAATCTTGCAGCTCTGAGTGTTATCTGCTGTTATCTACACCCATTCTATTAGGTCTGAAAGTGCTGAATGTATAACATTCAGACTCTCACAGAATGCAAGGAAGAAAGTCTTTTACTCTCTTCTAAATTCTAAAGCATATGCATAAGTCTTGTATTATAAGATATAAACTGTCACCGCATTTGATTTGATGTTTACATTTTCATTGATTGAAATACGTTGCAAACAGTAAACTTGGGATGTGATGTTAATGCTTTAAACCAGAGCTGTGCTGAGCACTGATACACAAGCACATGCACTATTGTTTTCCTGTGCCTGACTCATTTGTTCACTCAAACATCACATAACGATGAGTCTTTTAATGCATCCACGTCATAATGAGACATAGTTCACGCCATAATGAGACATAGTTAGTGTAAAGTTTTATGGATCTATTGCATGCAAAGAAGGGAGCAGAATGTAAAATAAATGTACAACTGAAAAGACATGAGAACAAGATGAAATCATACTAACATAATCATTGTTCTTATATCCCAGCCAATCACGCATCAGATGCACAGAAACACTTGCAACTTTCAAAAATATGCATATTTCTTCAACGGTAATACTGTGGCTTCAGTAATGGTGATGCCAGTGAAGCTCACTGATTAAACTGTTTTGAACTCAATTAAACCCGAAGCAGCCATCAAGATGCTTGATAGGGAGGTGAAGGGATAAAGCCACAAACAAGAGAGGAAGAAGGAACGCTTCTGGTAAATGTTCTAATGAGTGGAGGGAGGATTTAGCTGTCCAGTTTTCTGGCCTCATGGGATGGGGGATGAGGGATGAGGAGAGACAGAGACAAGGATCAAGGAAGTAAAAAAAAAAAAGAGAGAGAGAGAGAGAGAGAGAGAGAGAGAGAGAGAGAGAGAGAGAGAGAGAGAGATAAAGACATGCTGGTAGGAGGATTAAAACTAAGGATTTTAAGCCAGTGTTGCTGTGAGTGGGACGTCACCACATTTGACTTCTACTGTTGATATTATTAAAGAATAACAACGCTTTGAAAACATATGAAGTGAAAAATCACAAATTTCTCATTGCTGCTGGTTTCACATAACTTGGCAACAGAAGCTTGCAGAAAGTCGGCTCTGTTACTGGGAGCAAAGTAATATTGGACCAATATTGAGTTTTCGATGCAGGTCCTGTTACAGAAATGAGAAGGTGAGGGGGGATGGGGGGTGGAGGTTGAGTGCTGATGCATGCCTAGTATGTAAAATATATGTAGACCTGAGCATGTTCTTTCGTTTCTCGTATACATGCCGGCACAGGCCCTGTATATTGATTGAATGTAAATAGCGTGTATCAGTATCTCAGAACAGTGGGCAGGATGTTCTCCTGAAGGTAACAACGTTACACTTGGGCAGGTTTTTAACAGCAGTGCAGGCACAAGGATATCTGCAGCAATGGAAGGGCAGGAATAATATAATAATTCTCTCTCTCCTCTCTCTCTCTCTCTCTCCCTCTTCCTTTCTCTCTGTCAGAAAGATACAATAACATTACATTAAGTTGTTCTGAACAAATATTGATCATTTCTAGTCCAGCTGCAGGAGGAAGAAAGTTGCAAGCCTGACGCTTTTAGAGGAACCTTTTGAACCCACTGCAGCAGAGGAGACATAACACTGTACAGGGTCATAAATACTGTAATTCTCATGTGAATTTAGTCATGAGACAAAAAAGGCTAAAAAGGAAGTCCTCAAAAATGTAAACAGTCCTGCAGCAAGTTTATCAACAGGATAAAAATCCATTCACATTTTATGCTAATATCAGTGTGTGAAATGTAATAAGACCTCTAGTGTAAATGCCTCAGTCGTGTACAGCTCATTTCGCTCTCTGAGGTCAGAAGCAGTAACTTCGAGTTGTCAGAAAGGTTAGCATGTGCTGCGCTAACTGTGTAGTTTTTCATAATTAATGAAGTGAATGAATCCCTTTATCTCCTACCTTGCTTGAATAGCTCCAATATTTTCGCCTGAATTCCCCTACGGACCTGAATAAGCCGTGTGTGTACGTGGTGCCGTCCCTCGCAGCGCCGGCGCGCGCCCTGCCATCCTCCTCTGAGAATCACGCTCGCGCAACTCACAGTGAGGGGGCGGGGTCACCACTAACTGTTAGACCACGCCCAATCGCAGTGACGGAGCAGTCGAATCTGACTTGATTGAGAGTTGTGAGCCCGCCCACCTTCATGCGCTATCAGTGCTTACTTCTTGTTTAGGTCCATGCATCAGCAGTGAGTGCACTTCAACCTTCCAACCTTCTAACACTATTTATAATGGTGTTAGAATATTCCAACTTATTATACAAAAATTAATCCTTATGCATGAGCTTTTATGAATTATCCTGCAACTACAGGACCTGAATGCTTAAATAGGAATGGAGTATTTTAAGTTTACACAGATAAAGTAATGGAATGATGTCAAAAAGGGTTTAATGCATAGACCCCGATTCCTCAGACCTTAATGTATGCTATATGAAATACATTATATATATAACTTTTAATATGTGCTCCATTCAGTACAGGTGAACACTGCTCTCTGGTGTTAAAATGCTGTAATAGAACTATAACTATTCTGCAAAGCTACACCACAGACTATGTAATCAAAACTGTTTAGTGAGACGTGCACATTTATGGTATTTTTGCTATATTTATGGTAAACATTTTGGCCTAAGTTTGAATTATATTGAATTAATGTTTAAAAACAGTATGTGTCCAGATCGAGTGGTACTGTAAGGAGTTGTCACAAACTGTTGTCACAAACACTGCTTTTTTTTTTTTTTATAAACTCATGTATAAACTACTCAGAGAGGTATAATAGTAACCCATGAACTGCTATTCCCGGCACCCAGGTATATACTGTTGCTGAGGCAACCAAAGCTATAGAGGTTTACCTTGACAACCACGTCCTGCAAATTACGGCCCAGCAGCAGTTCTCGTGTGGTACAATGCACTGAACTGTATGCTTTTTACCTTCAGCAGGATCACACAGCCTACGTCTACAGTCTATATCACTTTTTTGGCCCTAAGTGTAAATTATACAATGAACCTATTAATATATCCATGTCATAATGAGACATAGCTCTCCATGTAGAGATTAGAGGGCTGATGATTATGTTGGGTCTAAAGCATACAAAGAGGTGAGCAGAACATAAAATAAATGTACAACTGGAAAGACAAAAGAAATAGATTGAGTCATAATAAAATTATCAATGCTCATGGCATGCCATATACCTCAGCCAATCGTTTAACAGATGCAGAGAAACACTTGTTATTTCGTCTGTCATTTTACACTTTTTTATCATTTTTATCATTACGCCATGTATAATTAGAAGAAATAACTTTAACTAAAATATGCTCTCTACTTGCAAAAACTATGCCTCAGGTAAACCTCATATGCTGAAATGATGCAAATTCGAAAGTAGCACACTGACCAGAAACATCTAACATTTTTCATCATTTGATACCTATTTTATATCTGCCCATGCAAAAGTAATAGAAATGGATGGACTGGAAATGTGTGTGTGTGTGTGTGTGTGTGTGTGTGTGTGTGTGTGTGTGTGTGTGTGTTTAATGTAACCTCTTTTTTTCTTCTAAGTGATATGCTATTCTTACTTAAAAGATCCTATATTCACATATAGAGCAGAATTAACACTTAAATGTTAATTGAGAATCTGACTTCATTTAAACTAGTTTCCAATCTGCTGACATACTATATTGTTGGTCATAAATGCATCCGGAAAGTATTCACAGTGCTTTACCTTTATCACATTTTGCTGTTACACCCTTATTCCAAAATATATTCATTATTTTCCTCAAAATTCTGCAAAAAATACCGCATGATGACAATGTGAAAAATGTTTTAAAAATCTTTGCAAATATATATAAAAGAAACATTAATATATATATATATATATATATATATATATATATATATATATATATATATATATATAGAGAGAGAGAGAGAGAGAGAGAGAGAGAGAGAGAGAGAGAGAGAGAGATATTAACATTTACATAAGTATTCACAGCATTTGCCATGACACTCAAAATTTAGCTCAGGTGCATCCTGTGTCCTCTGACCATCCTTGAGATGATTCTACAACTTGACTGGAGTCCACCTGTGGGTAATTCAGTTGATAAGGACATGATTTGGAAAGGCAGACACTTGTCTATGTACAGTCCCACAGTTAACAGTGAATGTCAGAACACAATCCAAGCCCTGAAGTCCCTGGAATTGTCTGTAGACCTCAGAGACAAAATTGAATCAAGGCACAGGTCTGGGGAAATGGTTTTTGAAGCATTGAAGGTCCCAATGAGCACAGTGGCCTCCATCATCCATAAATGGAAGATGTTTGAAACCACTAGGATCTTCCTAGAGTGGGTCGCCCGGCCAAACTGAGTGATTGGGGGAGAAGGCCCTTAGTCGGGGAGGTGACCAAGAACCCAATGGTCACTCTGAAAGAGCTTCAGCCTTTCTCTGTGGAGAGAGGAGAACATTCCAGAAAAACAACCATCACTGCATTACTCCAGCAATCAGGCCTGTAGGGCAGAGTGGCCAGACAAAAGCCACTACTTAGTAAAAGGCACATGACAGCCCACTTGGTGTTTGCCAAAAGGCACCTGAAGGACTCTCCGACCATAAGAAACAAAGATTTAACTCTTTGGCCTGAATCCCTATAGTAAAGCATGGTGGTTTAAGCATCATGCTGTTGGGATGTTTTTCAGTGGCAGAAACTGGGAGACTGGTTAGGATTGAGTGCTCTGGACCTCAGACTGGGGCAACAGTTCATCTTCCAACAGGACAACGACCCTAAGCACACATCCAAGATAACAAAAGGATGGCTACAGGACGACTCTGTGAATGTCCTTAAATAGCCCAGCCAGACCCCAGACTTTAACCTGATTGAACATCTCTGGAGAGATCTGAAAATTACGGTGCACCAACGCTTCCCATCCAACCTGGGGAACTTGAGAGGTTCTGCAAAAAAGAATGGGAGAAACTGCCCAAAAAATAGATCTGCAAAGCCTGTAGCATCATACTCAAAAAGACTTGAGTCTGTAATTGTTGCCAAAGGTGCTTCAACAAAGTATTGAGCAAAGGCTGTGAATACTTATGTACATGTGCAACGACGATGAATCGCCTCCCGGGAAGAGATCTGAAGCCTGACAGCGTGGTGTGCCACCGACAACCTGACCCTCAAAGCCATGAAGACTAAAAAGCTCATTGTGGAAAATCTAACAGCAGGAGACACTTCTTAGTCTAGTGAAGTCCTTGGGAGATCACATCTCTGAGGATCTGTCCTGACACCAGAACAATTCAGCTCTGGTTGGGAAGGCAGAACAATGCCTGTACTTCTTGAGGAGTCTTGAGAAAGCTCATCTGTCCCCAGAGATTCTTAAAGGTTTTTATTGCTCCATCATCGAGAGCATCCCGAGGAAACTCCATCACTGTATGGTATGGAGGCTCCACTGTGTGTGAGAGTAAAGCCCTGCAAAGGGTGGCCAAAATCAAACAATGCATCACTGGCACCTAACTACCTTCCACTGAGCAGCTTCTTCACAGCAGATGTCTGTGCAGAGCTCACAAAATCATCAAGAACTCTTCACATCCCAGTCACAAACTGTTTAACCTCCTCCATCAAGAAGGAGATACAGAACCATACACACCAGAACCAGCAGGTTCAGGTACAGCTTTTTTTTTCATCCACCATCATCCTACTGAACTCTACACTACACTGTTAGATCACTGTATAACTTCTGTAGAGTTGTACATACAATGTAATACAATGTAATGGAATGCATACTGTAAGTTTCTATATCCCTCATTCTCTACACATATTGTCTGTGTCTGTAGTCTGTATGTATATATATATATATATATATATATATATATATATATATATATATATATATATATATATATATATATATATATACACACAAAATGCAGTTTAGCCTCTGGTGGAGGCTAAACTGCATTTTGTTGCTGTGTACCTGTACTATGCAATGACAATGTTCTATCTATCTATCTATCTATCTATCTATCTATCTATCTATCTATCTATCTATCTATCTATCTATCTATCTATCTATCTATCTATCTATCTATCTATCTATATGTGTGGTCTTTTTAAACATTTACAAACATTTCAAACACACTTCTTTTACATTGTCATTATGTCATTGTTTGCAGAATTTTAATTATTTTAATCCATTGTGGAATAAGGCTGTAACATAAAATGTGGAAAAAGTAAAGCGATGTGTATAGTTTCCGGATGCACAATTTGACTAAAGCAAACCATCACCATTCCAGAGTTGTCATGGTTAATGTATATCAATTAAGATGTGTATGCCAGCAAAATGAATTTGGACATTTTCTATTTTTAAAGTTGAAAATTTCTTAAATGACTGATAAGATTCAAACACAAACACTATATCAGTTTACACATCTACATTTTGTGTAAAGAAATAACTGCACAAGAAGTCCATTTTGTGTAAATGTTATATAAATCAATACCAACATTTTTAAATGCTTAGTTAATCATTATAATATGTATTTTTGTATAATTTTGCACTTTTCCCCTAGGACCACTTCATCAGCAGTTGACTTGAAAAATAAAATTAAACGATTGCACACACTTGTCTGGTTTTTTTTTTTATTTTTTAAAGAAGTGAAAATGTTTTGTTCTCTTCATTTGCGCAATGAAACTCTTTGTTCCTCTTTCATGAAAGTTCACTGCTCCACCACTGTGCGCTTACCTGCTCGTTGGTATTCATGCACTGTAGTTTCATCTGTTTCAGGTAGGTGGCAGTAAGAGGCATGTTGTAATCAATAAGGTCTGGGACCAGTGAGGTGGGTCGGTCATTTTCTGTGGGGGTGAAATCTGCTTTAGTGCTTATATTAAAAATAATAATGCATCTCTCTCTCTCTCTCTCTCTCTCTCTCTCACACACACACACACACACACACACACACACACACACACACACACACACACACACATTGGAGACAACATTAAAGAAGCTTTTATATTGCAATCCAAAATAATGTGAACATTTTATACTAAAACAGTATATTATGAAAGAATAATATTACCTGCAAATAAAATATAATTATGTCTGTGTCTATTGCAATACATTGAAAAAAACGAAAAAAACATGTTTTAGCAAATATCCACAGGTGGACCAGTAGAGTAGACCATGAGTAACTGCTTAGTGAACAGTGCCTAGTCTGTCCACTGGATGGCGTTGTTATAAATTAGAAGAACAGCAATTCATAAAACATATCTTGGGTCTTTGTTCAAACACAATAAGCACTGAGTTTGTTTCGCACAAAGTTCTGTTGATGCTAGAGCATCTGCTGACACTGTCAAACAGGCATAACACAAATCTGTCTAATATCTGTGAAATGTAGAATGTGAGGGGACAGATTGCCACTATTTCATAAAAACATCCCCTTTCAATGTCTCCTTTATCTGGATTAAACTCAAAAGGAGACAACACAGAAAATCCACTTCTGCTGCAGCTTCAGAGCATTTAGAAATAAACTTTCACAGGATGTAGATTAGTCACTTACTAATGACTAACAGCAGGCAGGCGTCATTTCTCTCTGGTAAAGGGACTAAAATAACTAAAGTTCTGCATGGTAATAGGACAATATACATCATACATTTAATCTGAAACCAAAATTGTTTCATGCAGACATTAAATATATACCACTGACTACTACTATTACATAATATGTTCACTTACTATGAGTTAGTTCTCTTAGAAGAACATACTGTTTAGAAGATGAACAATGGGGCACCTGTTCAACAACTTATGATTGCACATTGAGGAGCATTGGTTAAATGTGAAATGTTTTAGTATATTTTCTAATCACAAATGTGTATGATTAGTAATACTGAAATCATTTCAAATGGTATTTGTGCACTTATTGCACAAATTTATTTATTGCAATATTGTTTTCAAACTTGTATGGGATAGAGTAATTTTCCTGTATTCACAAACTACAGTGATAAGAGTCTGGATCCTCTGGTGAGGCCCTAAATCAGAATAAGTGTATTTTTACATGTAATATTCAAAATCAGACTAGAGTTCATGGTTTAAATGAAGATTCAAACCTTTGAACTCTGCAGTGCTGGGGTTGATGTGCATCCTCTTCTGGCATTCCCCACAGCTCATCAGGAAGCGGGTCACAGCCTCGCGGGGAAGGAAAGCGTATGTCTCTGCAATCTGGCAACCGCAGAAGGAGAAAGAAATGGGGGTTAAGGAGATGGGATGAGAGGATGGAACAGATTAGAGGCATCTTTGTAGGGAATGTTGTCTATAAATGCTGAAGGGCAAAGATGGCTTGTAATATTTGACTTTAATATTCGATTTCATTTGATTTATTGATTATCTGTACATCTGCATCCCCTGCACAGCAGAGCCGATTGTCCTCTGTGATCTTATGCCTGACCTTTTTTACACATCCCCTCTCTGTCCCTTTTTCTGCTGCAGCTGGTTTGTGTGCAACCTTCATGTACACACAGATCTAGAATGTGGGGAAGAGAAAGAAAGCAGAGGCAGGAGGCTCATCAGGGATGCCTGGTTCTCCTGATTCGGCCTCAGGCTGCACAGAGGGAAAAGGCCACCCAAGGAACAAACATGCACTTCCCAGAATGCCACAGCCCAAGACAGCCCTACCATCACAGTGTGCCTGTTGTTGGACTCATAGGCACGGCCATGCTATAAGACCTGACAGCATTTCTCTCCGGGGTAGAGTATAAAGAAAAGGGATGAACCCCAAATCCTCAACACACACAAACACACACACACACACACACACACACACACACACACACACACACACACACACACACACCCAATGCTCTCGCCTTCTCCCTCCCTCCCTCTCATTTGTCGCCTTGGTTTTGAGAAACATGATGAAATAATTTGTTCCTCAAAAAGATCCCTCACACGCTGAACAAACATATGAGGTCTGTAATTCAATCTAAAATATTACCACGGCTACATAATATCACCACAAGAGGGCAGAGTTGACAGACAAGACAATGGGTCAAAGGGACAAGTCTTAAATTTGTAATGTCTCACAGAGGAAGTGTTGACTCCCTTCTGTCTGCACTGACCCCAAATTTCCTTTCATTTTCACATCCTTTCAGGTGCCAGGTGAAACACACCATCTTCAAATTTAGCCCATATCATATCTAATTTCAGCCTAGATTGTAATTATAATAACTAATCAGAAAACTCTGACATATACAATGCCTCCAAAGCATTTAAACTCCCAAACAGAAGTACATTAAAGCAAACCATTCTAAAATGGCTCGATTGTTTTCTTTTACCATCTCTGTCCAGAGGTGGAGTTGTGATAAACAACCTATCACCATCAGTCATGGCTAATTACAGCCAATCAAAGCCTGTTCAACCACAGCAAATCACACCAATCACAGAGCATCTCTCCCAGTCACACCTCATTTTAAAAGTCACAGCCAATCAACAGACGTTAAGGACAATAAGATAGCGGATAGTGTAAGTGATGGACAGTTGTGCGGGTCTCTGAGGGACTCGATGTGCCAAATGTCAAAAACAGGCCTATCAAGTGGCTAATAGTTTTAATTAGGTGATTAGTAAAGAGCCTGATGGGGGTGGAAACCTGACACCTGCTTTCACACACTGTGAGATTATAGCTCAAAGACTACAGAGATTTTCACGGGTATATTTTTTTTTTTACATTACTCCAATGCAAAAGCAATTCTCAATCAACAGATACCAGATGTAAAGATATAGCAAATATTATTACGACATATGTGCGTGTGTTACAGAGAACATACTGAGCAGGTGCGTACGCACATACGCACACACACACACGCACACAATTTATATATTGTAATTTTCTAAACTATACACCAGATGTTATATTTGTTTGATGTTTCTGCTGCTACATTTATAATCTACCACATATGGTTTACAATCTGAAATAATTTGCACTGTTTTGCTCATGATCCCAGTTGTATAGTTATGGCAATTAAATCAATAGGTTTCTCTTCTGTGTAGTTTGTCCAGCGTATTTGTGTTATCAATTAGATTGATCAGCTTATCATCATCGCACCCCAAATTGGTTACAGGTTAACAAAAATCCGAAGGAGTGCTCAACTGGGTTGTGTTTAAACAGGAAGTGTGACTAAAGTGTCATCTAAATTCAGAATTGGAAAGTATATAATTGGTTAGTTGAGGTTAAAACCTAGACTTTCTTTTTATGGTAAATAAAACATTTTTAGGTGTCGCGAGTGTCACTGCAGGACAACATAAAGATAAAGAAGCATATTAGAGTAGAGTTGAAGTGCGTACACCTCAAATTAAAAAACAACACTTTAAGATTTAAGTAAAGCAAAACAATATGCACAACTGCTTTACAGAAATCAAAGGAATCATCTTTCACCATATTGGTGTCCATGTGTTTTGTATACCAAGAGAATCCTGAATGTTTGACCCTTCTGTAAGGGGTCAGGTGAAGGGTTTAGTTGTTCTCTTAGAGGTATTGCTACAGCAAATCAATATAATGTTTCTGACTGACCAGCTGACCATTCATTTCATTATGAAACCCTTCTACCAAGAAGGGAGTGACCTTTTCCAGGGTGACCCCAGCCTCATCTAGGACAGCATGGGTTCTCAGTGAATTGATTGATGAGAAAGAAATAATCTTTGATATAAAATTGTTAAATAAAACTAATCGATAAAAAAAATAAATGTGTATATAAAATGTGTTAGACAGCACTCTCTACCGTCATCATTAAAACACATATTGAGGTAATATCGTTTGGAAGAACGAGATTAAAACCCTCTCTCCGAGAGTTAAAACCCTCTCTGGCACTCTGAAGCAGTTTTTGTGGTGGCTCAACACCTGGCTGTGGTTCATAGTGGCGCAACACCTTCAAACTCTGCAAATGGATTCTTCCTTTAATTTGACACATGCCTGTATATACATTTAAAAATTTTTTTTTACATAAAATTGAGATTAGATAGTATGAAAAGTAAATGAATGAATACAGTCTTTAGTTTCTTTCACTTCAGTAATGTCCTTATAGGGCATCTCATTGGCTGAGAATGTGTGAGACAGGGTGTGATGGAAAGACGGCACAAAGCAAAGAGAGGTACTGAAAAGATATTAGCTCACAGAAAAGCAATCACTATATGCAGATGCAAATGCATCACTGCCATGTAATAGTTTTAAACGAATTACGCATGCTTAACCATGTTGTTCAAAACTGATAATATTTAAATATCTTAGAATGGTGTGAGAACCATTTAAAAGACATATTAAACATAATTGCTTAGCTTGCTATAATCATGAAATAGAGAGAATTATTTAGTCAATGCAGTGTTTTTTTTCTCATTTGCAAAGTATAATCAAACTATAATTAAGTGTCTAAATCAGTTAACAGAAATCGAGATTTGCCTTCCATTTTTACTTCGAATACCATACTATGAAACGCTTCAATGCACTGATGTACTGTCACTTACTAAGAATTCTGAATATATATATATATATATATATATTATCAGAAAATAAATGACAGCAGAACAAAAGCGATCTGTTTCAGCCAAATTATTAATTTCCTGTGTGTACATTTGTGTGTATTTCAGTGTGAGTTAGTGTTAAAATCTGTGGCATTCTGCTTTACCGCTTTGTAGGTCTTTTTCTGGCCAGCGTGTTTGGGTGCTCTTCCTGGATCTGCACCCATCTCCACATGCATTGCATAAATGATGTCGAAAAAATCTTCCACCACTGCAACACGCTTCAGAGAACTGTCCTGTGACTGTCCGCCATCAGAGCACTGCAGGCCAAAGAAGACAGAAATCATTAGAGGACATTAGATTCTTCATATGGACGAATTTCTATGCTACTAAAATCTGCTTTCTGGAAGAAAAATGTGCTGCAGAAAATTCCTTACACAATCAACAGGTAAATTCAATAGGAAGTAACATTTTAAATGGGCAACTGTATAATATCTAAAAATTGTAAATGTATTATATGCCACATATACTTTTTTTGTTCAAATAGTGTGAGGTTTGTATATCATTACGAATACATGGGAGCAGTAGATTCTGATAAACAGAACAATATAAGGTGGCATATTTGCTGGAACTTTTAATTCACAATTATAAATCAAATTTACACAAATGTAATGAATCTCTATGTTTAAAATTCCAGTATGATTTTCTTTCTGGCCCTAAATAATGAGATAACTGAACTAATATAAAAATTAGAGGCATTTTATGTATTTGAGAATAAAAATAACTAGACAGTGCCTCACTGGATCTCTGATGAATTCCCTGAGCATATCCTTGAGTCAAGCCTAATGCCTCCACTAGCACAAAAGGCCTTGAGAACAGGGGTTGCTGAACTATGCAATCCACTCAGACAAAGACAAAGAGAGAAAGTGAGAGGCGTGTGGTTTTGAATGCTTTTCCTATTGCATTTTAAAAATAACACAGTTGTTTGCCACACTTGCCCATTGCCCCACCTCCTGCCACAGACCCCCTTTAAATACCTGCTTTCCATCCTCATGACCTCGTTGCTATGGCAACTGTCGGTACTCTTTCAGGCAGGTGTGTGGGGCAGCGGGTCATGTGACGCCTGCTGAAACTCTGATTGCTACAACAAGCGCCTAGCACCTCCGTCCCACACGGGCCACATTGTCACCTGTTTGTGCGTATGCGTTTTATTTTTTTCATGTTCTTGCTTTCTTTGTATTCATCCTTTGTTTTCTCGGTTCACATTTATGTCCCATAACCATTTTGCAGTCTTATTCACTGCCGTTTATTTACTCCGAGGCCTACAATAATTTTGGTCCACATTGGTCTATTTTATGCTTTTAAGTCATTTGTGTACTGTCCATTCAACAAATTTACTGTCTACATGTAAACATATTATAAACATATTATTTCAATGCTTGATTAAGAATGGTTAGATTTCTTTTTTAGAGACTTGAAGCAGTATGTGTGTGTGTGTGTTTGTGTGTGTGTGTTTGTGTGTGTGTGTGTGTATATATAAAAGCATACATGGTAAGCAGTTTCTTTCTTCTTTATTTGTTTCTTCCTTCCATCATATTCAATACTCGCCTTTGTTCTTTCTTGCTCTTCTTCTCTAGTCCTTTCTACCAGATATTTCCTTCCCCTCTTTGCTCGCTCCTTCTATCCATCTATCTCTTTTTCTGTCCCAGTACCTCTTCCCTCTGTTTCTCTCTCTTGCTCCTCTCTCCCAAGTGCCAGGTAATGAACGTTCCTATGGCAACTAAAACCAATGCGCAGAGTGGGTTCGCTTTAATCCGGCCTTCTCTAGTTGTCCTTCCGTGCATGGGCTTTTACTCCGAATAGTAATTATCACCTTTATGATATTCCTATTAGAGAAAATATGTGCGATTGTCCATGGCTTCAACGCAGTGTTCAGCAAAGCATGACAAAATGCGATGTACAAATGTCAGGGGTTTATGGGGTACCGTCCTGGTTTAGTGTTCATTTGCTCTGTTTCACTCTCATGCGCTCGTCCTTTCCCTCCCTCCTTCTCTCTTCCTCCCTCTCTCTCTCTTGGCTAAAAGAAACTGTTTCAGAAATAACCCCTTTAGGACACGATGTGATGCAGACTTCTGTTCCTTTGAGAAGAAAACCATAGCTTTAGCTGCAGGCAAGGAGTTTGTGTGTGTGTGTGTGTGTGTGTGTGTGTGTGTGTGTGTGTGTGTGTGTGTGTGTGTGTGTGTGTGTGTGTGTGTGTGTGTGTGTGTGTGTGTGTGTGTGTGTGTGTGTGTGTGTGTGTGTGTGTGTGTGTTGGGGTGGGGTGGGGGGGGCAGTGCAGGGTGCAGGGGGTTCAGCCTTAAGATGACTCCATCTGTCCTACAAACATCCCCAACTCAACTTAATTCCTCTATTTCAGTTGTTTAACACACACACACACACACACACACACACACACACACACACACACACACACCTGTTTCCTCAATTTTAAATCACATAAAAAAGGGCTATATAAGTGTGGGCGATGTAACTAGGTCAAGGAAGTTGACACCTTCGGTTCATTCATGATACAACCAATGCTAATCTGACCTTAAACTAGGGCTTGTGGCAAAAACACACACTGGCTAAACCAAGTGAAAGTGATGTGCTGATTTCAGTATAAGATTTTCCTATGGGCTAGTATTAGATTGTATGCTAACTTCATTTGAGTTCAAACTGTAAAAGAAAAAAATGTGCATTTAATAAATTCATAATATAAACTCTCAAAGAAAACAATTCGAAACTACTCTGGGCCTCCTACACAAACATTACTTTCTTACTTAGAAGCAGAGCATTATTTGTCAGTGCCTTAAATACATACGGGTGCCATACGGGTTTCTCTAACATTGTAAATAACCCATGGCTGCAGCATGTGTCCCAGAGAATAACCTGGAGTTTGTAATAATCTCGCTAAGAGCACAAGCAAAGATAAGGCTAGCTGAACAGGCTGTATCACCAGAAATGATCTACACCATGTGCTCAAAGATTATTATTTCTATGTCATATAACTGCCTGTGCATTTGAATAGTTGATCATTAAACAGCAGTATAGTGGCACATGGTACATGTGCGAATATGTATCTGCATCTCAGAGGACAAGCAGCTGCTTTAGTGGGCCAGTGAGTGTGTGGTTTCGTCATTGTCACATCATTTTAAAGAAGCCCTGTGAAATGTCAGCAGCAGCAATCAGCATTTCTTTGCTAAAGCTCTCTGGCTTCTCTCTCTCTCTCTCTCTCTCTCTCTCTCTCTCTCACATGCTTTCTTCTCCACTCATCCTTCTTCTTACCACTCGCCTTCTAAACCCCGCTTTCGCCAGATGTGCCATATTATTCATCCCTCTTATCCCCTATCCTGCACTCTATACCTCACATCCTTTTTTTCTACATTTCTCTCTCTCTCTCTCTCTCTCTCTCTCTCTCGCTCTCTCTTTCTCTCATTCTCCCTGTCCTGCTCCAAACAGCTCTGTTGCTAGGATACTGGTGGAGCTGATTGGGCAAGCGGCCGCCTCCGACCCCCCCTACGGCAGTCTCACACATGTACACAGTGCACTGACTTGCTGAACAGTCCTACACACAGGGGTAATAGAGACAGGGGCCACGTTGAGGAAGCAGCTGGGTCACTCACATGTATACACACACACACACACACACACACACACACACACACACAGCAGCAGCATTGACTCAAGGACCTTCCATTGACATAATTATTAATGCAGCTTAATGAATGTTATGCTACACCTAAATCTAACCCTAACCATAACCTGAATAACCAAAAGAAAAACGTTTTAGCTTTTCTTTTTTCTTTTTTTTAAATATAAAAAAAAAAACATCTAAAAAAAAAAAAAAACTATATATATATAACAGTTTATAACACCTAATAAAATCATAAGACACTTTTCACCTATTTTCTGTCTCTTTTCTGTGTATGTAAAACAATCAGGAACAGTGATTTACGTGTACTGAGAAAATGACACAAACCTGTTTACTAAAAACACTTTCTTAATGCAAGTCTTAGTGGAAGAGTTGTTTAATTCTGTTGATAAATGTTCATGTGAATCATATATTTTGTAAAACACTTTTATAAATTCCTCCATCAAAGGTATCTGCAAATGTAACTCTAAATCTATAGAATAATTTTTTTCACAGAACAGTTTTTTTCTGTTGGCAAAATCCATGATTATGAATTTCTAATATAGACTTTCTCTCTCTCTTTCTGGTTAGAGTCTAATGGTTATGGTTTTGACATCACAGTCCATCATTGGGTTTTCTAAACAACTATTGATTGGCCCATTAAATGCACATAAGCATATCCATTCTTTTATTAGTATAAACCAGAATGAATAGATGAGACTGTATGTATGTTATGATAGATATTCAGTATGTATGTATGTATCTGAAACGCACCGAAATGATACATAAACTATGCTGTGCTATACTAATCATAGACACATTTACACCTGCAACATTCTTATTTGTTCAAAAAGATTTTTGTTGAACAACCCAAAGCTGATTGTTCACACTCGCAATGACGGTCCTTTTTTGTTTTATTTTATTTTATTTATTTTATTTTGCTTATTTAATGTACTTTTATGAACTAGAATCCTGCAGTAATTACTGCAACATCAAAAGATTTGCCAGAAATTATCATATAAACTAACACATAATATGACCCATATATTAACACCAGCTGCAGTCACAATGCACTCTGTATTCTTTTTTATTATCTTCAAAAAGTAATGCCCAAAACATGAATCATTATATGCCTAGACATCAATAATTCAATTTGTTTGCTTGTGTGAGTCATAACATACAACATCCAACTGCAGGCGCTTGGTAAAAGCAGCTGGGAATGAATCAGAGAGGAAGATGACAGGTATGTAATATATGTTTTAAAAAAAGGTGCTGGGTTACGCCACGTGAAGCAGATATGTTGGGGAGTAGGACTGAATTGAACGATGCATTCTGATTAGCGCACTGCAAATATTGCAACAGGTCACCTCTTAAAGACCAATCTTCCCTAGTCAGCCCATCAGCAAGAAAATGGAGCAAAATTGAAAAGCCCTCCTGTCCACAGTGGGGAGCAGAGAAAGTGAGAGGCAGGGAAAGATGAGCGTAAACTGTTTTTTTTTTTTTGTGCTTTTCCTCTCCTCCCCTATCCTTAGGTCTCCATCCTCCTCCCTTTTCTTGTTAGTTCATAAAGCCCCTTCATTAAATCCACATTACGCCTTTGTCTCTATCACTCACTGTCTCTGTTGTCCCTCCTATTTCCACGTCCCTCAATAGCCTTCTTTTATTATTCCCCTCCTCTCTGCCTCTATTTCTCTCTTACTCTGTCCCTGTGTAAAATGATAAGATATTGTGTACATTACAAACTAATAAGACTTTCAACTCCACCCTTAAGTGACATATTTCCCATGCCCCATATTACTATCTTCATTTCATTCCTGTGAAGATTATTATTATCACAGCAAAGCTCACACTCACTTTTCCGCCCCAACTATTGCTTTGTTCCCTACTGCCATTATCATCTTACTGTAACACTCATCTTCAGGGGCAATTAAGCTTTTTTTAACTACTTATTCACAATGGACCCTCTGGTGGATTCAGTCTTGATTTCCTGGTACTGCAAGGAATATATATATATATATATATATATATATATATATATATATATATATATATATATATATATATATATATATATATATATATACATACAAAATGTATAATAAAACAACATATAAACCAAAGGTGTTCTGATATTCTTAGATATCAAGTGAAATAAAGTCTGTGCATCCCTGTTCAAACTGCAGATATCTTTGATGTAAAAAAAAATTCATTTATCCACTTTTTCCCACTTTTAAGAGGATATTACCAACTGAATTTGATAAACCATTTCAATGAAAAAAAAAAGGAAAAAAATAATGGAGGCATAAGTGTACACATACATTTATTACTGGGCATGTGCTTAGAATTATCCAATCAAATTCCAACTCAGAATTTCAGAAGAAATTATCATACAGATGTCATCTGTGAATTGATTTTGATTAACCCCAAATGAAGACCAGTTGTTTCTATAGGATTTTTTGGGTTTCATCTGACTGCTGAGACCATAGATCTTACAAAGCTTGTTCGAGATCTCATTACTAAAAGCATCTCTCAGGAGATGGGTAGAATAAGATGCCAAAATATTAGCTGTACCATGGAGGCCATAATGAACAAATAAAGAAAATTGGGAATCTCAGTGACATTAACAAGAGCAGGATGTCCCTACAAATTTGATGAAAATAAAAGATGAAAACATATCAAGAGAAGCTGCCAAGAGGCCTACAGTAATGCCAGGCACATAGCAGGAATAAATCCAGGTTAGGATGCCAGTCCATTGCATGGCATCTCATACACACACACACATACACACACACACTCACACACACACATGCACAAACTCATTCACACCAAGGGGCGTTTCAGCGCAGCATATCCACTTACCGGTTTGTTTGTTAAAACAAACATGTCTGGCCCAAAATGTCACCAAAAGTCATTGTCAAATTTACATGCTAGCGCTGGTTTAAATTTTATTTTTTGCACCAGCTCTACTTCACCAATATAATTCATTAATAAAGGTCTAAAAGCCAATTAGAAGCTGGATAGAAAGTATCACCAGAATTTCTATTAAATTCCATGCGATGCAATAATGAATTAATCAGAACAGAGTTTTCTTGGTGTTTGTTGAAATTTGTCTCTGTCTTTGTAATGTTAAGAGCACATGCTGAGATGTTAGCATTGTGGCCTTGGTGTCATGGAATAATTGCAGGGGGAACGGACAATCACAGAGACAGACAGGTCCACAACGCTAATGAGAGACTGCAGAGCCTAATTATACACAGAGGACGATGAGAGAGAGATGGAGAGATGGGAGAGAGAGCCATGGGGGTAGGAAGGGTAGCAAGGGAGTGAGCCACTCTTTTGTCCCACTGCAGCATGCTCCCAGAATAGCGAAGAAGATATGGAGAAGGTTTTTATTTCCTCTCTGTATTTGTCTTGCACGTAAATGCACACACACAGGCTGAGCTGCTCAGCATGACCAACAAGCTGGCAATTCGAACTGGGATCGTGTGTTTGATAATCGGTGTAGGTGCACATATGGAAGCAAGCCTGTGTGTTCTTAGTGTGTGTGTGTGTGTGTGTGTGTGTGTGTGTGTGTGTGTGTGTGTGTGTGTGTGGGGTTGTGTATGTGGAGCAGAGCGCCTTCTTTCTCTGGCAGGGGGGAGGCCCTGGAGCCAGTTAAAAATGGTGTTAATTTCTCCTCCTATGGGAGACAAGAACTGTCTCTCCATGGCAACAGAGATAGGGTGCTGAAGGGAGAAAAACCAGAGCAGCGACCCTCTCGCAGTACCACTCTCTCTCTCTCTCTCTCTCTCTCTCTCTCTCTCTCTCTCTCTCTCTCTCTCTCTCACACACACACACACACACACACACACACTCGGAGGACTTAAAGGCAGAAATGTATCCAGGAGCCACATACACAGGAAAGGACTCCCATGGTATAGTCATTAATAAATATTCAGAAGCGCACATAATTACGAGTCAGCTCATGAAAAGTAAAAATACATGGAATCCTAATATAAAAATGAACACACACACACACACACACACACACACACACACACACACACACACACAAACACATACTAAATTGGCCTTCAAGGACAGACATGCACATTGTGTGACACATTCTTATTCTTCCACCCACATCAACATAGCTTTCTCTTCCATTCTTGAATTATACACATTGAATGAACACTCACTTGGTCCTGCTGCATCTGATGGGACAAATTGAGGAAAGGAGATGGGGGAGGAGAGGAGAGAAGAGGATAGGAGAGGAGAGGAAATTAGGGGAAAAAGAGGAGAAGAGAGATTTGCCCATGATCAGATCACCTACTCTAACTACCTTTTCACACAGAAAACTATAAAAGATGAGACTGAAGTGGGTCAATCAAACAGGGTGTGTGTGTGTGTGTGTGTGTGTGTGTGTGTGTGTGTGTGGGGTTGTGTATGTGGAGCAGAGCGCCTTCTTTCTCTGGCAGGGGAGGCCCTGGAGCCAGTTAAAAATGGTGTTAATTTCTCCTCCTATGGGAGACAAGAACTGTCTCTCCATGGCAACAGAGATAGGGTGCTGAAGGAGAAAAACCAGAGCAGCGACCCTCTCGCAGTACCACTCTCTCTCTCTCTCTCTCTCTCTCTCTCTCTCTCTCTCTCTCTCTCTCTCTCTCTCTCACACACACACACACACACACACACACACACACTCGGAGGACTTAAAGGCAGAAATGTATCCAGGAGCCACATACACAGGAAAGGACTCCCATGGTATAGTCATTAATAAATATTCAGAAGCGCACATAATTACGAGTCAGCTCATGAAAAGTAAAAATACATGGAATCCTAATATAAAAATGAACACACACACACACACACACACACACACACACACACACACACACACACACACACACAAACACATACTAAATTGGCCTTCAAGGACAGACATGCACATTGTGTGACACATTCTTATTCTTCCACCCACATCAACATAGCTTTCTCTTCCATTCTTGAATTATACACATTGAATGAACACTCACTTGGTCCTGCTGCATCTGATGGGACAAATTGAGGAAAGGAGATGGGGGAGGAGAGGAGAGAAGAGGATAGGAGAGGAGAGGAAATTAGGGGAAAAAGAGGAGAAGAGAGATTTGCCCATGATCAGATCACCTACTCTAACTACCTTTTCACACAGAAAACTATAAAAGATGAGACTGAAGTGGGTCAATCAAACAGGGTGTGTGTGTGTGTGTGTGTGTGTGTGTGTGTGTGTGTGTGTGTGTGTGCATAACATGCATGCATGACTGTGTGCATGTCCTTAGACCAACTATCCAATATATGATGGGTTCCATAAGGAAAATAAATTTTTTCCCAATTAAAATAAACTAAATAAGTATAAATGTTTACATTTTCATGCTACATAAGGTTAAGATTATGTTTAGATTTTAGTATAAACTTAGCATTAATTAGCTACATTAATAATTATGTCAATAGGTAGTCTGTATGTAAAAAGCATATCGGAATGTTGGAATATTTGTCAACTGATGCCACGCTGCTGTAACAGGTGCTTATTGGATTCCTGTTAAACCTGTGTCTGTTCTGGAATCCTGTTTTTTCTAAGGAATCCAGCATCACAGGACAGACCACTAGCATGGCCTTAATTAACCTTCCGAAACATATCAGTTTGCTGAATCAATATTTGGGAGGTGCTAATAAACTCATTGGCACATTATTTATAATGTAAGAAAACATTCACACAGTGGAGGAGGATAGATACAGTATAAAAGATGTGTACAAATGCTCACAGGAAATTAGGAGAAACATTCAGCTGACCGACATTTCACAGTCTCGCTTGTCAAATGGTACATGGTCAATGATGTCTAATCCTAATACAGTCCTGCTGTTGAAGAAACAACATGCAAAACTGCTTGCGTTAATGCAAATCATTAGTAAATAAAAGGGTCTCTACTGAAACACTAAACATTAATCAGTTTTTCTTTCTTGATAAAAATGGCTTTTTTATATTTATCATTTACCATAATGTAAATATGTAGTATAGTAACATGCTAAATATGATTATACACTTATTATGAATCCAGAAAGAGAGAGCGAGAGAGAGAGAGAGAGAGAGAGAGAGAGAGAGAGAGAGTAATCAGGCTTTTATTTCCTTATATTTACATGTAGATGTGTTAAAGAACTTAGAACATGGCCCCTTTTGTTTAAACTCGCTGGTTATTTAAGAGATCAAAAATATAAGACTGACTGGTGTTGCTTGTTGCCTGGTTAGATTGATTATTTAAACAATTAACACTTTGAAATTTCTACTTTTTTTTGCTATTAATAAAGGATAAACCAAAATGAAGACCAGAGAAATGTCTGTGAAAGAGTGAAAATCGCTCCGAACAATAATTGGACATACTCCAATGAAATGTCCTAAAAACATTGGTAACCAACATCCAGACAAATAGAACAAGTCAGCCAAATTTTCTGCAGTTGATGAGGAAAACATTGTGAAAGCTATAAGGAGAAACCCCAAATCAACAGTCAGTGACATCACCAACAACCTCCACAGGGCAGAGATGAATGTATCACAATCCACCATTCAAAGAAGACTTCAAAAGCAGAAACATAAAAGCCTTATCGCAAGATGCAAACCAATTACCAGTATTAAGGACCAGAAGGAGTCAGAAGACAAACAAAAGGCAGACTTTCACAGTGGTTTTACACACCTCACAGATATTAAAGCTGAAATTATGATCAGTCCACTCATTTTCATCCTGTATTTGTGTGTGTGTGTGTGTGTGTGTGTGTGTGTGTGTGTGTGTGTGTGTGTGGACATACTAGAGAGAATGAGCAAGAGAAAGACTGTAAAACTGATGAAAGAATAAAAGAGAGATATGAGAGATTTTAGTAGTACGAACTGTAGCTGTCTGTACCCTGAGGCTTGGAGGCAGACTCTGCTCTTTGGCTTCATAATGTTATTCCTACTAACCATCTGTCCAACTGTTCTCCAAAGTTTAATCCCCCAAGGTATGAAAAACATTAGTTAACTAACATTGATCACTCCCAGTGATCATGTCTGAGTCTGGTTCTTTTCAAGGTTTCTTCCACTTCATCTTTTTTCTTGCTAATGTCACTTTTTGGCTTGCTCATTATTGATAAGTGTAAAATATTTGGATGTCTGTAGAGCTCATTTGTGACAATGTCAATGTTAACAAGCGCTATATGAATAAAATAGAATTGAATGAATTTGTATCAGAGACTTAGATCAGTGATCAGTGTTATCACACACAAACACACACACACACACACACACACACACACACACACACACACACACACACACACATTTGTCTTTTAATAGAGAATGTGGGTTGATCACAATCATATTTTAAACTGTTACAACTTAAAAGGAAATGTGCAGTGTGTCTGCAGTACCACTAAACTGAATAAAGATAAGTAGTCTGAGCAAACAAATAATAATAATAATAACTATAGTCATAATTCTTTCTTAATTTAAGTGCAAGTGGTTTTGTGCTCCCATGTACAACTTCGACTTTAACTCAAAAGACTCGCTTTAAATATTTTTAATCTATATTTCTCACTTTTAATTTAGAATTTTTTTGTCTTATTATTATTACTTTTGCTATTATTATTAGTAGTAGTAGTAGTATAGTTGCAGATGCATCTAAAATGAAAGTGTTCCAATACTTGTATTGTATCATGCATTATTATTTCTTCTGCACTTTGTTTATAGAAGCTTATTAAATATTGATAGAGTTTCTATTTTGCAAAATTAATGCATTTTAAATATATCTTTAAAACATTTTTGCTGGAATAACTTTATTATGTTTATTACGTCCTGTGAGCAGGTGTTTTCTCCCTAATGCCGGACACCCTGTACAGGTTGCATTTACACCTGCCTGAGATCTAATCCCAACAGAAGTCAAACTACTGCCAGAGATGCTTTAGCTGATCAGATCACATATCAGAATGTGCACTTACACCTGTTTTTCCCTAAAAATTTTATCATATATGTTGTTCACCTAAATAAATGTAACTTAGCAGAAAACTAGATTGTCAGTTAATAGGATGTAAGGTGGCCTTAACAGCATCCTGTAGGGTGCATGAGGCCATGAGCCAAGTACAATGAAACACTGTAGAAAATGTGGCGTTTGAATAGCCTTCAAAAACATCCAACCTCAATTCCATAGAAAAAAATTACCGGATTATTTGGAACAGCACTTTAAACACCACAAAGTCTAGCTGTATTGCTCACCTTTTTCAGTGGAACAGTGGACTAAAATGATCAATGCACTGGCTATGGATTAAGTATTAGGAGAGAAAACTTTCGAGAACCAAGCTTTGGATCAAACCAAAGACCCTTTGAACCGTGAGGCAGCAACGCTACCTCCTGCTGCCTTTCCAGTATTTAGTCCGTTCCAAAGGAGCAGCAGTAAGGTGGATTAAAGGTAGCGTGAGTAAGTGTATAGGTGATTTAATGTTAAAAGTGGTGCTAGTAGGAGGCTTGAGTACACTCACCTCATCTGTAGCTCCCTAATATGGAACAAGACAGTGGACAAATCACATATCAGAATAGATGTTCTGCTAAAGTATTGGTGGCTTTTGTTTGAATGAATGCTGCAGTCTAGCATTAAATATGAATAACAGTGGCATTTACATCGTAGATGCAAAGCATGTGTTGAACAGTATACTGATGCATCAAATAGTGAGATTAGACATGTGTGTATGTGTTTGCAGTGTCCACAGTCCTCCTCTCTTTCTGCTCTAATCAGGCCATAATGAGAGATAAATGAGGTTGCACCCCCTCACTGGAAACAGAAAGCTCTTTCCTAATAGTCCCAATAGCAGAGATAGAGAGAGAGAGAGAGAGAGAGAGAGAGAGAGAGAGAGAGAGAGAGAGAGAGGAACAAAAGAATACAAAAGCAAAGACTAAAAGATAATATTCAAGAACAAGACAAAGACGGAGATAAATATTCTTAGAGATAAATTGAGTGAATCTAGAATCCAATCTTGTAACAATCCCTGATAGACTGCTTATAAATAGATATAATTTATCATTTTATGACTAATTTGTAATTCATCCTCTGTGTATGATGCACATGTAGATGCCAGAATATCACATCCGCTGCCACTGAACCTGTTTCTTTTTTTCAATGTCGCTACAAGATCTACATAAGTACACATGCAGGCACATAAATAAATAAAGTGGGTACATTAACAAAAGACACTTTTATTACTCATTACTTACTATTATTTATTACTTATTCTATAACAATTCTTATGAACACTGTGTCAGACCTAATGCTGTCTTTTTTATTTCCTCTCCATTTAGTTAAAAACCACACAGATGACCTTTTTGCCCCTCCCACCATTACCCATCCTCCACTCTGGCCTCAGCAGAACCCCGTGCTGTCAGTACTACCCTCCCCTTTCAGTGAAACTTGGCACACCCAAGGAGCAGCTGCATGAGAGATCACACTCCACCATTTCGCTGTGTGCCACACAGCACTGAAGCTTCATCTGAAACCATGGCAGCCTGTAGGCCTCGCACCCCGAGCAGAGGGGAGCGGATAAGGCTGGCCTCACATGGGGCAGGTGTCAGGGGAAATAAAAACGGCACAGGGTTTTGGGGGGGGGTTAGGGTTATGGCTAAGCAAGCGAGGATAGGAAGATAGGATTTAACTTTACCTATGTGAAGTCAGTTTGTTTTTTCTGTTTGATGCAATGATGTTGTGCAGATAAGGATGGAATAGTGTGTGTGGTGGAAATAGAGACAGAAAGAGAGATCTGAAATACGATCTGACACTCGGTTTATACAAAGTGTCGTTTTGCCACTAGCTGACAGCAGAAACAGGAAACACATTCTCACACCCATCTGTCCCATTAGAAAATAGAAACTAGACATGCATTACTTAAGTGCAAACACAGAATTCAAAATGAAAGAATGCTTTTTTAAAGGGTTGAATAAATTCACATTGGGATCACTGAGTTGACACACAGGGAGTTTCATGACCAAAAATCTTGCCTGTCTCTTTTTAATGTGACATCTAGTTCCCTGTAGCGTTCCAATTATTTGGTTCTGTCTCTTGGCTTGTAATTTAATTCGCACAAATAGGGCTTGTTGTGGGGGGATCGCCAACTGGTTTAGCCATTAAGAGGCGAATAAAATTGCACAAATTCTCTTGCTTCATGGGTAGTTTTACTTCCTCCAGAAATGCCTATGTACGGTGACAGTCATGCTGATTGGAAATGAATTGCTGTTATGCACCACAGGCCTATAAAAGAGGAAGTTAGCATATTGGACTCCCCTTTTCACTGCCAGTAGGAGTCTGTGGGCTTTTTGAGGAACATTTCTGCGGGACTAACCCCTCACTTCCTTGTCATAAGATAATACAGGAAGTAGACTGAATCATGAGTTCTCTGATTCATGTGTTCATCGGGGTAGCTTTTTTTTTAATGACGTTAATGTTCACAGTTTTAAGCGTAATTTCCCACCTTGTTTATAGTGTTTCTATTTGACTGGTTTCGTATTATTACTATAATAATTATTGGTATTATTTCTGTCAGCAGTACTTGTCCTTTTTTCCCAGTTGACTAACTTACTCTTATGTGATTGACGGTGCTTTTTCATGGCTCAGATGTAGCTTATACATCATTTGCTGACAGGAAGCTGTATTAGACTGTGTCACACGGAGGCTCCGCACAGGGACAGAATGATTGATGAAGTGTTAAACAAATTGGGGCATTAGAGAGGTCTCAGTGGTGCTAAATAATAACAGTAAATGGCAGTAGTGTGCACAGCGGTATTTTTTTGCCATATTCTGCCCTGATCTGAATGTGCTCAGGGAGTAACATGTTGAGCAGACAGACAAAAAGGTGTGGGTATGTGCTTGAGTGAATGGCACACACTTGTTAAAAAAACAGGGCCTTAAGTATTTAAGTCCTTAAAGAGTTCTTTACTTTGTTGCTCTTTTGACTCCCTTGGGTTTTGCTGTATGCAGAAGCAGGTTGGTAGAACGAAAGACCATTTAAAAGACACTTGAAATCTTTTTTTAGGACTGTAGAGGTAGAAAATACATGTTTGTTGTCACTAACAGATATGAAAAGGGTATGAATATTTTTATAGCATAATCA
This sequence comes from Silurus meridionalis, assembly GCF_014805685.1. NCBI lineage: Eukaryota > Metazoa > Chordata > Actinopteri > Siluriformes > Siluridae > Silurus > Silurus meridionalis. The sequence goes on from NC_060900.1 coordinate 16,237,688, forward strand.
GTTGTGTGGGTATTTAGGAAATTGGGAGTAAAGCACAAACCATGCCACAAGCAACAAAAGCCCTTTTTGTGTCCAGTATTATCCATGGAACTAGGCAGCTGAAGACAGGTGGGATCACATGGTTTGTGGTTTGAGAATAATTTGTGGTTAAGGGACCTATGGTGCTGTTACTCACTGTGTCCAAACATTTCATCTCTTGGCCTGTTTAGATACCTTACCTGTGTGCAAGAATAACTATTTCAAATGTTACTATGTTCCGAGTTATGCCTCATTTCTCTTTAAGAGTCTCTTATAAATTAAAATCACGTCTAGAGACACCTCTCTGAGGAGCTGTTAAAGGGTCGCATAGCAATTATCTGCTAACAAGGCTTTATCTACGCTAATGTACTTTTGCTTATTTTTCAAAAGGGAGAATGACAGATGGAGGTCTGTAACACAAAGTGAACAAAAGGACCTTTTTCACACACATAGGCAGTCTGTATTTAAAAATCCATTTGAATTGTAGATATCAGAATTGGCCTGCAACGTCACTTTTTATGATCCTCGTGAAACTAGAGTGGTACCTTTTTTCCCCCTCTCAAACATTGACATTTAGGAATTATTCTTTACCAGATAATCTTTGTGTTCTTCTTAATTCGTATGCGTCTTTCTCTGACTTTTTGGCTTGGTCAGGGAAGTTAGTTTCAGCAGGCTGACTTCAGTTACCATCTCACCCTCCGGCCAACACAAAATGGAGCTACTTTCCAACACATGTACGGTAAACATAGAGACTGGGAGACGGGTAGGTCACGTCTGGTGTCAGGGTCTGGCAATAAGTCACTAATTAGTAACTTATTTGTTTACTAACACACTCCTTGTTTTTAGTTTGTAAAATTTTAAAAGAAAAGAATGTTCTAAGTGATGTTCTAAGAATGTGTTTTTAGTCACTGCACTTATCCTTATTATTATTATTATTATTATTATTATTATTATTATTATTATTATTTTGCCAAAACAATAACAAGAAAACGAGCTACAACACTGAGGGCATTTTAATCTACAACAATTCATACCTCTCCACCAAAGTCATATGTAAAAAATGAATCAAGTGAATCGTATCTCTCATTAGTGTTTTCCCCCAGGAAGTCTTGTCTACGCTGCCTTCGTGTGCTAATTATTGTAAATACGACTCTCTTCAAGTCCTAATTACAGGTGAGAGCTTGAAAAAGAACTAGAACGGACTAATGATGGCAGCATCTCAAAGGATTTTAGTGGTCAGTCATTCCCCTCTCATTTTCCTCTATGCCAAAGAACATTTTGGTCATTCGCCAGTTACCTTCTGCATGTAGAACCACATTTCAGTGTATACCCACCGTAAAGGAATTAACTCCGTGTGGAAACCATAAAGAGAGAGAGAGAGAGAGAGAGAGAGAGAGAGAGAGAGAGACCATCTCGGGTGCATTTGAATGAAGCGCCAGTCCTGGGATGGTGAGAAAGAAAAAAACCTGCCTGGGAGACATGGAAAGCGGAACAGGTAGGTTACCAGAGCAACGAGTGGAAACTGTCCGCTCCGCCCATGTCTCCACCAGGACAATGCTCGCGCTGTGCGTGCCGGTGTGTGTGTGTGTGTGTGTGTGTGTGTGTGTGTGTGTGTGTGTGTGTGTGTGACTTTCTGTGTCTCTCTATCTCTCTCACATACACACAAACACACACACTTTCTCTCTCTCTCTCTCTCTCTCTCTCAATTACACACACACACACACACACACACACACACACGGTCTGAACGTCAACAAACAGACGTTGTAACAAACAGTTTGTGTGTGAAGGCGCCCTTTGTACCCTCATCGGGCTGAATCGAGATGATGGGGTAATTGATGTGGTATATACAGTAGGTTGCGGGGTGTTGGACCTGCCCCTACACGCGACCCGCACAAGTCGCACCGGTGTTCTCTGTTTCAGCGTCGTATCACGTGTATAACAATAGCACTGGCTGTAGCCACTACGTATATATGTATATATATAGTGCTCTTGTGCATGCACGAGTCCACCTTTTGACATCGCGAACCTCTCGGCATGGCCTACACGAGGGAGGAAAAGGGCAGATTGACGGATCTTTGCTGGTTGTGATGCTGGTAGGAGATGCGGAATCCGGGACGGCAGTACGCGCGCTCGCGGACGTGCGGTTTGCGTGCGTGCGCGCGTGCCTGCGTGTAAGTGGAGAGAGATGCCGCTACTACACACGCAGCCGACTATTGCTCCGGCGTTGCTATGGCAGCGAGGGTCTCGGCTAAGGGGCTCTGCGTTCTGGCCGGTCGACGTGATCAGCACACGATCGGTCCAGTGATGGAGAGAGAGAGAGAGAGAGAGAGAGAGAGAGAGAGAGAGAGAGGGAAATAATACGAGCACAAAGTTCCGCGGAGGATGTTCCGAAAATGTTCGGCTGATAGTTTCAGGTTATCACAAAGCACAGACAGAGTAAGTGATCCAGTTCACGGGAAACGAAATCCCCTTAAAAAAAAAACAGGTGTCAAATGCTAGAGAAATGCACTTTACCGTAGATTTGACAGGGACGTAGAGCACGGGTTTCCCCGGAGTGCCTTTCTGGTTGTGCTCTCCGAGCACGTTGCTCCCGACCTGGAACCCTTTAGATTTCACCCAGAATTTGAATTTGGCGTTGATGTGGCTGTTGTCCACGTACACGCCGTCCGCCTCCTCGTTCTGCAACAGCGTCTGCATGATCTTGTTGTATTTCCTGCGCGTCACCGTCTTGGTCTTGCCCGAGTCGCCGTAAGTCCGGAGGCACCACTCCTGAAATTCACTAAACATCTCGGCCTCGAGAACGACCGGACTTCGACTCCTTTTTGTTAAATCCGAGCACGGCTTCTTGGTGGCCATGGGCTTCCTCTTCCTCTTCACGAGTGAGCCGGTCGGGCTCCTTCCTTTCTTGTTCCAAAAAAAATAGACAAAAAAAAAAAGCTTTGCTGAAAGAAACGGTGGCGAAACTATAACGAAATGAAGTAACAAAACCGACTCCCTCCCCCCTCCTCTCCCTGTCCCACTAAGAGGATGATTGAAGATGAGGACGATTTTTTTTACCTCGGCGAATGAAACCTGGAAGAAAAGAGGAAGAAAAAAAAAGAAAAGAAAAGGCGTGCGCTCGTTTTGGGAAGCCGCACACCTGTTTCTCTCTACCGTCCCAGACCGCAACGGCAAATGTCACCCGCACTCATCATACCGCTCCGAGAGAGAGAGAGAGAGAGAGAGAGAGAGAGAGAGAGAGGAGGGGCTGTCCTAACAGACGGGTTAGGTTTTCTCCCACCTGTGCGCAAACGGTCTCCTGACCGAGCGCGAGCTGAGCAGAGTGAGACAAAACCCCGTCGCGCGAATCAGCAACAACAAAGAAAAAGGAAAGCGGGGACACGTCTGTCTCATACCCACACAATCAACGCTCTGTTTTCCACACACACGCCCCAGGACGAGGTTTCTGCACAGGTATACCACCCTCCCCTTCCACCCGGGGGTCCCACTGATCATGAAGCGTGCTCTATTCATTGCAAAGTGTTGTGCATTACACCTTTATTGATTAAAAAGCCTTAGACGGTATAGTCGCTCCATCCACCTGTTTGAATCAGCATTTCAGTGCGCACTGTAAAGAACACACCACCTTCAAAATGTACAAAAAAACATTAACCGCATGCACAAACACGCACACAAGGAAAAATAATGCATTGCTTGATAGGACAGGTCAAACTTTGGGCAGCGTAAACACGCATGTGACCAAAGATGTCTTTGCGTCACTGTTTTAACGTTGCAATGCAGGGTTAGGACACTTAAGCCTTGTGAGTCAGGGTGTAGTGTTTTTAAAAGGAAGTCCATCTGAAATGGTTTTGTATTGCTGCTAAGAGCAACCTTGCTTTGACAGGTTGAACAGAAATGTGTTTAAAAGTGTGCTCTGCCTATATGCATTTGTGTAGTTTCTCTCAAGGTTTCCTCCTTATACAGTACAATCTCAGGGGTATTTTCCACTGGTGTACTCATTAGGGAGAAACATATAAGGATCATTTAAAGGCATTCCAACTTTGGCATGCTTTGGGACGATGTGCATTGTTCAAAACGCTCTACAAATAAAACAAATTATTTTAGTTGAATCTAGCTAAAATTTAATAAATAAATAAATAAATATCTTTTTTTTTATACTTTCATCATCCTTAGTGTGTCTCTCCTTCCATCTTCTTGGCTAGCAGGCCTAGTTAAAGTAAAAAAAAGAAAAATTGGAAATGGCAGCTAGATTAGCATCATCGTAATAGTTCATAGCACTACAGCACTACTGTTGTTTTTTTGGTTATTTATAAAAGTGTAATTTGTCATCAGAATATAAAGCAACTTTTCTTACTGTATTATTTTGTTCTTGAGTGGTGAAACTAATTATTTCTTCACTCATTTGCTACAACAAAGGAGTGGACTCTGTTTGAAGCCTTTATCCTGGATGAAATATTGGATTTGTAAGCATGTTCCTTATTTTGTGTACAGCTTTTGGTGTGTAATATCAACAAAATGCACATTTTTAATTCTGAATGTACTGATACACACAGACAGATGTGCTCCATTTGGGTTTGTTTTGGTGTTCTTTAACGAATTTTATTCACTTTGTAGGTTTCCGTTCCATTCGCTTAGGTAGTCGAATCTATCATCTGATAGGAAAGCATGACAGGATGTGTGCATGCGTGTCTTGGGTTCTTGGGTAGTATGTGGTGTGTGCATTCATATAATGTTTTGTACTTTGTGTGTATTTTTTTAAAACTGAGTGTGTGTGTGTTAGTGTGTGTTCTGGTATGTGCTCTGTGCAGTGTTAGCGCTCCGGGGCCGTGTTGAAGACCATGCTGGGACTGCCGGTGATGTCGGCTGCTGTTGCTATGACAGCAGCTCGGCTCAGGCTCCGACTCCGGCTCTAACAGTAGGAAATGCAGAGCAGGACAATCCGGATCAACTTCAATGATACGCCTCCTCTCTCCTTACCAGATCTCTTGGTCTTGCACCTAACATGCATTATATATGTTACAACATACTGTATATGAATGCAAGAAGACTCATTCTATATTTAAGGGTTTTTACATCTCAGAAGAAGGACAACTGAAGAACCCTAAGGGTGTACTCAGGAAGTTGCAGCTCTTTGATGAAACCCAAAAAGCTTATTTCATTCAGTACACCAGGGCTGGCCATTGTGCTCCTATATTTCAGTTGAGCCTTGCTCACAAATTACAGGAAAATCACTGCTATTTGTTGTCTAAAATGCAGAGGCATCATTTTTTATTTGTTTTTGATGCATGGGTGGAATGGATTTACTCTGTTCAGGTGAGCTTGGATTTGTTTTTTTCTTAAAGCCAGAGTATTTCTTGGAGTTTCATCATTTTAGAGAGAAAGGCAGATTAGCACTGCCTTTGTTTGTTAGATGGTTTTTGATTTTTCTTGATGGTGGTTATGAGGCACCGATTAACACCTTGTGCCGCTGCTTAGCAATCTGAGTGGCCTTGGTACTTGGCTTATCCCAGTCCTTTCACATTACACCCTCGAGCCATGATTAAAAAGCTGTTAAAAAGATGTTCATTTTCTGCCTTTGTGTGTGTTTTCAGTGATTTACAACGTCTCACCATTTTGATCTTTAACACAAACATATACACACACACCAACAGCCTTTGGCTTATTTGGCACATGGGTTTTACACCTTCATTCAAAAGCTGCATATGCAATAGTGAATGGGAGAATGGCCACTGCCATAGGTTAGTGCAGAACTTGCAGCTCAATTGGCATTTGTTTTATTTGGTGCAATTGTGCCAAATACCAGCCTGATTAAAAAGAGAAGAAGAAGAAGAAGAAGAAGAAGAAGAACAGACCTCCACATCATGCTGGTTCCACCTTCCAAAGACAATTTCCTGCTAATTGAACTGCAAATCTTTTTCTTTTTTGCCACTCTCCATCTCTTTTTCCCTGCTGCTCTGTGGTTTCATCTTCTTTTATTTTATACTTTTATACTGTCTTTTAGCCTTGTTCACTAAGCAGCAAAAATACATCCTTGGGTAAAATAAAATACTCCCAACTGTAAACATATCAATAAAATAACATGACAAATCAACCCCCGGTGCTGTCTATTACTTCTTTCCCAAGTGTCCACTTAAACACAACATTGATACACACAAAGATGACTCAACATCAGTCATCTACCCATTGCAGGGACATTTCATCCAAAATCCACATCACGACCAGCTGCTTGAGGCGCTTCAAGAGAGAGAGGGTTGTCACACTTCCCTACAGTTAATGAGCATCTCACTTCCTAATTAAATGCCCCTCCCCCAGCTCCGGCACAGCCGTTTAGAACCTCAACCCATCATCTCTGTAGAACACCAACTGTTTTTGCATGAAGGAGAGCCATCTTCATCCTCCCCCTCTGGCTCAGTGCAGCAGCAGGCACGATGCTACACCATAACCAAGGTGATTAGTGTCAAAAGGGGGATTTTGACTCACGTCCCAAGCTAATCTTGGAGTCAGAAGTTCCACTGGTTATGCAATGAGAGTGGCTGCATGTGGGAGATGCTCTGTGCTGGACAGGGTTAATCAGATCGAGAGCGGGAGCGAAGGAATAGATTGTGTATTGGAATGCCTAAGATGAAGTTTAAATGTTGATTCTTGGACAGTGATGTTTGTAGGTCCATGATGGATGGCCTGAGGAGGAGAATGATGCTCTATTGCCTGCTGCCACCTATGGTTCTCTTTACAGAACTGCACCTTTACAGAACCGTCCCATCACAATGTGGACAAACAATTCTGTGTGACATACCATCATGCATGGTATGTGTTTTTCTGGAGCTAATGTACATTGAAATTTGATATTTCAGAGTGAATGTATTGACTGAGTATATTGCACCTTCACACAAATCAGAAAGAAATACCTGTTGTAAATGTATGAATGCAATATAGTTGCCACAATTTATACACTATATGGAATGTGGACAGCTAAACATTACACCCATATGTGCCACTTCCCCAAACCTATGCCAGAATCTGAGAGAATCTGAAAGATTTCCTTTCACTGGAACTAATGGGCCCAAACCTATTGATTTCATCAATGGCCTTGCACACAAACGAGGTCCATGAATACATGGTTTGGCATGGTTGGATTTAAAGAGTGGCCTATGCCAAGTCTTGACCTCACCAACAATAAATAATTTTTGGTTAAATTGTAATGCTGACTGGATGCCAAAACTCCTTCAGTGCTTGATCTCACTAATCCTCTTGCAGCTGAATGAAGAAATTCCCACATCCATGCCTCAAAATCTTGTAAAAAGCCTTCCCAGGAGAGTGGTGCATATTGTATCAGCAAAGGGGGTTTATTCTGGAATGTGATGTTATAGTTAGGTGTCTACATATAGTGTATTATCAGTTTCTATATTTACAAAAATACCCGACATACATGTGATGGGACAGATTAAAGGATCAATAGATCTATATCTATCTCCCTACAACTACTGCTTTATTTATACATATTTCTGAAATGTACTTTAATAATAATGATTTCAAACATCAATTGGTTTAATCACCTGCAGCCTCACCTCAGCTCCAGGCTGCTGATGACTGACAAAAACATCTAGTTTTTCTGAAAATGTACTTATGTTTATTTGTGTTTCTTTGCCATATGTGCACAAAATTAGCTAGGTTGTTACTTTGTCAAATATGAACATAAGCCGATTTCGCTATGCGTTCCTGTATCTGAGCAGGGATGATTCGCTGCAGGTGTTAAATTGCTGGTTCAGGGCAGTCGGTCAGCCATAGGAAGGTTTAAAAAAAACACATGGGGGATGTAAAACCACATACACACATACTGGGGCACACAGACAAACATACACAACTACACACATGTATACATACACACACCAACTTGCTCTCACACACATGCAGCCTCACGGGACACCAGTGGGGTGGGTGGCTGTGTGATGGGGGGATGTCAGGACGGGAAAGCCAAGAGGCAGCCGGGAGACGACAGAATGGGCACAGTAGCCATGGCAACATAGCCGGCCCAAGCGGTTCTCAGCAACTGGTAACCAAGTAACAGGAAACGACCGGTGAAAGGGGGAGAAGGAAGGCTGGTGGGTCTGGTTAATCATAAAACAGGAGAAAGAGGGATGAGAAGAAAGAGTTGGATTCAATAAGCTGAGGCTTTTAGCTCACACTGTATGAACTACTGTGTGTTTAACCTGTTCTGCTTTATTGACTCGGGGGTTCGAATTAAGCCTGAAATAAAGGTATGTCGTATTTCATCAGGCGTGTAACAAATTCACGTTCAGTGGCTGGTTTGAGAACAGGTCAGTGAGAAAAGCTGAGCATGAGACAGATTTTGGACTCTGTGCCATGAGCTCTCTCCTGCAATGTATGTGATATGACCACTTTTTTTTACACTGCCTTCACAATGTCATTTGAGACTCTCCTCGGTTTATTCAGATTCTGCATTTTTTCTTATTGGGAATTTTTGTTAAATGTAGTCAGGCTTGAATTTGTTTTCGTGTATGAAAAATCACCAGTGTGTGTAAAATTTATATATACATAGTCACAAAAACTAATTCAAACATGACTACATTTAACAAAAAAATGCAAAATCTGAATAAAATGAGGAGAGTGTGAGATGACATTATGGAGGCAGTGTAAAGAAAGTAGTCATATCACATACATTAACAAGTGTCAATATCTTTTTTTATTGGGGTTCCAAAGATTTCAGAACATTAATATTAATTCATTTTAATTAGCATGTTTTAAATTAATATTATAAAAATAGAACATGCAACTTAAAAAAATAAAATTGTCATGAAAGGAAATAAAAGGCATAGAAAAGAGTAACATTTTAAAACTCAAAAACAAATGCATATTGCTTAAAATGTTATTGTTCTGCATACACACAGCAGTTTAACTCAACAACAGAACAAGACAGAGCACTTCTCTACAATGCACTGTGAAATTGCATTATCATTGTTATTACCATTATCACCATTATGCCTTGCAATGACACAACTTTAAAAAAAAACAAAGCTGGATGAAGTTAAGACTTACATAAAAATACAAAATCTAGATTAAAAGTAATTAACAATAAAAAAACTAAAAAGATAAATATTGCGTGGTTGTGATTATTTCAAAATAATCACAATCACACCAAATCTGAGTACATGATATATATGAATATTATAAATATTATATTAAAATATTTTTACCATCTTACCATTTAAAATCTCAGGACAGATGCATCCAGAATTTCCTGTTGAATAGTTACTGAATAACAAATTTCTTTAAAATTAGTATATGTCTTTAAAATCAATAAACAAACAATAAGCAGTAAAAGTGGCTATAACCAGGACAAAGAAAACGTAGATGCTTTTTGTGCTATACGCTTTAAAGAAATATAAAACTGAAAAAGATCACTGGAGCAAATACAGTCAATGATCTTAAGCTTAAGTAGGAGAATCAAAACAAGTGTGAAGCGTGTATAACAAGAAGTAAGCTCAATAATATTAATGGCCAAGGGGGACAAACAATGGCTAGACATAAATTGATCAACAGAAAATAACCCAAAAAATCAAACAAGATGTGCTTGATATATTTATAAATTAAACCCAGCTTCCTGATGCGACCCAGCAAAGAGAGCTAAACTATCATTTATCATTTCTGCATATGGACTGCAGAAACCATAGCAACATCATCCACCCTCATAGAGTCATACGTCTTTACTAACAAATTAAGATATAAACTCTCACAAATGCTGACAATTAAAAGACTCTATTTATATACCGCTTCCACAGCTCAGAGAAACGTCCTCCAAAATCTCTAGTTTCATTAGATCTAAATTCTGCAGTATAGCGCTCTATAATACATTCTTTGTATTCCACACTTTTTAGTCCACACCCAAAACACAATATAACAAATCCAGCAACAGGTGTTTTAGGATTAGAGAAGAGCTGACAGTCAGAAGAACTTTCATGAATGAGATCTTATGGTCTAAAAGATTCTCTATTGAATCTTCTCCAATTCAATTCCAGAGATCAAAATGATCTGCAGCAAAGTGTTGAGTGATAATGTGCCAGATTTTGTGCTTTGCTTCACCCATATTAATGTGTTTGTAATTGTATGACCTTAACTTTAAAAGCCACAGCTGGCAATGATAATGTGCACAGTGAGGCATGATATCTTAAAAACCTTTGCTAACTGTGATAATGCAATTATCACAGGCAGTATGCTTTATGCTTTTAAAAAACGATTTCCCCTTTTACTGAACTTTAGAGTCAGACAGTTAAATCAAGTTAAATTAGAAGAATATTTTAAAATAAGTCATTACGCTTGGAAAGTGTATTTCCTGTCAAAAATATCACTGTTATTATTAGCACTATATGTTACAATGTATGCAAAAATATATTTCATTGGCTTTAAATATGTTAAAGACACTCTGGCTCATCTCCAAGCATTTTCTCCTGAAGATATGAGGTATTTATGTTAACAGGTACTTCATTAGTTATGAGCGTCTGTGGCCTAGTTGTCTTGGAAACTGTCTTGCAAAAGTTATACACACACAAAAAATGTGTTTTGATTAAAAGATCTGACAGGTGAAGAGAAAAAGAGAAAGGAAGAGAGAGAGATGATTTAATTAAACTCCTGTTTAGGTGAGGGTGTCAGAATAGAACAGATATTAAAAAAAGACAAAAGAAACAAACAAGAAGCAAGTAGATGAATATTGTGAAATATGAAAGATACTTCGAAGATGCTTCTGTGCCCACAGAATACATGTATAGGCATTTACACACTTTGACCTGGACTATTATTTTTCTGTTCCTAGTACGATCATTGTGTGTGTGTGCGTGTGTGTGAGTACCTATATGTGACAGTATGTACAGCTATGTGTGTTTTCTAAAGTGAAGTTTCATGTGGAGCACCACGGTTACCATGGCAACTCAAGGTCAGCGCCTTAACACTGTGCGTTTGTGTGCGTGTGCACGCGTGTGTGTGTGTGTGTGTGTGTGTGTGTGTGTGTGTGTGTGTGTATGCGCACTAGGGGGATATGTGCCTCCAGGGGGTGGTCTGAGTATCAAAAGGATGTGTGAGCTACAGTGGGTGAATGGGGTTAAGGTTTAATCAGAGAATATTGATTTCAGTGTGGCACTGTCTTATATTGTCATGGCACTCTAAAATTGCCTTAGGTTGCTTTGTGTGTGTGTGTGTGTGTGTGTATGTGTGTGTATGTATGTTTGTGTTGTCCCATTAAAGGTGTAGACTCACTCCTTATCCAGTGCTCTTGGGGAAAGCTCTGCATCCACAACAGCCCTAAAAAGTTTTTTTCTGAAGATGAATGGAATTAATGACAGAATATTGTAGCGGTAATGATAATAAATAGCCAACAGATGGCAGTAGACTCACAGATTCGTGTATTAAGACAGCTGAGGAACTGAATCTTGGCCTAAATTTTCTCTAGACCAACCACATTAATTAATATTAATAGGATCCGATCATATTACCATTTATATTATGTTAAGACAATTATAACTATGTTTACATTTACATTTACATTTGTGGCATTTAGCAGACACCCTTGTCCAGTGCAACATACAAAACTGCTTTGAGTCTCTATCAATTAATAAATCTACACTTTTTCTTCTTCTTCTTTTGGCTTCTCCCATTAGGGGTCTCCACAGCAGATCATCGGGCTGCAGACCCCCCTGTCCTCTACATCTGCCCCTTTCAAACTAACTACCTGCATGTTTTTCCTCACCACATCTATAAACCTCCTCCTTGGCCTTCCCTTTTTCCCATTTCCTGGCATCTCCAACCTCAGCATTCTCCTACCGAAATAACTCATGTCCCCCCTCTGCACATGTCCAAACCATCTCAATCGCGCCTCCCTTACCTTGTCTCCAAAACGTCCTTCATGCACGGTCCCTCTTATAAACTCGTTTCTAATCCTGTCTATCGTCGTCAATCCCAATTAAAACCTTAACATCTTCAGCTCTGCTACCTCCAGCTCCGCCTGATGTCTGTTACTCAATACCAGTGTCTCTAAACCATACAACATCGCAGGTCTCACCACAGTCCTATAACTCTCTCCATTACTTTGCATTGTTGACCCCAGGTACCTAAACTCCCCCACTTTTACCACCTCTTCTCCCTGCAACCGCACCACTCCACTGTCCTCTCTCTCAATCACACACATGTACTCTGTCTTACTCCTATTCACTTTCATTCCCCTTCTCTCCAGCGCATACCTCCACCTCTCCAGGCTCTTCTCAACCTGCTCCCTACTCTCACCACAAATAACAATATCATCCGCAAACATCATAGTCCATGAAGACTCCTGTCTGACCTCGTCCAGTAACCTGTCCATCACCACTGCAAACAGGAAAGGGCTCAGAGCCGATCCTTGATGCAGTCCAACCTCCACCTTGACCAAGTCTGTCGTTCCTACTGCACACTTCACTGCTGTCACACTGCCCTTATACATGTCCTTCACCACCCTTAAATACTTCTCTGCCACACCTGACTTCCTCATACAATACCACAACTCCTCTCTCGGCACCCTGTCGTACGCTTTCTCTAAACCACAAACACACAATGCAACTCCTTCTGACCTTTTCTATACTTCTCCATCAACATTCTCAAAGCAAATAATGCGTCTGTGGTGCTCTTCCTCGGCATGAAACCATACTGGTGCTCACAGATGGTCACCTCTTCTCCAGTGGCGGCTGGTGAAAATTTTCTTAAGTGGGGCTGTGGCACACTGGCACAGCAAACAATTTCAGCAAGCGCTGCACTATGATTTATTGAAATGCAGACACAGTTTAAGAACATCTGGTCACATGTTTATTCGTTAAAGCATCTCTGAACAGTTAATTTACAAGTCGCAGTTAAGTTCTGGATACTTCCATGACTCTGAAGATAACCACGTACAAGAAAATCAATGTGGTGAAAAAACCTGCATTTACTTATTTGTACAGGAATTTTGCTCTCCTCTCCTTCTGATTGACAAATTTCTCAATGACTTTCTTATTGAAGTCAGGAATGTCTCTGACGAGTTTCTTCTCAATCGAAAGCATTGCCAAAGCATTAAGGCGATCCTGGGTCATTGTATTTCTTAGGAAAGTCTTGATCCTCTTCAAAGTAGAAAAGCACCTCTCTGACTCTGCTGTTGTCATAGGCGTGGTGATTATGATCTTGAGAAGACTGACAGAGGCACGGCACCACTGCTAACCCTAAACTCAGGGTTCTCATAGATGAGGGACAGTTCTGTTTTGAGCTTGGCCTTGTTCAGCATGGGGTATGCCTCCACTGTTGTTTCAAGTTCAAATTCCGGAAACGTCACACTGTGTTGTGGAAACAATTCTCCATGCAGCAATGTTGCACTGACGAGGTGCTGGGTAAAGGAGAACCGCTCCTTGGTATGAATCAGGATGGTATCACATACCTGTAAAACATTTTTAATCAAAGTTATTCTGCATGAACCTAACATTCATCATTGTAGTTTACAGTGTTTACTTCTGCTTTTGCTATTCGTTTTCTAAACAAAAAAAGGTCTACAGTAGCATTTCAATCAATAAAACAACCCATTTTCTGCTACAATTAAGTATATTATGTACCGTATTTTTCGGACTATAAGTCGCACATAAGTATAAGTCGCATCAGTCCAAAAATACGTCATGACGAGGAAAAAAACATATAAGTCGCACTGGACTATAAGTCGCATTTATTTAGAACCAAGAACCAAGAGAAAACATTACCGTCTACAGCCGCGAGAGGGCGCTCTATGTTTTCAGGGGTATGCTACAGGAGCATCGAGCAGCATAGAGCGCCCTCTCGCGGCTGGAGACAGTAATGTTTTCTCTTGGTTCATGTCAAATTAATTTTGATAAATAAGTCGCACCTGACTATAAGTCGCAGGACCAGTCAAACTATGAAAAAAAAGTGCGACTTATAGTCCGGAAAATACAGTACTTATTTTCCCATTTGTGTGGATGACAGAAACATCATGCTACTTTTGACTGATCGACACTTTTTTGCTACGGTTATGAAGACTTGGCCCATCTGTTTTATAACTGTGGCCAGCTACATGGTTTTCTTAGACTAGTCTTAAAAGTTAGTGATGTAATTATTTCCTTCTACACAGTACCTATCTTTTTTAGTTCAATTAAAAAGTAGACTGGTTAAGTTTACTGTTTGGCTGACTGCTATTTAGTCAAACTAGTGCTTAACATTGTAATACAGTGGCTATTTTTATGCTACTGGACTGATATTAGTTCCTTTTATTGGTCACTAAAAGATGTTATATCCACTTACACACAGAAGCAAGATTATGGCATGTGTTGCTTCTATACACACACACACACACACACACACACACACACACACACACATTATTTACAATATAGCTATAATTACACTATTTCATTTTCTTTAGAATTATAATCTATACGCCATCTTTTGATGTTTTGTGTGTATGTGTGTGTTACCTCTGTAGCTAGCCTCTGTTGTTCTCCTGGTCCCAGTGTCCTCTGTTGCTTTTTGGGCTGGTGCTGCTGGTCAGATGATGCACTGTCCCCACAGAGAAAGGGGATTGAGTCCCTGGTCCAAAAAAAATAAAGATGAAAATTAACAACAAATCTTTCTAACAACAGCAGCTTTATCAGACAATAGTAAACAAGGGCATTTACCTGATTGCTTGCATGTTGTTTGTGAATCCCTGGACAGCTGCTTTAATGTAGACAGGGTCGATGTTCCTCTTCTGCAGCTGGTTGAATAGCATGTCTACATTTGGCATGATCTTGTGAAACAATGCAAGGAAAAAACAGAAAGCCTCGTCTTCAAGCATCCTCGCAAAACCCCCTGCCTCTCTGACAGTTGAGTTATCAAAGTTCCCTGAGTCTCTGATGATCTGAAAACATTTTAAAAGGTCATCCTTTTGTTCGTACACAGTGTTTACAGCACGACTTTGAAAGTTCCAACGTGTTGTAGAGGCTCTGGGAAGTCTGTGCGCATCCACTTGGTCAAGCACGGCGATTCACTTATGTGACCTGGAGAAGAAGGCAGAAAATCCACCAAGGTCAGAAAAAAAAGTTCCAATTCTGGGGATGTGTGATGTCGCCTGCTGTATGATGAGGTTCAGCTGATGCACATAACAGTGAACGTAGTGAGCATTTTTGTACACATCTATTATCTTTCGCTGCACTCCGCCGGTGCTTCCTCTCATTACAGTAGCCCCGTCATAAGTTTGGGCAATTACTTTGTTATTTTGTCCATTTGGTAGTATGGTACTTAGCCTGTCCAGAAGTGCTGTAGCGATGGACTCGGCGTTTGCGTTCTGAATGGTCAAGAACTCAAAAAAACGCTCTTGGATATTATTATTAGAATCCATGTAACGTAGCACAAGCACCAGCTGACAGCGGGTGGAGACGTCAGTCGTCTCGTCAGCTTGAATGGCGATAAAATCAGCTGCAGTTACTTCCTCTAGAATGTAATCCTTTATTACTGATAGCATGGAGTCCAACAGTTCATTTTGTACCGTCTTCGATGTGCCCTTAAAAACGATTGCTGTCTTAAGGTGCTCCTCTAGTACATTGTCTAGTGAGGCAACAAAATCCACTAAACCCCTAAAAATACCAGGGTTGTCTGACGAGTCAGTTTCGTCGTGCCCACGCAAGGCCAACTCAAAATCCCCACAAAACTTAACACAATCAATTATCTTGGATAAAATATGCCGGTTTTTATCCACCTCCGCATTGTGTTTTCTTATCGCAATCCTGTGGCCGTCATCTAACTGAGTAGCGATGTTCACTCTTCCCAAAATGGCTAGTTTGACAGAATTATCCATGTGTGCCCTGGTGTTCTCATGTTTTCTTATTTTTTCAGAAAGGTGCTTCATATCTCTCACTCCCGTAACTGTCCATGCTGTATCTGCCCCAGTTGTTTTAAACAGCAAGCACGGAAAGCAAAATAAGGCATTAGCAGAAACGCACACACATAGCCAGGCCTTTTTGGTGTACCAACGTGAAGAGTAGCTTCGCGTGTACGTCGACCCCTTTTCGCTTGTCTGCTGTCTGATTAAGAGGTCAGGCTGATCTGGACCCAGTTCTTTTACCTTCAGTTTTTCTGCCAAAGTTCTCTTCTCAAACAGGCATTGAAATAGAGATTTTACAGAGTTTTCGTGTCCGGAACTAATTACACCTGAGTCCGCCATTGTCACATAACATTAATTGAAAATCGCGCCACTACTGGCCAAGCCCTCATTTGAACAGTTTGGGGGTGACAAAAAAATCGCCTATTGTAGATAAGAATTGAGGATGCTGATTGGCTAAATTTTATGTCACATCTTGAATATATTTATATATTGAATAGTCATTTGACTAAATTCTACAAAGACCCGCCTCCTTTGGGCGATTTCTCGATTGCCCCTCAGCTAAAATTGAGTGGTGCACACAGAGAGGACATATGGTGATTTAAAAAAAATATATTTTCCACAGATGATTTTCTAATATATTACATCATACAAATAAACATTTAAATAATTTTTATGATTATAATTTTGCGTGTGTGGTTCAGGGGGGGCGGCGCCCTAGCGCCCTCTATTGGCCAGCTGCCACTGCTCTTCTCTCAGCCTGGCTTCCACTACTCTTTCCCTTAATTTCATGGTGTGACTGATCAACATTATTCCCCTGTAGTTACTGCAGGTCTGCACATCTCCCTTATTCTTGAAAACCGGTACCAGCACACTCTGTCGCTGCTTAATCTTAATCGCTGCTCTCACTTCCTCCTTACAAATCCTATCCACTTCCTGTTTCACCATCTCCACACAATTCAACCTTCTCTCTCTCTCTCATTTCCCTTATACGTCAGCTACTCAAAATACTCCCTCCATCTTCTCAACACACTTTCCTCGCTAGTCAACACATTTCCATCTCCATCCTTTATTACTCTAACTTGCAGCACATCATTCCCAGCTTGATCTCTCTGCCTGGCCAATCGGTATAAATGCTTTTCTCCTTCCTTAGTGTCCAACTTCTCATGCAGCTCCTCATATGCCTTTTCCTTGGCTTATGCCACATCCCTCTCTATCAGTTGCCACATCTTCTTGTACTCCTGCTTACTTTTCTCATCACTCTGTCGATCCCACTTCTATTTTGCCAACCTCTTTCTCCTTATGCTGTCCTGCACTTCCTCAATCCACCACCACATCTCTTTGTCTTTCTTTCTATTTCCCTCTTCACCACCACCGAGCCCCTGTCTGACCTCTTCCCTAAATCTCACACTACAGACTTCCTCTTACAGTTTCCACCATGTTATCACCATCTTCAACTCCTAAGCCATCCTACAGAACACCATCCAATGCTGTCTAGCTACACTGTACCCTGCCAACACCTTACAGTCTCCAATCTCCTTCAGGCATCTCCTGCACCTCCACTACACTCTTACTAAACTCTTCCTTCAGAATCACCCCTACACCATTTCTCTCTTCATCCACACCAATGATAAAACAGTTTAAACCCACCTTCAATGTTCCTGGCCTTACTCCCTTTCCACTTAGTGGAACATGTCTACCTTGCTCCGCTCCATCTTCTATCTACACTTGTATGCCAAATTACAAACCTGAAATATATCAGCCTACAACTCTGTTGATTCATTTTTTATTTTTTATTTATTTTTTTATTTTTTTAACAAAGCAAACTTAGAAAGTGTTACTTTAAGTTTTCCAGAGATCCTGACCTGGAGATGAATCACCTGGGATGGCCATCAGTTCGGTTTAGCTGGGATTGCGTTGTTCATGCAGACATGCATCATTGTCTGTATATTTTCATAGATTTTCAAATCTTTCCAAAAGATTTATGCATCATAACAAACATATTTTTCGCAATTAAAACCACAATTTCTTAAGTTGTTCACAGTTGTCTTTTATTTATTATTTAATTTTTATTTTAGATTTGCAGTTTCATTTTACATTTTACATTTTCCTTTAACTATCAGGTGGACTATTATGCATTTATAAGATTAGTTAACTCTAATTTTAATAGAATATAACATTTAATTTTCTGTCAGGTAGACAATTAAACATTCACTTGAACATCACTTTAAAATTTTATAGAATAAATATTTTATCCTTTTTTTTACCCACGTTTATTTCTTTCAACAAAATTATTTGTAATTCAACATTAATTATCAGACCCCATGCAGTACCACCGCGGATCCCCTAGGGGTCGCAGGCCCCCTGTTGAAGACCTATGCTTTGACTTATGTCTATAAATATATATTTATACACTATAATAAATTATAATATATAATTACTAATTATAATATAATTAAGAGTAAATGTGAGAATATATTGTTCAAGGTATTTAGATCAATGATTTGGGTAAGAACAACCCAAATTGAAATTTTGCACAATGCCTCAACATATTTATTTACTAGTGCATGAGTTTTAGAATATTCATGTATATTTGCAGCATACATCAAGTAGGGTTAAATTGACATTTAAATGTGCAGGCATATCATAAAAAAGGTTTAAAGTTTCCCTTGTTTTCCCCCTCTTGAACCAGAACCACATGGGCCCCTCTTAAGAGGAAACAAAAAAACTCTACACAAAGCCAAGGCATGTGTGTGACCCTGATGACCTTCAAATGCCCTCCTCCACTAGCTACATACTTCTCACAGCCTTTCACAAATATACCTAGGCACACACATGCCTACACACACACACACACACACACACACACACACACACACACACACACACACACACAGTAATTGTAGAGCATGGATAAATAATTCTGTAAACATAAAAACCCAACAGAATGTTACCCCAAGAATTTGAAAAACAAAAACCTTAAACAACCCTTAAAAACTCTTAAAACCCCTAAACAACCCCGGAAACTACAATGTCCTCAGGCAGGCAGGCAAGTCCTCACCTGGGAAGGCTGAGCTGAGGTGTACTGGGTCGGCCATAAAAAATAAAAAAATTAAAAAAACATAAATCCAGCAGTTCCTCTTAATGAGGGTCTTTTGCTTCATCCATTTTATTTATTTTTTTAATTCTGTCACGTAATGAAGTAAGGAGCAGTTGCTAATGCAGATATTCCATTTATTTGAAGTTTAAACATAAAACTAGCTAATATACTGTAAACACAACTATCACCAAGCAACAACAAAGCTGGAACATGAAAACATAACACAAACAAGACACTGGAGACAGAGATAAACAACATTCCTGCAATTCAGATTCCAAATCAAATTTCTGGATTGACTGCAACACTTCCTTGTAAAGAGACACAAACACAGACCCCGTGTCATTTAAAAAGCTGATTGGCTGTGACTTTTGTAGACTGGCCCTGTCACAGTGATTGTGAGTTGCGTTACACTTGCTATGTGATTGTGATCACATCAGGATCTGATCCAGAAAAGTACTGCATCCAGTCTTTCTCACAAAAAAAGCATCAAACCTTTTTGGATTATGCTGATATGTTAACAAAAATTAAATTGTACCATTTCCTTTTCTTTATATAAAGTTGTATAAAGATGTACAGTCTTTAGTCACTTTAGTAAAATTATATTATGAACCACCTATAAGACAATCATTGTATATATTGTATCATATCCATAAACAATTCGTATGAAACTTTTTGAAGCAATCTTTAAAGTGTTAACCAGGAAAAAATGTTTAAGATCCAAATCACGCTTGGTGGTGGGATTTGAACCTGTGATCTTCTGATCCAAAGCCCAATGCCTTAACCACTGAGCTACCACCTCCCTATACTAGTGTATAGTAAATAGCTTTATCCTGGTCTGAATATTAAATAATTTGTCAGAAGTAGTTTAAGAGCATGGATGAAACCAGAGAACATGAGAAGAAAATGCAAAATTCACATAGCGATGATTTAGTTTGCTACTTTTATAATATGTACGGTTTGATTTATAATTTGTGTATTATGTCTGTGTAGGATTGTGTAACTGTTGCACAATTACTTTATTGCATATGTATGCCTATAACATTCTGTATGCACATGACAAAATACTTGCAATATAACCGGAGCTCAGGATTAGGAAGGGGAAAATATAGCTGTGAGTTGTATGTGCTATTGCTCTATGTAGTTTTGATTCAGTTATTTTTTACACCTGTGTCTAACACTACTCTAAAATTTTTAACTCCAAAGACCTCTGGGGCTTAGTCTTTCCAACTAAACAAATCTTTTTAGTAGTTTCATTGTAGTTATTGTATAATAACTTAGCTTAAACATGGTTTAAGTTATTGATAATCATCAACAATAAATCACTCGTCACTATATATTTTCCGGTCAGAATATTATTAACAACAATTACTAACTTTTGCTAGACAATTCAATTTGTATTAGATCTAAATATATGTGAGATAATGTTCCCTTCTGGGCATGAATGTTGATTTGTCAGCGGGTAATTGCTCTAACATTTAAATAAAGATTTCACAATTGGAGGCTACAATTTTGGCACCTGTAGTGGCTGGAAGAGTCTAATTGCATTATACATTCATCATTTTGGATTGACCTCCAAATGCCCTAAAGCAGATCACTAATGAAAAATAAAATGTGACCTTTATTCTCTTTCTGTTTTGATTTAGTTAGGGGTCTTACTGCTTGACCTCTGGAATAAAGCATTTCTTATACTTTTTCAATTGTTTTGATACTGTTTTCTGTAATGTAATGTATATAACACTTGTCAAATAAACTCACAAAAAAAAAAAAAAAAAACAACATCTAATATAACATACAAATTTATGTACAGTATCAAATCCAAAATATTTAAAAAATCTATTTGTAATATTTGTAGTTTTGTGTTTCCCTTATGAAATGAATACATCTTGAGTCATTACAACTCTTTCACAATCTTGTTTGCTAAAATTTTACATATTAAAGCATATTAAAATCTCCTTTTACTTTGAAAAAGACAAAAGAACATTCAGCACAAAAAGACACCTGGTTGTTGTTGACTTTCACAAACCAGGCAATATACATGTGTGTTTTTCTTTTTTTTTTCTTTTTCTATTTTTATTATTTTCAACACTGTACATGCTACTAAAGAAATCCAAACTATAGAATTATGTAGCAAACAAATTCTTGTCAAGCTTTAATTTGTGACATCCCTTGCCTTCTTAATGTGCTTCAGAGCATCAGTTGTTTTGCGCATAGGTAAGGGTTAATACAGAGTCAATAGATCTATTAGCACTACTACCCCAGCACTACTGTACTACTACTTCTGTACTTTAGCAACTACTGTACAAATTATGGCAAGAAACATTCATTTAAATAAGGAGAAAAGACAGTCCATCTTAAACAAATGAATTGCAATCAATGTGAAAAATCTCAAGAACTTGTATTCAAGAAATGTATTCCCAAATGCAGTCTCCAACCAATTCTATAATGAAACATGCTCTCATGAGGACTGTGCCAGGAAAGGAAGACCAAAAGCTACCTCTGCAGCATAGGACAAATTTATTACAACTCCATTTCCAAAAAAGTTGGACACTGTCAAATGTAAATAAAACCAGAATACAATGATTTGCAAATGTCATAAACTTATATTTTATTCACAATAAAACAAATTGAATGCTTAAACTGATCAAATTTAACATATTGAGGAAAATATTTGAATTACATTATCCCTAATTCCCAGCCTTAGAAACTGCCAAATGCTTCTTGGAGTTCAAGTGGCAGATTTTATTATCTACTGTATAGAGAGTCAATACTTCAAAAGAACAACAAGCAGAAGATAAATTGTTTGGGCCAAGAAACACATGGAATGGACATTAGAATAATAGAAAAGTGAACTTTGGTCTATAGAGCCCAAATTTGAGATGGATGTTGTACCATGTCTTTGTTAGACATACTGGGGATGAAGCATGTGTGATGGTGTAAAGGTGCTTTGCTGGTGACACTGATGGCGATTTAGTCAAAATTAAGAATACACTTAATCAGAATATCTACCGCAGTATTTTGCAGTAACATGCCATCACATCTGGTTTGCAATTATTGTGACCGTAACAATGAATCCAAACACATCTCTAGGTTAGGGAAGACCTATTTGACCTATAGGAGATGAGCTGGCCACCACAATCACCTCATCTAAATCCAGTTAACATGTTTTGAGATGAGTTTGACTGAAGTGTGAAGAAAACACAGCCAACAAGCACTCAACACCTCTGGGAACAAGACTAATGTAAAACCATTCCAGCTACCTGATGAGGATGAGGGTGAGAATCCAGTGGCTGAGAATAATAAGGCACATGATATGCTTAAACTATTTAAATAATGTTTGCTTGGTAGCATCAGCGTTGCTTGCAATTAGCAAAGCTAGCTATAGTCAGCTACAGTTGCTTACAGAATTGCATTAAGTAGAATAACTGAATTAAAATGCAAATCTACTAAACAGACACCCATACACATAGTATATCCATTATTGAATTGCCAATAATTAAAATTAATGATTTGTAGAAGGAAAACATCACAAATCAGAAAACCATTTCCTTTGGGAAAAGCTAAACATGTCGTGTGGATGTGTTGCAGTAATCCTGGGATACATATCTAAGGAATGCATACAGTATTATTATGCTTTCACGTTGTTAAAAACTACCTTGGCCTCCTTGTAAAAAAAGAAAACAATGCTTGGAGTGATGTGGGATCTCAGTGGATCTCAAAAAGATGTTCGGCTGATAGCTATCTTTGTGTTCACATGGGTTTTGAGGGTATAAAGTATATCTTGATTACAAAAATCTCTTGATTGTGAAAAGGGAGTCTAGTAGACTGTAGTCAGTAAGCCGTTATCGTCAGTTACATATATCAAGGGAAAAGGAAATGAGGAGGGAGAGCCCAAAGCTCCTTTTCTTTCCTGGGGTAAGAAACTTAAAAGCACTTAAACCACAAATGCTACAGTAAAACCACATTTTGACTCTTTCAGTTAAATATAATCAATTACTAGTAGTTTTTAGTAGATACTATACATTTCTTCATCGATGTCTATTCTTTCTAGGTTAGCATTCTCCTTCCTTTCTTACATGCGTTTTTTCACTTTTTTGTCACTTGTTTTACAGCAACCTATTTAGTTACAAAGAGCCACACACACCCCTTCCAACTTCTCTGCCATTGTTAGTTCCTTTAAGAGAGTGTGGTTGAACAGATCACTGTTTTCTGAAGTGGGAGGGTACATCCAAGAGTTTTTTAGGCTGATTTCTATTCTAAACTGTTATAAGTGTAACATCCAACAAAATGATTCTGCACACTGGACAATGGACTATGACAATATTTGTGTCTATCAGTAGTTGTGTTAAGGCAACAGTAAATAAGATTAATCCATAATCAATAGAACAGAAAATTAAAAATAGAAACAGAATAATGCTGCATTAAAACTCTTCACAAGAATTCAACAAGAAATAGAAATAACAGGACACAAATAACTAAATTAATTAACATGAAACACAGAGCAGGTTAACAAAAGGATTCTGAATTAATGATAAGCTGTTACATCAAATCAAAACAACAACAAAAACTGTTCATTGCCATGGGAAAGATTCAAGGATCAAGAGTTTGTTGTCATATGTACAAGAAACAGGAAACATAAGACATAAATTACAAATGTGCAAAGTTTTAATTGTGCAAATGCAAGAAAAGAAGTGTGTGCGGGTACAGTGCATCTGAAAGTATTCACAGCACTTCATTTTTCCACATTTTGTGACGTTACAAACTTTTTCCAAAATAGATTATATTTATTATTTTCCTCAGAATTCTACAAAAATATCTCATTATGACAATGTGAAAGAAGTTTGTTTGAAATCTTTGCAAATTTACTAAAAATAAAAAACTCAATAATTCACATGTACATGAGATTAAGTTCAAGTTCAAGTGTATTTCTCTATCGCTTTTCACAATGAATATTGTCTCATAGCAGCTTTACAGAATTTAAGATTAAAAATTATTTACGTGTATTTATCCCTGATGAGCAAACCTGGGGCAACTATGGCAAGAAAAAAAAGTCCCTAGTTTATTCAGGAAGAAACCTTGAAAGGAACCAGACTCAAAAGGGGAACCCATCCTTGTTTGGGTGATATCAATGATGTGATTATAAATCTCAAACAATACATAACACTGGAGAGTAAGAACTACCATAAGTACCAGAGTGTGTGTGCTTATGAGTAATGTTCTTTCTACAGTCTTATACAGTCAGTTGACGTTGTGGTACTTCTAAGCAACTAATAAAATATCTCAACATTTGAGATAATCAGAGATCCAACACCAACTACATATCAGAGCCCTTAAAATTCGAAGAAGTCCAAAGCCAAACTCTGCATGAAGTGCAGCATTAGCATCTACTTCTTTAAAGGTCTATAATCTTCATGAGGTGGGACACAACTGGGTGCAACCTCGGGATGCCTCAGGATGGGTAGAGAAAAAGAAGTATAATATAAGTATTTACAGCCTTTGCCATGACACGTAAAATTGAGCTCAAGTGCATCCTGTTTCCACTGATCATCCTTGAGATGTTTCTACAACTTGATTGAAGTCTATCTGTGGAGCGATCTGAAAATGGATGTGCACAGACGCTCCCCATCCAACCTGATGGAACTTGAGAAGTTCTGCAAAGAAGAATGGGCGAAACTGCCCAAAAATAAGTGTGTCAAGATTAGAGCATTATGCTTAAAAAGACTTGAGGCTGTAATTGGTGCCAAAGATTTAACAAAGTATTGAGAAAAGGCGTGAAATTGAGTAAATATTTTTTTCTCTATAACATCCGAAGGATTCGACCATTTCTGTCCATACAGGCTGCCCAGGTTCTTGTTCAGTCTCTTGTCATTTCAAGACTTGACTACTGCAACTCTCTGCTGGCAGGTCTTCCCCTGAACGCTATTCGTCCACTGCAAATGATCCAAAATGCAGCTGCACGACTTGTGTTCAATCAGCCCAAGTTTTCCCACACCACCCCACTGCTGCGCTCCCTTCACTGGCTTCCAGTAGCTGCACGTATCAGATTCAAAACACTGATGCTTGCCTACAAGGCCAAAAATGGACCAGCACCATCTTACCTCAGTGACCTCATCACATCTCGCACTGCACCACGCTGTCTGAGATCCTCCAGCACTGCTCGATTGGTACCTCCTTCTCTCAGAATGAGAGGTAAGTACACTTCAAGGCTCTTCTCTGTTCTGGCACCGAGGTGGTGGAATGAACTTCCCCTAGATGTCCGTACAGCAGAGTCCCTGATTATCTTTAAGCGACGACTGAAGACCTACCTCTTCCTGAAATACCTAAATTAGCACTTTCTAAGTTTGTAGAATTCGAGTTATATTTATATTGAGTTTGTATTCTTGCGTACCAGTGTAGATTTATTAATTACTAGAGATTTAAAGCACGTTTGTACGTCGGTCTGGATAAGGGCGTCTGCTAAATGCCGCAAATGTAAATGTAAATATGTAACAGCCCTCCAATTAGTGTTTTATTAATTATTTATTACTTTCATTATAATTTTGTAACACTTTTTACATTTTTTATACTAAAAAAAATAGTAAAAACTTATGCTTTTCCAAGTTTGCTTTGTTTAAAAAATAAAAACAGAGTTGTAGGTTGATTTATCTTAAGTTTGTAATCTAGCATACCAGTGTAGATCTATTTATTGATAGTGACTCAAAGCACTTTTGTACATCGTTCTGGACAAGGGTGTCTGCTAATTGCCATAAATGTAAATGTAAATGTAATCTTCTCCTTCTTTCTCAACCATCTTAATGCACAGCCAGTGCATAAACATTATCTTTGGCTTTGTTCGAAAAAAACATTGTCAATGCACTTTCATTTTTCAAAACTCATAGCGAGGTTTTTTGTCTAAACTTTTGGTCTTGAAACCTATTTACCTACAAAGCAAACTAATGAGGTTTGTGGTAACAATCTTTCTTATAATTTTGCTCTTTGCTTCCCTTTTAGACATACAACTGTGTAGAACATGTAAACATTGACAAATACATCTTCTTTTTCCAAAACATTTCCAAAAAATAAAATAAAATAAGTGGAAATCTGTTGTACAGTCAAAAAACTTTGTTGCTCCATACTGAACTTATTGTGAATAATGTACAGTAGCTTGGACGTGCCTCGGGGACTGCTTGGAGTGCCTTTTTACTTTCATTTTTTAGGCTTTTTTCTAGATTTGAATTGCAAATTGAACTTGAGCATACAGTTTGGCCAATGAGTGTTTCAATTTTTGTGGAGCATTTGCAGAAGGTCAAACAATAAACAGTCTTCCTTGTTTACTAAAGGTAAGTGAAACACATACACATACACTTACACTTGCTAATAACACTTATCATTTGCAGGTGCATTCTTAGTTGTCATCTTTGACTTTTTTTTATTTTTATTTTTTTTACTTAACCTTTATTTTTACAGGCAAGTCATTAAGAACAGGTTCTTATTTACAATGGCGGCCTGACAAGTGGAATAACCACTTAGCGAAAGGGAAGTAGGGCTAAAATAAATACAAAACATAAAAAAAAAAAAATACATACAAAATTAACAATTACATAAATACATTTTAAAACAAAATTATGGAGAAAAACAACTGCATATTTTTGTGTTTGTCTGGTTTTTGTGCTCATTTGTAAAGCCCTAATGTTGCCTTGGTGTAGTAGTAGAAAACTTTTGGGCGAAACAAAGTATTAAGAAAAGGCTGTAAATACTTATGTACATGTGATTTTTTTTTTTTTTTTCGTTTTTGAACCAGGGGGCTAGAGATTTTTCTGACAAAGCCTCACAGATATGTAACAGCCCTCCAATTAGTGTTTTATTAATTATTTATTACTTTCACATATAATTTTGTAACAATTTTTATATTTTTTTATACGAAAAAAATTTATAGTAAAAATGTATGCTATACAATTTGATTTGATTTGTTTGGACATAGTCTCAGAGTTTAAGTCAAAAAAATTATTTGTTGATTCAAGCTCCTGTAATTATGTTTTTCTTAGGTAAAGGTGCAGTTTTGGAAGGATCATGGTTATAGAGTGGTTTGGTAAACAGGCTGTCACAGTGATCCCTCATGTCTATGTTACTTTCTGTCTCTCCCTTTTAGTTATGCTGTCAAAGGTATTCTTGCCAGAGATCATACCCTGGTCACCATTTACAGTGTCTTTAACTTTTAAATAACAATATGGATGTCTAATAATACATGTTCTTCTCTTTAAACCTGTTGCCCCCATGCCTCCATCGAGCTCCTGTGGTACAAGTGACCCCTTCTTCTTCCCAGATGTGCCTGATCCATCCTAATGCCCTACTTCCCTACCACTCACTGCTGCTGAAGATGGTTTCAAATGAAGTGTCTAAGATCCATGAAGTTACTGAGCAGAGTTAAACTTAATAAAGTTTCAACTATCAAGATGGATTAGGACTGTAATTTATACTGCTACAAGGGTTTAGCACTACAGTTGCCATGAACAGTTTTTGCCTTCAAGTATCCTTCAGTGGACAGTGAGTAACCTCAACAATGGTAGAACATAATATAATTAATGGACATTCGATATCATCCAGATAAGGATGGATTCACTTTTGGGTCTGGTTATTCTTAGGATTTCTTTCTAATACAATCCCAGGGAGTTTTCCTTTGCCACTGTCCCTACCTGCTTGCTCATAAGAGGTAAACATATAAGGGTTAAACTTATATGGACTGATTAGTAAAATTAAAGTTGAAATCTATTTTATTTTTGTAA
This sequence comes from Silurus meridionalis, assembly GCF_014805685.1. NCBI lineage: Eukaryota > Metazoa > Chordata > Actinopteri > Siluriformes > Siluridae > Silurus > Silurus meridionalis. The sequence continues at coordinate 16,265,433 of NC_060900.1, forward strand.
AGCTACTTTAAGACAATGGCCATTGTTAAAAGTGCTATACAAATTAATAAATAAGTGTGATTCCTAAAACCTCTAATATATATATATATATATATATATATATATATATATATATATATATATATATATATATATATATATATATATAAAACAATAATATTGTATAGGGTGTAATGTGAAAATAGACACATAAGGATATTATCTGAAAGTGACCATACAGTGCAGTGACCATAACAATGCAAGAAAAAAGCAACATGAGGTACAATGTTGTCATTTGTGCAACAGTGAAAGAATGTGCAGCAGTGGGCAGTAACAGTAAGAAAACAAAAACAAAAACAATGTAAGTTACAGCATAAAGTTGAATTAAATGATTGAGTTGGATCATGTTTATTTATAGAGTAGGCTGGCAGCTAAGAGAAAGAAACTGTTTCTGAGCCTGCTGGTGCAACAGCGAAGGTTCCTATATCGTTTCCCAGATGGGAGCGGAGTAAACAGTCCATGGCTCGGGTGAGAGGTGTCTTTGATAATGTTTCTCAACATTTATAAGGCAGCGTTTGTGGTGTGTGTATATGATTGAGGGAAGCTGAACACCTGTGAAGTGTTGGGCAGTATGATCTTAGACAGTGCAGTTGCCGTGCCATACTGTGATGATGTTTGTTAAGATGCTTTCAATTCTGCATCGATAGAAGTTCATAAGGGTGTGGGAGGGGATAAGTGAGCTTTCTGTAGCTTCCTTAGGAAGTAATCAATATAGGTATCTTGGTTTGCCGGTTAACCACAATCAGCTCCTTCTTCTTTATGTTGAGTGCAAGATTGTTGTTGGCACACCACACTGTCAGGTGTCAAACCTCTTCCCTGTAGGCCCTTTCATCATTGTTGATGATGAGAGGTACCACTGCGGTCTTGTCTGCAAACTTGATTATGGAGTTTGAACCATGCTTAGGTGTGGAGTTGTGGGTAAAAAGAAAGTAGAGATAGGGCTCAGGACACAGCCCTGTGGTACAGTGGTGTTCAGGGTGAGAATGGAGGAGTTCATAAGCCTGAATGTGGTTTGTTAGTGAGAAAGACCAAGGTCGAGTTGCACAGGGAGGGGTTGATACCAAGATCAGTAAGGTTGGAGATCAGCTTGAATACGATCACAGTATTAAATGCAGAACTGCAATTGATGAATAGCATCCTGACATATGTGTTGTTTCTATCCAGGAGATTCAAGGAAGTGTGGAGAGCTGAGGCAATGGATTCCTGAGTTGACCTGTTGGGTTTGTAGGTGAACTAAAATCGGTCTAGTGTTGAGGGCAGATTTTTCTGATTTCAGTTTTCAGATAGGAGAGGACCAATCTTTCACATCGCTAAGTGATGATTAGTGTAAGAGGAATGGGGCAGAAGTTGTTGAGGGCCATTGCAGCACCATGCTTAGGTAAAGGCACGATGGTGGGTGTTTTATTTATTTTATTAGGCCCAGTAATGCAACTGTCTGTCTTGTATGTTTCCAAAAAGGGGATCCATTGCAACCTTTGCTTGCCGATCAATGAAGTGAACTGGATTGTTGAACCTTGTTGTCTTTCTTTAATGTCATAAGCTTCTGACATTTAACTGATTTTATTTTTAACATCATCCACATCCTCTTTATCTATAGTTTGACATTTCTTGTCAAGTATATGCAGAATCAATTTTTTACCTGTTTCTAAAAAAAAAAAAAAACTAATAAAGTCTATTTTAGAATTAAACTAGTTTTGCTGGTTGCAGACTCTTTATCCTCAGACAAAAAATAATGAACTTATGTATTCAGATCAGCAAACTTAGCAAAGCTAAGTCAGATTGCATCAGCACTTGAACTGTAAATTGGCATTATCAACCAGAAGATTTTCAATAGCTTTTATCTTACTGGTTAAAGTAGATAACTTCCCTTTTCTCAATCCAACATGTCTGCTGAGTTGCTACTCTAAAGTCTTATTCATGAATTTTCTAACCGTCTTGTGACAAACTTCTGCCATGTGCTTTTCCAGGTTTGCATTGTTTAAAAAATAAAAACAGAGTTGTAGGTTGATTTATCTTAAGTTTGTAATCTAGCATACCAGTGTAGATCTATTTATTGATAGTGACTTAAAGCACTTTTGTACATCGTTCTGGACAAGGGCGTCTGCTAATTGCCATAAATGCAAATGCAAATGTAAATGTAATCTTCTCCTTCTTTCTCAACCATCTTAATGCACAGCCAGTGCATAAACATTATCTTTGGCTTTGTTCGAAAAAACATTGTCAATGCACTTTCATTTTTCAAAACTCATAGCGAGGTTTTTTGTCTAAACGTGTGGTCTTGAAACCTATTTACCTACAAAGCAAACTAATTAGGTTTGTGGTAACAATCTTTCTTATAATTTTGCTCTTTGCTTCCCTTTTAGACATACAACTGTGTAGAACATGTAAACATTGACAAATACATCTTCTTTTTCTAAAACCTTTCCAAAAAATAAAATAAAATCTGTGGAAATCTGTTGTACAGTCAAAAAACTTTGTTGCTCCATACTGAACTTATTGTGAATAATGTACAGTAGCTTGGACGTGCCTCGGGGACTGCTTGGAGTGCCTTTTTACTTTCATTTTTTAGGCTTTTTTCTAGATTTGAATTGCAAATTGAACTTGAGCATACAGTTTGGCCAATGAGTGTTTCAATCTTTGTGGAGCATTTGCAGAAGGTCAAACAATAAACAGTCTTCCTTGTTTACTAAAGGTAAGTGAAACACATACACATACTCTTACACTTGCTAATAACACTTTTGCAGGTGCATTCTTAGTTGTCATCTTTGACTTTTGTGTTTGTGTGGTTTTTGTGCTCATTTGTAAAGCACTAATGTTGCCTTGGTGTTGTTGTAGTAGTAGTAGTAGTAGAAGTAATAGAAGCACATAAGAATAATTCCTAATGTTCTTAAAAAAGAAAATAGATTTATAAATATTTCATTGTGTATATCTGTATTTCTGCATATTACTATAAATATTGTCTCAAACATATTATCTCCTGACTTTTTATTGTGAAAAAAATCTGATTTATTATTCCGAAATATTTGGCTTAGCATTACAAATGAATAATTTCTTGAGATTGTCCAAACTGCTAAACATTTTTAAAGATAGGTTTATGATTAGTGATATTAATTGCCTTTAAACTGTAATCCCATCTTCACACAGTAGAAAGAGCATTTGTTGTTGACTATTATGTAGAAAATGGGTATACTTACCCCGGACGTGCTGGTGCTGTGTACTATGCATTCAACAAATAATACACTTTCCTTTGAACCAATTATCTTAACTATCAAACTTGAAACCAATTTATCAAACAAATTAGGTTATCCTGCTGGCTTTAATCAGCGTTTACCACAGTTGATTGCTTTATTGTCATTACGATGCAGTAATGCCTTTAATGCAGTTTACCAAAGTTTCTTCTTGTCTTCTTTCATAATTTTCCACAGAAGTCTAAACTTTACTGGAATCTTTGTTTTTCCACTCTAAAAAAAAAAAAGAGTGCAGAAACTTTTAACCAAATCTCACTGAGACAGTAATGAATATTACATATTAGTAAGAGTCAAAATCACTTTGAGTTGTAGAAATGTTTAGTTAATATTACTTATTTACTCCCATATTTTCTTACTATAAATTTGTTTTAAAAAAATAATTTTTTTTAAGAATATACTCAACACATACACTACACAGAAAGTTATAATCTGCACAATGGTCCACTTAATGTGTTTACTATTTTGTACTACAAGGAACATTCACACATTTAGGGTAAATATGCAGTTACATGTTTAAAGACAATTTTTTTTGCATTTCAAAATTAATAAAAAGACCTTAATTTGTTGTAGTTTGTACTTTGATATTTATATTATTGTAGGGTTTAAACCGTCTGAAACCGACCTTCCTTTTCTCACTTCCTCATAGAGGAGCAGGGCGCGTCGCCATTTCCGACTCCACGGAAAACTCGTCGTAGATCAGCAAAGACATACAGAGCACACAGACTTCTGTGTTCATATCAGTTTTAATGTTTACCTCCAGTATGAAAAATTATTTGTTTTATATTTACCGATTTCGCAATAACCCAATTTTTTTTTTAAGGCAGATTACTATGCTTTACACAATAAGTAATTCAAATATCGTCATTAGATAAGAGCAAACAATTTCATTGGGGGAAAGGCAGTAATTTCAAGATTATAAAAAAACTAATTTATATACTTTAACGAGTTTTTAACGTTTTAAAATTAGACTGGACCCAAATAAATGTGCGTTTCGGTAACATGTCTACAAAACAACAGATAAACATGTTGAGCATCGCGAGTGTGAAACCCGGAGCTCACTTTTTAAAAAAAAACATACTTTGCTCTGAAAAATCACTAAATATTATACAGATTTTGCTATTGAACATCCTTTAAGATTTAATGAGGTTATTTATTTAGTCAGTCATGAACCAAAAAAAAAAACAAGCAATGAGACCGGATTCGACAAACAAACGTTCACGTGTTTGTATGTATTTTTATTATTCCACGTGTTTATTCGAATTAAAACATGAATGAATTTATACCCGACCCCTAAAGTGTGAATATAGCATTATAGTGTCTAAAAATAAAGGGTAGGATTGTACGGTATCCTACAATAGCGTCCAGGGACTATCGTTGCAACTATATTGTAATTCGAGTAGCTACACCACGTGACCGTGAATAATACTAAGTACAAATCTAGCACCATGAATGGACCCGCCCACTTCGAGGTCTCTACCAATCACATCCTGTAAAATGGTTCGGCTGGGGCGTGGGGGGGAGGGGGGTTTGTGCAGCAGCTATTGGTTAGATATTAGTTTCTAGAGTACATACTAGTGGCCTTTCGGGGGAGCGGGAGCAAGCAGAGGTAGGACTGATTCAGTTTTATACAGAAACGCGTGTTGGCACTTTTTTTTTCCAGATCGTTTTTATGAAATCAGATAAAGCGCGAGCAGTAGTATAGATCTCTCGGTTTATAGACATGAGTGGTATAGAAGAGGCAAAAACAAGCATCGGACACACAAAGAGAGTTCGGACACAAAAGGCTATCAAACCGGGTGGATACAATAAAACAAAGTGCAATGGGTTTTAATAGCATTTATATTGTTGTGTTTCTGGTTGTGTTTTAAGTTACATTTCTTCTCGGGTGTGTTTATGAAGAATGATGTGAAAGGTGCTGTAGAGATCATGGACTTATAAACTGGTTTTGATTGAACACAAAACGAAAACAAAGCGTTTGGGGGGGGGGTGATATTGTGGAGAAAGAAAAGCAACAAAAAAGGATTTTATTTTATTATTATTATTATTTTTTAGAAAATATCGTGGTGTTTCCGGGAATAAATGTAGCTGAAAGGTGATCTGAGAGGAAGTCAGTGAGAAGCCGGTATGTCCCAGCTTGTTGTTTATGTGTTCATGAACACTCTGGTCGGCTTCATTCAAACCCTGGGCATTATTCTCTCTGAACCTGAGCAGTTAACTGCAAGCAAAAATTGCCCCATTGGACCAGAATGAACTATTTGACTTCACGTGAAAGCATGAAAAGTTCGCGGCAAAACTTTGTCCCGCGAGATTTTCTTTTTTTCTCTCGGCCCTCGCTGTGTAGTAGAAGGGGAGGAGAGGAAAAACTACGAGAACTCAAAGTGACTACGGAAGGAGAAACCACAATATACACTTTTTAACGCAAAATTTGTATTAAAAGTGGGCAGGAGACGTACTTTTATGTGTCTTGATGTAATAAAGAGTGCAGTAATCATGTTATCCACATATGCTTGAATATTCTGTGTAAATACCTATTCGATAGATAGATAGATAGATAGATAGATAGATAGATAGATAGATAGATAGATAGATAGATAGATAGATAGATAGATAGAACTTTATTGTCATTGCATTGTACAGGTACACAACAACGACATGCAGTTTGGCATCTACCAGAAGTGCAAAATGTAGCAATAGTGGAGATAAATATGTAGCATTTTTACAGCATGTGATATATATGTAAGCATATGTACAGTGAATGAATATAAAGGCTATTATAGAATAAAGTGTAGGTCTACTTAAGATATAACAGATAAGCTGTAAATAATGAAGTGGCTAATTTATGAATTTTTTCCCGGTTTCACAAACTTCAAGCCAAAAAGACTGAGCCCCATAACATTAGACCAATGAAATTTCTGAACAGAAACGAAAAAACGCACCTCTGTGTTCTGAGCTGCACGGCATCGGGAGAAAAAACTTTTTCTTAAACGCACGACGATGCCAAAAGATAAACTCCAGAGAGAAATTGTTGTGAAACGAAGGAGGAAGACCGTGAACAATGACTTTCTTGGTCGGCTACTGTTTAGATACAAGCCGTTGTAATGTGTTGAGTCTGGGTGAAGGGAGAGCTCGCTAACTCCAGTTGCAACAGAAATCATATAAGCACAGACAGATTTCCAAAACTCGTGCTTTTTTATTTTTCTTGGCAACAACGTTAAGGGTTAGTCAAAGAAACTTAGAAATGAGCATCAGAAAATAATAGGGACATATTCCTCGGTCTTGCACACATGCAGTAATACCGGAAAAAGCAGTGGCATGCTATTCCCAAAATACCGCTATGCTCCTAAAGGAAGCAAAACATATTTCACCCGTTACACCATGTGTAACGTGTCTTTCCTTAAAGCCTGTGTAAAGTTCATTAGTGTAGACACCTGTGGGTTATAGACTGGTGCGGCTTATAGTCCGGAAATTACGGTATATTTTTCAGATACTAGTTACATTTTGTGTGCACAAGATAAGATTATTTAAAACACTACTGATGAGCTAGGATATTGGTTTCATGTTCAACACAATACTTTTTTGTTCAACGTGTGTTGATATGTAATAAATTGCAACAACATGATAATAAAGCAATATTGCACAATCAGGAGTGCAACAGCATGGTTGTGGGTAAGGTATTGCTCTTATGCAATGGTTTTCTAAACAAAAAAGCACAATATTGGGTCACCAACCAAATATGTAGTATTTTGTAGTATTCAAATTTCTGATTTCAGTGATCATTTGATGATACGTTTGAATTCATTGACTGTTTTACAGGATACCTGAACATGGACACATCTGTTAACCTGGAAACAAAAGCACTTCAGGACAAATCCAGCCGTTTTGAACTCCTGGGCTGGCTTAACAGTTCACTGCAAACTAAGTTTAATAAAATCGAAGAAATATGCTCAGGTATGTGTTTAGCTTTAGAGTAAAATCATGTTTACAAGTAATACTACTGGCAGATTTGAATTAAGTAAAGAAATAATAATAATAAATGTATTTTTTTGCAGGGGCATGCTTTTGCCAGTTGATGGACTGGGTTTTTTCAGGCTCCATCGACATGAGCAAAGTGAAGTTTCAGTGTCGGGACCAGGAAGATTTTCGCCACAACTATAGTCTTCTGCAGAATGCATTCAGAAAAATGGGTATCACAAAAGTACGTTTGCCATCATACTGTCTAACCATGCCTTTACCTTTACTGTATAATTCATTTCTTTGCAGATGTATGCATGTTGCATAATGATGTAGATTTGTATATAAAATCTGCTTTTGTCTGCTTCTTTTTGCAGTCTATCCCAGTGGAGGAACTCATAAAAGGAAAATTCAGGTCTAATTTTGCTTTTTTGAAGTGGTTTCGAATATTTTTCAATGCTCACATGACTGGGCAGGTATATAACCCAAAGGAGTCACGTGATGGACAAGAAATTGCACCTGCACAGATCCATTTACGGGCTGCCCGAAGATCCAAATCATCAGCAAACCCTAATACCTCTGGTAAGATTATATTTGTTACAAAAATTATAACTTATTCCATTTTTGCAGACTAGGGATGGGTATCATTTACCCTTTATCGATAGAGATAAAATAATAATTTCTATAATTTGTTGCAAAAAATAATTTGATGCAAATAGAGAATGGCACATAAAGCACATTTTTTAAATCAAAGAGAGAGATTTCCTCAGCATACCACATCACAAGATTTTATACTTAAAGGTCGATCAATAGTGGATTCTACAGGTACCTAGATTGGATCGTACTTGCTAATAACCGATTAATCAACCGTTTTTTTTAAATGGATACTGAATAAAAATAAAACAGTCCATGTAAAATAGTACTGAACTTTATTACAACAATTAAATAAATTTGAATATATTCATTAAGAGATATATTTATATACAGTGGAACCCGGTTATCTCGCCCTCGGTTATCTCGACAACCCTATTAAGTCGACGTTTTTGAAGTGGAACCGCCAAATTCTCGCTTTGTCTACGCATTTTTTATCGGTTATGTCGACTTTTTTTATGTCGCCGAACCCTGATATATCGAGCACAAGGGGGGAAAAATTTGAAATTTTAATGTCAGTTATGTCGATCGGCACTGTGCAGCCGCAGAAGAACTCGCGAAAGTGGCGGAAAAATCAAACCTTACAGCTGCTACAGGTGTTTGTATTGTATACTGGTGAATCTCTGCTGTTAGTAAGTGCACATATGCATTTTTTTGTTAAATGTTATGCGATGAAGGGGAGCGCGCCGTTCCCGGCTTCAACTCCTTACCGAGCGCGCGCGCGTCGCTCCTTACCGAGAGAGCCGTGCTCCTTACCGAGCGCGCGAGCAAGCACGGCTGTCTCGGTAAGGAGCACGGCTCTCGGTAAGGAGCACGGCTCTCGGTAAGGAGTTGAAGCCGGAGCTTCAGAGAAAGCGGCCGAGAAAGCACCTGCCACGCCCCCTTCGGCCGTTCACGTTTGAGACTTTTCTGTCCCTCGTTTTTGGTTTCGGGTTCGGTTTTGGATCTTCCGGGTTTTTTTTCCGGCTTCGCGCCGTGCCGCCGGTCGCGGTATTTTTTAATTTCCCTATTTTTCCGTTTACAAACTAACTCTCTCTCTCTCTTTCTCTCTCTCTCTCTCTCTCTCGGCTTATCTCCCCTCGGCATCGCAGACGAGGTTTTTCGGACACTTTGCTTTGTGTGTTTTTGCGGATTACTTCAGCCTGATGGTCATAAGTTTTCAGACACTTAGTTATGTTTTTTTTCTTTTTTTTCCACATGTGGACTAAATGTGAGACGGCACTGTGCAGCCGCTGTTTTTTTTTTTTTTTTTGAGCGATCTGTGTGTTTATAATGTTGGAGAATATAATAAAGGTTTGTATGGAGAATGGACGGTGGTTTGTATTGTATACTGGTAAATCTCTGCTGTTAGTAGGTGCACTTATGCCTTTTGTTGTTAACAAACGTATGTACATTTTTATAGCATGCCTTCATCAAACAAATCGCGGCAACGCTGTTGTGTAAAAACCCCTCCAAAAACACGTGCATGCACATTCTCATTTATTAACGCACATCATGTACATAAAGAAATTTCAACACGTTAATATACTGCCTCCATTTTGTTTTCGTTTATTTCGATCATCGGTTACCTCAACGCTTTTTGGCGACCCCCTGGGACATCGACATAACCGGGTTCCACTGTAATTATAAATATAGCACTCTCCATGCAAACAGCATGTGGCATCAGTGATTTGCCTCTAGAGGCCGCTCTCTTAACGGCAGCGGACCAGAAGCCATTTTTGCCAATAGTCCAGCAATCAACTTTCGGTGACGATTAATGGTGTCCCCAAAGACTACTGGTACTAACAAAAGATTTATTTTATAATAAATGTTACCCTTACTTGAGGCTGAGAGTTTCAGTTGGTGTGTTTTGTTTGTAAAAGTCTAATTATATTATCAATGTTTCCTCCTTTGCTCACTATTACACTACTGCATATATTGCATCTGACACTGGTGTCGCTTAGTTTTGTAACACTTTTGAACGTTTCAACCTTATCGCCATAAACGATTGTGCACGTGTATGACTAATAGCAAACAGAAGCTTCTAATTCACGATTAACACAGACGTATATCAGTAGTCCAGTAGTAACCCAATTACGCACTGGAACAAAAAAACGGTTCTCGGTACCCATCCCTGATGCAAACGATGCAGTTAGATTTTTATAATGTAATTTTCTGTTGCTATTATGTAATGATATTGTTATAATTGTGTTTTTAATTGGTTAGTAAATATTAAAGAGTGCGTAATTCAATCTTAATTAACTTTTCACTCAGGAAAAGTGGAGGATTCTGACTCAGATGTGGATGTTTCCAAAAAAGAGACCATCATTTATGACCCACTGTGGCAAGAAACCTTCAAGTGGATCAGGCCCAGCCCTATGGGGGATAACTATGCATTTTGTACAATCTGTGACTTGAACATCACTGTGTATAAATCAGGACTGCTTGATTTGAAACACCATAAGCAGTCTCAGAAACACAAAATGCAAGAACTAAAGACGTTGAGAAAAGGAAAAGAGTTCAAGGATTTCACATGTAGTGAACTCATGTTGCGCTTTATTCAAACCCATTGCCTGCCTTCATGCAAGACGGTCTCCCAGCATATAGCCAGGCATGTCCTTGGATTACAATACCCAGAAGACATTTCTTCTACTGCAAAGCAGGTTCCTTATTGTGTTTACCTTTATGGACAAGTGCCACTAGGTAAAGAAAGTGAAAAAGAGGACTATGGCTGTGTCGTACTTCTGGGATTTTTTGATGAAAAGGCTGCAAAACATTGCATAAGAATTCTTGATATTTTTCAGCATGTAGGCAAAGATGAGGAAATTGTTGAGTCTTTGGTGGACACCCTGAAAGGGTTTAAGATACCTTTGAGCAACATGGCAGCGTTCTATGTTCATGCCCATGATGAGCTCTCTGTAAAGGTTTCACTTCAACTAAGGAAACTCAATCCAAAAGCGGTGGGTTTTGATGGAATTTATAGCTTGGCAGACTCAGCCTGCTTTGCTGGTGTAAACGCCTTTTCTGACAAGGTTCAACAGCTTATTGTTAATCTCCATGAACACTGTTTTACTTTTTGCGCTAAAAATGACAATCTTATGGGATTGTTTGCTGGTGGCCTTGATGGCTCTGTCCATTCTCTCTCCCAGAAAAGCAAAAAATTTTGCGTCCTAATTAACAAGATGCTTGAAATGTGGCCAGACTTGATCTTATACTTCACTTCTTGCAGTGACAAAGATGACAAGGTTAAACACATTTGTTCTCAATTAGAGGATCCAAAAGTCAGGATTGCCTTCATGTTTCTTGACCATTCTCTTGCACCACTTAAAGCGTTTAATGATCATCTGGAACAACGTGAAGGTTTTGCTCGTGCAGATCTTGTTCAGATTCTACGAGAAGCAAGTGGCCTGCTTCAATCCTATGCTTCAACATTACTCCATCCTCAGGCAGTGGCACGTTTTCTAAAGGAACAAGACCCCACTATGCTCGAGGACCCAAAGCTGCATCTTCCCAGCAATGAACTGAGCTTTGGTGGGGATGCAGTGGAAACCTTTCTGTCTGGGAGGGAAGAAGAGCTGGCTGACTTTCTGAAGGTATTTCAGGAGGAGTGCATGGCTTTTTATAAAGCAGTTACAGCTTGCATTCTTAAGGGGCTGCCTTTGAGTGATAGTACCTTAAGGAGCATGTCTCAACTTCTAAGCCAAGAGGGATGGTTAAAGGTCACAAGCAAAGGTGTAGTAGAACTCGGTGAACAATTTGGCCTCTCAGACAGCCCAGAGGTATCTGTCCAACTCAAAGAGGAGTTTCTACAGTACCAGCTCAATGAGGGAAAAAAAGATGAAGGCATTTCTGCGAATGGACAAGAAGAAGGCCTATCAGACTGCTTGCATCCTCCTTCCTTGGAGAATCATTGGAGTGCTGTCCTGAAGACCACTGCTGAAACATCAGTGTTCAGGAAACTTGTTCTTAATCTTTTAGCTTTGCCCTGTCCACCCCTTGAAGCAGAGAAAGTGTTTTCTCAGGTAGGCAGAAATCTGCTGTTGAAATATTAGCATTATCGCATACAGCTTTTCTTTATACATATTTAACATAAATGCATATATTCCATAATCAATGTACATAATTGAATAATGATATGCACCTGAATATTGATAGGTATCTATTGATAAGTATCTGAAATCAGCCTAACCTTAACAAATGTGTACATGTTTTACTTAATTTATTAAGTTTAACAATATGTTTTTAGATTTAACTATATTATTATATTCCCTCTCTCCATCAAACACAGGCAGTGGAGAATGGTGATATTGACCAATTGAATGACCATTTGGCAGACAGTGAGTCCGACACTCTCAAAGAAATGGAGCCCATTAATGACGATTCATCCTCAGAAGTCTCCAGCACTAAGACAACACCTGTTAGAAACGGGAGGAAAAAGAAGACATTAAGTAAGAAGTGAATAAATTGAATCTGACCATTGTAAAAGAACAGTTGGACATACTGGTTTGTCTTATAGCTGCAGGAAGCAAATTTTGAATGATTGTATACATAAAAGAAGTTGTGAATGTCACAATTATGTAATATTAGTTGCAGTTCATCTTTGTAGGTTGGAAACACATTGCCATATAGCTTATTACACAATGCACACATCTGTGTGTTCTCACAGGCCATTGTCATTTGTTTGCTTATTGCAGTGTGTCAATCGACAAATTCTCTATAATCCAGATGCAGAATCTCAGTCAGATTTTCAACACAGTAGAGGATTTACATATTTCCTTATTTATTTAATGTTTACATAATATCAATTGACATAATTTGAAGACTTGCAGGTGTCAGACATTCTCAGCTTCCTTTTAAGCTATTTTCACCTGGTACCCTGTGGTCATAATTTTTAAAGTAAATGGCAGCTATGTTACTATTTGCAGCATGGCGCATAGAATACTTGTTATTGTTTAGCATGAATGCTTCTTTCGACAAAGAATTAAATCTTCGGAAGCCACATGACTTTGGTGCAATACTATATTTTTTATTTCCATTCTCATGTATTAGCTTTGTTGCAACTATAGATATAGGTGTATGCTGTGCCACTAAAACAGGGTGTCCACAATTCCTTAAAATAGTGATTTTATATGAATCTAAAATTAACACTTCCAATCACAGACAGTTGCTCAAAAGACTTGACTTGCTCAAAAGAAGTCAGTTGGATTGATAGAACCAATATGCTGTTTTCCAGAGATGAGTGACCTTTCAGTCTCAGTGAAGCCATGCACGGTGCGACTGCAGAAGATAACCGATAAGACAGGTGTGCGCAGGAAGTTCTTTACAGTCAGAGCATGTACTCTTCATGGCAAAGCACCTGTTTTCACCCACCTTTATGTACAGGTGTTTCTACTCTGTACTGATCAAATATTTGATCTAATCAAATGAAATGGCAGTCAGTGGTCTGTCTAAATGATTCTCTTACTGATCTAGATGTTGAGATGTTATAAATGTTGAACAATAAAGATGTCCAGAGCAGGTGGCTTGAATTTCTGAATCTGAAATTCCATTCCTGTAGGCATGGATATAAACAAAGTTGGGGATCAAGTCTTTACTGAGGATGATGTAGTCTGGACTAAGGAGGTAATTGCATTTTTGTTGTTTTTAGATTTAGACTCTATGGTTACCCAAACTAATAATAACACTATTAACATTATTCCTGTTTTTAGCACATTTTATTACTTATCTCTTTTTGGCTGTTCCACAATCTCTGCACGACTGCTGGAGGTGCCTGGCCTGAGTGAGGGTGTGTATGTTTGTTTGTTGTCCTTCAGGACTCCATTAGGGGGATTTATGGTTGGCAAAGCAGTTTGAGACAAAAGCCACAGGCTCGCACTGTCTTTCAGGCTGGGTCAGGCACCTGGGCCAAACCACAAAGCATCCAATTGGAGAAGAAGGATGAGGCGGTATGTAACTGCCTAAGCTGGAGGCAGGATTCTCTGCTGTGTCAATTGTGGTTAAAGGTGCATTGGTAGAGTTTGGGCTATAGCAGATACATACAAGCGAATCAACAAAAACATTGAATTTACATACTTTTGGACCCCACCTCACATTTATGCTAACATTCACAATGCTTCCCAGAATGTGACCAACATGTTTTGATAAAGGCTTTCGTATTGGATCCCTTGCCAGGGGCACCCTCCCTGTAAATCATCCTTTATTCTCCAATCTGGATAACCATCTTAAAATCACATTTAATTTTCTTGTCCATTTATGACAAAGTTATAAACACGTGAAATACTATCAAATCAAGATTTATTCCTATGGCCATTCATTTAAACGTTTCGCCAGTTTATATTATTTATGATCTGAATTCTTGTCCAGGAAAAATGTAGCTACTTCAGCATCCAGAATATGCAGGTTTCTTTGCCTTGGAAAATTTTTTTTTTACTGCACAACAGGAGTATCTGCACAATATTTGTGAGCAGATGGACCTTTAAAGGGTACAGTTCAACACAAAACAGCATTTATCCTCTTGCATTGATCAGACTATTTCAAAAATTACATTTCATCATTACATTTCATCATTCTTATATTAAGAACAATAATAATAGTAACCAGTGCACCTTTAATTGGCCTGCTGATTAATTAGACTGATTCTGACTGTTTCTTCTTGCGCTTGTCTCGTCAGCTGGATGCACCGTTGGCTTTGGACAGAGCTTCTGATTCGCCATCTATTTTAAAGCACTGGCACTTTGCTTTCAGTCTTTCTGGCAACTCTTTAATTTTCCCTTTGTTACATTCTGTCAGTTTCTGCAATTTGGCTTCTTCAGTGTAGTGTATATGCCATTCTTTGTGTCTACATCAATTCACCCACTCCTAAAGGAAACAGGCATAGTTGGGAGTAGAATGGTGTCTCTAGGAGGCTTGTTTTTTTTTTTCTTTTTTTTTTTTTGCAGACACTTTCGCCCTGTACATATTGTATGGGAAGTCTCTATTTTTCTATCTAGTTTACCATGTAAATTGCTTTTCTCTTTGTTTTAGACAATAAACAATGAAGACAAAGCTCTTCCAAGCGTCGCTACACAAAGTCCCAAGCCTGGAAAGAGAGTTCCTATGTACCAGGTAATTTTTCTATTTTGTTAGTGTTAAAAGAAGTGCTGAGGAATAATTCCGGAGTCACCGATTGGCTTCTGATCTCGGTTGCACAGTATTGCATATGCTATAATGCTATATTTAGAATAACATTTTTGGACCAAGTGGTCACTAATATAAAGCTGGTGATGTTGATATTTTCATTGAATTCTATGCCTCCTCCCTATAGGATGGGAAGGGTTTTAGCGTTGGAGAGCTGGTGTGGGGGAAAGTGAAGGGTTTCTCCTGGTGGCCTGGACTTGTGGTGCCCTGGATGACAAAGACATCTCCCTCATTTCTGAGACGTGTGGAATGGTTTGGGGATGGCATGTACTCAGAGGTGAGGATTTTACCGTGCATGCCAAGAAAAGTCAGTCCAGAATTCACTTAACATTTCTTTAAAGCGTACATTTCAGCTGATATTTTTAAAAGCATCTTATTATTTGAGGATCTGAAATGAAGCTATTGAAAGTATATAGAGACTCCAAAGCAGCAGAGGCTGCTAGAGACTTAAAGCACTTTTGTACGTCGCTCTGGATAAGGGCGTCCGCTAAATGCCGCAAATGTAAATGTATATAAAAAAAACTTAAGAAACTCAAAAATCTAAGGGTGATTTTCTGCTTATTTTAAAATATAACAAATCTAATATTGGGCTGTTGAAACAGGTTTTATATATCTGATTACCAGGTAAGAAGCTAATTAGCTAGTTAGCTTGTCAGCAGAAAAACAAGCTAGTTGTCTATATAAAAGACAGTAAGAATTATGGCTTTGAAGACATGTACTGCTCCGCAGTATTTGCACACCATATTATTTAGATCATATCCATTTCAAACGTGTGAAAATTTATTTTTTAAGATTATGGTCTGATAACATTTTTAGCTAGACTTTCTTTTTAACCAGCGGAACCTGTTTTTCCTCTACTAGGAACCAATATAGTTAACCCTCTTTTTTCATCTTTGCAGATATTTACAGAGAGGCTTTTGCCTTTTGCAGCATTTGCAAAGTGCTTCTGCCAAAATTCATATGCCAGTCTCCCCACTTACAAAGATGCCATTTATCAAGTTCTTGAGGTAAGAGAAAATAAAACTTAATATCAAATCTTAAAGAGTGGGCAAAACAAACTGTGCTTATACACTTTGTTTCTAGTTGGCAGGTGAACGTTGCTCAAAGACCTTTGCATCCGTTGGGGGCAAACAGAAAGAGATAAAGGCCATGCTGGATTGGGCTTTTGGTGGCTTTCAACCCACAGGCCCTGAAGGATTTGCACCTCCAGACACTTATGGTAAGAATTCAGCACTCAGAATACTAAAGTGGTTTCTTTATTGAAGAATTCAAAAAAATACACTTTTAACTCTAATCCAGTAATACTCACTTGCTTGACCATGGTTCATGGTGGAACAATAAGAATTTTTGTAGCAGAGAAACTGGCTATAATTCAGACAAATTCCTTAGTAGAAACGTTGTTGTATATTATACAATCACATGGCTATATATAAAATATTTATCTGAAGGCAGCTCATCTGACTGGAAACTAACTACAGGGTTTTTAGTTAAAAAATGAAAAAACTTTTATTACATTTTAGAAATGATGTCCATGATGAAAACAGAACTTTTAGAGATAAATGAAGAAAGCAGCACACAGAGCATACACCCTGCATCAAAAAATAAATGCGATCTTCCAAAACAGGACAGCATTGTTAGTCAACCAAACGTAAATGTTTATTACCTCTTTACAAAACATATTTATAGCCATTAATTGGTTAAGCTAAAGTAATTGTTGTCCAACAAGTAATGATAGTTGCTAATACAAATTTGGATTGACTGCTCCTGCCCTAATTAATGGGTTTCCGTTTAGGGTAGTTTTAAAATAGTAATGATTTTATGTAAACGTGTGATTGTAAAACTAATGACTGTTAAGGTAAAACTCCAATTTTCACCACACAGCTTCATCTGTCAATCAGAAGGTTGAGTCTTCAGACTCTTCCGTGTCTGACTATCAACCTCCAGCCAAAAGAAAATATGTTCACAGAGGCAGAGCTTCCACAACTCAGGAGTACTCAAGAGGTATATTTTGGATTTCTAACGATTTTTAACTAAACTTTTTTTTACTTGGGCAAAGGTTTATTTAAAATATGAATACTACAGCATATTGTAGCTCATGTCTTAACTTATAACATTTTCTCTTTATCTTTATCAGAGCAAATGGTACATGAACTTTCAGTAAAAGGGAAAATAATTGAAGGTGAGTTGCTAACAATTTAGACTATTTTTGCAATGTCAATTATTGTGTGTGTAAATGTCAATATCTGGTTCTTTTGCATACAGATTTCTGCCTCTCCTGTGGTAATACAAACATTGAAATTTTCCATCCACTCTTTGATGGGAGCCTTTGTTTGAAATGCAAGGTAAAACATTGTGATTTTTCTTTTTTTACAACTGAGATAACTATGCAGTTTCTGATTCAAATATATTTTGTCTCGTTCACTATTATAGGAGAATTTTACAGAGACTCTATTCAGATATGATGAAGATGGATATCAGTCTTACTGTACTATCTGCTGTGCTGGACAGGAGGTCATTTTGTGTGGCAATTCCAGCTGCTGCAGGTGCAAATCACATACACAAAGACTGTCTGTTTAAAAATACAATTTACTGTTGAACTACTTGTATCTGTGGATTTCAACGCATCACCTTCTTTTTCAGGTGTTACTGCAAAGACTGTATAGATGTGTTGGTTGGACCAGGCACATTTGATAAGTTAAAAGATGTAGATCCATGGAGCTGCTACATTTGCCTACCCCCTAACAAATATGGTGTGCTGAAGCTCAGACCAGACTGGAGTATGCGTGTTCAGGAGTTCTTTGCCAATAACAGTGCCTTTGAATTTGTAAGTAGCAAATAAGACAGCCTTGTTAAATGGTCTTATTAAATCATTTCATTCCTTTCTTTTGAATGTATTGTTGTAAAGAAAGATGAGACTGAAGGACTACAGAGACATTACAAAGCTGTTTCTTTCCGGCTTTCATGTTCATTTTTTTACGGTTTTAGTTTCATTCGATTCAGATTATCTTTCTGTTTATTTTATAATAAATGCTCTTACCTGCATTTGCATCTACTCTCACTGTTGTGTGCTCTCAGCACTTATGCACACACAAATAATGTGACAATTTTAGATTGATTTAATTAATGCCAAAATTCCAAGTATGTTGTATGATTACTATAAGCTGTATTTTACTATTTGATACAGGAACCACACAGAGTTTATCCCTCAATTCCTGCTCACAAGCGTCGGCCTATCAAGGTTTTATCGCTCTTTGATGGAATTGCCACAGGTCAGTTTTTGTCTTTTTTGCTTTGATAGATATCGGCAATAGAAAAAAATTGTATATTTAGAAGTATATTATTATAATCTGTATTTTTTTCCACAGGCTACCTTGTTCTGAAAGATCTAGGCTTCAAGGTAGAGCGCTACATTGCTTCTGAGATCTGTGATGACTCCATTGCTGTAGGGATGGTCAAGCATGAGGGAAAGATTGAATATGTCAATGATGTGCGCACCATCACCAGGAAACATGTAAGTACTCCGACATAAGTAATCATGTGAGTTTCTTATGAACTTCACCACCGCTCACATTTAACATTCTCATAACGATGCACTACGAGTGGTGGACTGCTTAATAAAGCCCTTCTAAGACTAGTTATCTGTACTACAGCTGGCAGAATGGGGACCGTTTGACCTTCTGATTGGTGGAAGTCCCTGTAATGATCTGTCCATGGTGAATCCAGCCAGAAAAGGGCTTTTTGGTAAGATAGTTCTTTATTTTATAATCTGTATCTTGTATTTCATTGACACTTAAAAATTGACATTTCCAAATGCCCCACGTCTCTCTCTGTTCTCTGCTAGAGGGCACAGGCCGACTGTTTTTTGAGTACTACCGTATGCTTACTATGATGAGGCCGAAAGAAGATGATGACCGACCGTTTTTCTGGCTCTTTGAGAATGTTGTGGCCATGAGCGCACATGACAAAGCAGATATTTGTCGCTTTTTGGAGGTAGGTTTTTAATACGAATCTCACAAAATGTTTTATAATGTTAAGGCTTTCATATAAGCAAAAAGCATGTCCACAGACAAAATCTTGCCCAAGTTCTCAATTGTTGCTAAAACTTTGTGCTTAACCTCTTAGTCGTCGGTGTTGCTCCAGCGCAACCGATATCCCATTGTTCTCAGGTGTTGATGTTTAGCAATAGATTAAATAAAAAGGGAGAAGAGTAACCATGACTAACTATACATTATTCTAAAGGTCTGAGCCTCAAGCAGCGATTTTAGATCACTGTATTGCAATGGAAAACGTAAAACAAATGTATTTGCTGAATTTGTATAAGCAGTACATGCTTAAAAAAACATGCATAAACTTACACATTTATTGTACTACTTACACATTTTTTGTAATAACAGTTCACAAACATCCACTGCTGCTAATCCCGGTTTATTAGGAAAGATAAGACTCCAGTGAACAACATGCTGTAAAGCATTTTTGCTCCGACCAAACAATAGTGTTGTTTAGATGGTTATTATTTGGTTTTACAGAACTTCGGCTGGTGTATTGTCTGTATATATTTCGGAATAACTTTCGCATAAAAGACGACTGGTAAAAAAACAAATATTAACAAATATGGCTTGTAGAATATAGTGTTACAAAACAAATGAGACCACACACTAAAAAAAAGAAAAGAAAAAGTTAAAGAGGCATCATCTTGGGCTTGAGTCCACAATCCATGGGCAGGTGTCGGATGACGTTTCTTATTACCCCCTATCATTTCAAAATTTTATTTCCAGCCAGTAGCATTATGGAAACAAAATAATTGATGAAAATGTAGCCAATAAGTGCAGGATATATGGGAGGATTTTATTCCCCATGTGTGTGAGTCTTCGTTTTATTACTCATTACAAACTCTTACTGGTCGAAGCAGCACACATGCACATTGACAAACCAGAAAGTGAATGCAGCTCTCAGTTCTGCACAAACAGCTGTTTGTTTACAAAAAAAAGAAAACAAAGAAAAAAACGGTCAGCCAAAATACTTGTTATCGGAGATTTGCACAAAGCAGCAATGTGGAAAATAACACAACAGAGGAACAACAGAGACTTGGAAATCTGCATGGAGATGAAAAATCTAAGCCTATTTTACATTTGTAACTTACTATATATCTCCCTTTACAGCTTTACACGATGTTATACGTTTTATTGCCCATTTGGTTTTATAAGAGAAATGCTTAAAAAGTGTTTGTGTGTGTGTGTGTGTGTATTGTTGGGATTGGAATGGCCAGACATCAATATGAATGCCATGACTGTAAAAAATAGCGTGTCTCGTTACCTGGCCATCAATATGAATGGCAACTCAATATCAATAGCCAAACATGTATAACAAAACCCTTTTATAGTCAGCCATTCATTTCTATTCAGACTGCACCTGAGTTTAGCAGGTGGCTCTCAAACAGGGGGATGGAGAAAAGGATCAGCCATTGTCTCAGATAAATATTTGTAGTCATCTCATTTGTCATGAAAATCTTCATAAAATTTGAAATATAAACTCATGAGATATGTGGCTTTCACTCGGGTACTATTGATTGATTTCATGTATTTATATATGAAATAAAAATAATGTTCAATGCAGGAAATGTATATCCATGGGACTTCATCATCTTTAACTTAATATCTTTTTAAGCAATTTCAACTTTGATGATTGACAGTAAAGCTCAAATTGTCTTCTTTCCAAAGGTATCTAAATTGTATATGTAGCACATTTTTTTATCAGGAACTGTTAACTTTTAAATATAAGTAGGGAATTTCAGCTGTGAGTCCTAAAATTTGGGCTGGGTCGGGCCGGGAGGGGCGAACCAGACATAGTCTCAGATAAATGTTTGTAGGAATCTAATTTTTTATGATATCTTCATTTAATTAAAAATTTTAAATCAGGAGACATGTGGCTTTTAACCCATTACTTTTCTGGATTGCTTCAGGATTGATTTCATGTATTTATATATTACATATTTTTTTCACTGTACATCATTCATAACTTTCTATAACTTATTATATTTTTGAGCAATATCAACTTTGAATAATGGACAATAAAGCTCAAAGTCTCTTCTTTTAAAAGAATTGTGAAAATTTTGAATTTGTGTATGTAGCCCAATTTTATCAGGAACTGTTAACATTTGAAGTTCTGTAGGGCATTTTCAGCTGTGAGTCCCAAAATCTGTGGTGAAGGCTAACAGATTAATTAGACTTAAAGGGATCTTAACTGTTTGTATATTATTTATTTGTGTGAAAAATTGAAATGTGCAATATTTATTTTATGCAATTTTTTTGCAGTTCTTTATGATAGATGAAAGGAATTCTGGAGCTCATTGTACATGTAACATCTTACTGTTAAAAAGTTGTTAATAGCCATCTATTAAAACCAAACTGCGTAATTACAAATTGGGCTCCATTCATTAATAAGTATATTTTAATTATCTATTTTTCTATTATTGTTACTTTTCTTACAGGTCTTTTTCTCACTTGTATTTTTCTCTCATTGTTCACAGACAATTTTCTTGTATATATATTTTTTTTGATTCTGGTAAATATGTCTGTAATGGTTCTTCAAAGAAATGTTCTGTGAGATTTACCCTTTTCTTTTTTTCTTTTAGTGTAATCCGATCCTAATCGATGCCGTTAAAGTGAGTCCAGCTCACAGAGCTCGCTACTTCTGGGGAAATCTACCTGGGATGAACAGGTATTTAGTCCTGAGGCTAAATCCAATCTTTTTCAGTGAATATCACTGTACATATAGCTATAACATATAGCAAAATATGACACTATCTATTTTTTCAGACCACTAGCTATATCCCTAAATGACAAAGTTGATCTGCAGGACTGCCTGGAAGTCGGTCGGGTTGCTCAGGTGAGAATGAGAAAACAATGTGTTGATAGCAAATATTTATAGTCATATATGTACATATTGACTTGTCCTGTCATTGTAATTATAACCGTCACTGCTTCTACAGTTTAATAAAGTTCGCACCATCACAACAAAATCGAATTCCATTAAGCAAGGGAAAATGGGGCCTCTTCCTGTTACCATGAATGGGAAGGAGGATTACCTTTGGTGTACAGAGATGGAAAGGTGAGCAGGAACAATAAGAGAAACACAGAGTCAGCCGCAGATGCAAATCAATTCAAATGTGTTTGCATTTTTATTTTATTTTTGCAGAACATTTCAATATATTTTACATCGTAGGGTCTTTATCTTTATCATTATTAAATGCAGTCTTTTTATCACAGGGTGTTTGGCTTCCCTAAGCATTACACTGATGTGAACAACATGGGTCGAGGCCAGAGGCAGAAGGTTTTGGGGCGTTCCTGGAGTGTTCCTGTGATTCGTCACTTATTCGCCCCACTGAAGGATTACTTCGCATGCGAGTCTTAGTTATCCTTTAACTACTATCCTCAAACAACCTGGAGATTCTCGTTTCTTAGCATTTTAATGAGTTTTAGACGTTTTTGGTGCTTTGCAAACTTTGACCTCAGAACGTTTTTTTTTTTTTTTAACATACTTTTATTGTTTTAAAGTCATCTGATTCTTTTCTAGCTTGATCAAGGTCTTCAGAATGCACAGACACTTTTGGTTCTATTTTATACATCTTATGTACTGTTAAACTACTGTTGTTTAGACTGTCTTAATGTAAATGTTGTGCTAGAGAGAGCCACTGAAACCCCACTCCACTACCTCACTTATAATCTGTGACTGGTGCATGGTCTGAAGAGATGCTGTTTACCTATTCATACGCTAATGAATAACAGTGAGTTGGGGTTATAGGCACTCTTATCCGGTCAGGAATTTTCACATTTTTTAGGATCATGAATTTTGGACATAATGCATTTTCTGTCTCAGTTTACATACTGCTTTTACACTACCATCGCTGGTTGTCTTGACAATGTTTAATGTATTCTATTTTTATAGTACAAATCCCAGAACAGTTTTGAAGAAAGAGCAAACTAGAATAAGTGATAAGCCTCGACAAGTTGACAGCTTTACTTTTTAAGCTTTTGGTGCTGATAACAATTACTAATGACTAGTTTTTCTAAATATAAAGAGGAAAAAAGGCAACTTCCTACAAAACCATAAGTGCCCACAAGAGGGATATATATATATATATATATATATATATATATATATATATATATATATATACATACATATACATACATACATATACATACATACATATACATACATATACAAGTCTACCATTATCACTGTATTTTGAATGTGTAATCGGATCACACCAACAGTTTTGTGCTTTGTTCAAATTATGAAACGGTAAAACAATCTGTGAATCCAATTGTCCATTCAGCAGTAAGGTGCTATAAATGTAGGTGCTAACAGAGCAGCATTTGCTTGGTGCATGGTGCTTATTCTATAAAATTTGTATAAAGGTGTATTTATTCTTTCTACAAAATGATGTCAGTCAGTAACTGTTTACTAGCATTATCTTTTAATTGGTTAGAGAAATGCTTCATAACAGAATGCTGTCGTGTAATATTAAATGTTTAATATGAAAATTTGGTAAAATGCATGGGTTTTGATGCAAGATGCATGAGATCTAACTAGCTGAAGTGTGAAGTTAATTAAGGAATATGACTTAATGTATAAGTAGTTTTTGTTGTGTTTTTAATAATTTCCTTATGTTTTGAGAAGGAGTTTAGTCCTGTCCTTTTTGACTTTTATACTGAGCAATTATGTTTTAAACTGGCTTTTTGTCTGGAGTCTCATTGCCAGATGCTGATCATTGATGTCCCAACTAGTTTTGGTCTTTTAAAGTGCCGAACCTAAAAGCCATGTAAAAAACATCACAACAAAAAAAATAAACAGGCCATAGTATACATTTTTATATTGTAACTCAATGTTCTGTTCATTTTGTACATGTGATGAAACTAGCAAATAATAAATTGTTTTAACATGCTGTTCAATCGGATCCTGCTTTGTTTTCTATTTAAAATTATTGTAAAATGAAACATTTTCTTTTTAAAAATGTTAGTCTTTTATTTTTTAGAAATAGTAGAGGTAATAGTTTTCATTAACCATTAAAGTCAGCAATGTGTTTGTGCCAGTTCTTATGCAAAGTTGTGCAGTGAAATCAATATTTTTTTAGATTATATTTTAGGGTACTCTACAAGAAGTATTTAGTCTTTTTAACTGTGTAATTATTGAAATGGTTTCTGTGGAAACACTACAATCTGATCTTGTAATTCATTCTGTCACAAAATCACCATATCTGCAATGGTTGCTTGAATAAGTAATTATGTAGGAATTGGCACCTATTTAAACCTTACTAAGCATACTTGTAGGAGTATTTGCTTGTCTCCTAAAGGCTATAGTAAAAGATTGAATGTGAAAGAATCAGAATGAATCACCTTCCTACTTGCTCTCTCTGACACCCATCAAAAGATTTCAGAAACAGTCAATCTCCTAGAATTTCCCTATATACAGTAATCTCTAGAGAGGTGGTTCCCAACCTTTTTTTTCAGGAGGCTCCTATTTTAACAATGAAAATGTTAACTACCCCCATGCTCCCCATTAAAACCCACCAGCAAACACGTTTTAATTAATGCGACAATCATTTGTATACGTTTTTAAATGCAAAAAAAAAAAAAAACAGCAGAATGCAAACAGTTATCTTGCAACTATTCATAAGGATTTTCCCCAACAACAGGTTCCACTTTTTTTTCCCCTTAAACTGATGAACAAATTACAACATTAACATTTTAATCTGTTAATGTAAATATCAAACAAATCTGTCCATTTCACTTATAACCTTAAAAACATGTCACAACATGCAAGGGTTCACAAGGACACACCTTTTCTTTTCAGGCTCTGCTATTTAACTGATGAACAAACAACAGGAGCAAATTAATTTCTATTAACATGAATATCATTCTATTATTGTATTTTGTTTGTACTTAAAAACTAAAAAATATATAGTTACATATCAGTTGAAACACAACATTATTATTAAACGTGCTGTTATAGATGAAATCAATTAATTCATTTTTAAAAAGCAACTCGCTAAATTTTAGCGACCCCTAGTGGGGAACCAGTGCTCTGGAGTTTACACAAAATGGTTTAAAAACAAAGGTTCTTCAGTTTGAAACACATTTGATGATGAGAGATCGGAGGAAAACAAACAAACTGGGCAGAGCTGTCAGAAAGTCTATAGTAATTAAAAAAAACACTCTTTACAGCCATGGTTAATGCATCTCACAATGCTCGCGGTGGATGGGATGCAACAGAAATCATTTCCATCATTTCCATCAGCCTTAAACAAAACTCTATCGTGGGATCAGACCCACCCAGACTGACAGCTGAATAGTGGGAGAACACCAGTGATTTTATTTTTATTATCCAGAACTGTCCAGTTCCTTTCCACTCCACCTTCTCCACTGCAACCTTCAAGCACTACAACCTTCTCATACCTAACAACACAACAGAAGTCCTAGGAGGCCATGCATTATAATCTTTTTTTTTCTTTCTTATTTTTTTCGTGATCACGACCTAATTTCCTTGTGATCTCGACATAACAAACATTGTTTCCTCGTGATCACAATTTTTCTGTGTATTCTGCATAAGAGTATGTTCTAGAGGCAGCATCATCGCAGCATCATGGATGATCGCATGCTTTTTTACTATGTTCAGGGACTCACTCAAACTGAAACAGCACTGTCTCAGTGATTGACAACTTACACACTATGTCCGACAGAACATGCTCTTAGGTTAAGTACTGGTCAGGAGGAAACAATGTTTATGTCAAGATCATGAGAAAATTACGTAGTGATTATTGGGAAAACAACGTTTGTTATGTCGAGATCACGAGAACATTAAGTCGGGATCAGGAGAAGACAAGAAAGAAAAAATATTATAATGCAACGTCTCTTGTTGGACTTTCGTACAGCACAATTGAAGCCTTTTCTTAGCTGTTTTCCTCCTCTGGAACCTTTAATTTGATGTGGTCACGTGACCGAGGCGACACGCCCAGAGGGAATGAAGGCGGCTCAGATGGCGCGGCCCGAAACGGCGGCAGAGTCCAAACCCGAGCGACGGCGAGACTCAGTTTTAACCCGGTAATGTTACAATGAATGTTGTTTCGTTTACGCGTTTCGAAAACGTGCCAAAGACTCGAGCTTGAGTTTGGGTTTGAGAATAAACTCTGTAATTAGTTATAATTGACTGCTTAAGTATATTTGTTGGTCAATTAGGTAATATTAGGACGTACATATAACGCAGCGCGTGCGCTAAGTCACCTGGCGGGTTTAAGCAGCTCTCCTAGCAAAGTTCTTTCTTGCAAAATTATAGCTATATATTTTTCTTTCCTCGACATCCTTAAAACAGTTTGATTGAGTTTGAAAGTTTTTTTGGGTTTTTGGAAATGCAAATCTTTGGTGCTTTTTGATTGTTGGATTATGTAGTATTACTTTTACCAGTTCGTGGTTGTGTTTGCAAAATACAAAAAACATTAATGACTAAAGCATAGAGGCAGTGTTCTCTATTTAGAGATGAAGGAGGGGTGTAATCTATCTATCCACAGGTTGTCTGCTAGCACTGTGGGTCATGGGTAGGAAACCATTGACCAAAGTAGACCAAGATGGCAAGTCAGAAGTTGAATGCGATTAAAGACAATGGCGTTTCAGCAGTTTACATTTGTGGCATTTAGCAGACGCCCTTATCCAGAGCGACGTACAAAAGTGCTTTGAGTCTCTAGCAATGAATAAATCTACACTGGTACGCCAGATTACAAACTTTAATATAAATATAACTCTTGAATTCTACAAAGCAAACTTGGAAAGTACTGATTTAAGTGTTTCAGGAAGAGGTAGGTCTTTAATCGTCGCTTGAAGATAGTCAGGGACTTCGCTGTACGGACATCTAGGGGAAGTTCATTCCACCACCTCGGTGCCAGAACAGAGAAGAGCCTTGAAGTGTACTTAAGTTGTTAAAGTTCAGGGTTCAAACCCCTGCACTTCCAAGCCACCAATGTTGGGCCATAATCAGTGGCTTAACCCTCTCTGCTCCAGCTGTGCTTTGACCGCAGCTTCTTGACAAGTTGGAATGTGCAAAAATACCAATTTTCCTTTGGGATGAATTCATTTTACATAGCACGATTAATGCAAGGTGTTCAGGGTGGATTTCCTCTTTTAATTAAACGTTTGTGATTTACAATTGGCTAGGAATGAAAGTATGATAGAATTGAAAATGTTTTTTCCAGAAGCACACCTTTTTTCCTGTCCTCTTCCAGTCATGGCTGTGAACGTTTACTCCACATCAGTAACAAGTGACAACCTCAGTCGCCATGATCTTCTGACCTGGATTAACAGTTCCCTCCACATGAACCATGCCAAGATTGAGCAGCTGTGTACAGGTCAGTCCCTTTACACTGACCTATTTCATCCTCAAAAGACTTCTTGTACTTCAGATTATCTTCAGCAAGATGAGCTAAAGAACACACAAAGATGTGCTGCTGCTGTGGTGTTCCTATAGGTGCTGCCTACTGTCAGTTCATGGACATGCTGTTCCCAGCATGCGTGCCATTGAAGAAAGTGAAATTCCAGGCCAAACTGGAGCATGAGTATATCCACAATTTTAAAATCCTACAAGGAAGCTTTAAAAAGCTAGGGGTTAATAAAGTAAGTAAAGACCAGCACAATGATTCATTTACAAATATTGTAAATACATTATTTATTGTATTGGGCACCTACAATTTTGGCTAGTTGAATACAGTCTTTTTTTTTTTCCTTTGGTAGATTATCTCAGTGGACAAGCTTGTGAAAGGAAAATTCCAGGATAACTTTGAGTTTGTGCAGTGGTTCAAGAAATTCTTTGATGCAAATTATGATGGAAAGGAGTATGATCCAGAAGCAGCTCGACAGGGCCAGGATGTTGCTGCCTCCCAGTGTCCTGCTCCGAGCTTGACCAATAAACCTCGGAAAGGTAATTTGGGTAAAAGCGTTTTTCCTAACCATAGCAGAATTCAGCATAGCCACTATTAGCTTTACTTCTCAAAGTGAGATCTAGAGACTACCATAGTTTTGTGAGGCCTGGTCCATGCTAGGTCCGTGATTTTTGTAAAATATTTAATTTCAATGGTGAAAAACACAAGCATATTAATATTACATCTAGTATTAAGATTTTAAAGTTGTTTGACCTTACATTGAATGGGTTTAACCCAAACCTCACTAACTCAAATGCAAGTCAACTTGATCTGAGTGGCAAGTTCAAAATGTAAAGCTCTATTGTGCAAGTAAATAACCAAAATTGTTGGATTACGGTAAATACATTTTCAATTAATCATGTATAAGAACATTTCAGATACAGGGGACCCTGTCTAAACACACTTTTTTTTTTTTTTTTTTTACTTTTACATAGATATCGCCATCTTAAAAAATATATATAAATAATAGAGTTTCACTCATAGTACCAAAGTAGGTTCTCATTACAATTTCAGAATGTACTTTTGTAGGTGTTAAATAATTTTTTGTGATTCTTCTAATATTTGCTTTGTGTCTGTGTAACAATCCATAGAGAAAGAAAGGAAAAAAAGAAAGAAAAAAAAAATATATATTTTTTTATTTTATTTATTTATTTTTTGTTGTAAAAGTGTTTGCCCCCTTCCTGATTTCTTATTTTTTTGCATGTTTGTCACACTTTAATGTTTTAATCAAACTAATTTAAATATTAGTAAAAGATAACATAAGTGAACACATGCCGTTTTTTAAATGTTTTTTTTTTTAATTGTGAGAAAACAAAATGTTGCTGTGTGGAAAAACTGTTCCATTTAAAAAAAAAAAATTATTTTATGTAATCAATTTAATTACAACTTAATTTAATCAATACAATAAGTGTATTGCATGAATTAGATTTATTAAATTTTTCTAAAAATATATTATTTAATCAATAAGAAATTTGATTTAAAATTGTTTTAAAAATGTAAACTGTTTAAATGTTGATCACAATTGGTAATGATAAACTGCATAAAAAAAGACAAGCAATTTTGTGTACCGTTGTTGTCCCTAGTATATATTATATTTTATATATATTATATATATTATATTAAGGAACAATACTATAGAAATTAAACTGATATATTTTTAGACTAGTCAATGTGTAGTTTCTATAGCAGTATAGATTTACTGTCCTCTGAAAATAACTTAACATACAGCCATTATTGTCAAAATAGCTGAGTACACCCAAAGTGATCACAGCTGTATGCCGTGTAACCATGCAAAGCCACATGTTCTATTCATCATGTTCATGTGTTTATCTGCTTGACATTTGTGTATCTTGTATTAGAGCAGTTACAATTTTACTTTGACTGCAGTTCTCTCATACTGACCACTGGATGTTCAACATGGCACCTCATGGCCAAGAATTGGAACTAGATTGTTGCTTTCCAAAAAATGGTCTAGGCTATAAGAAGATCTTTAACACCCTGAAACTGAGTTACAGTACAGTGGCCAGCATCATACAGAGGTTTTACAAGACAGGCCCCGCTCAGAAAAGGCCTGGTGCATGAGATGCATGAGTGCTGCAGCATTGCTTTAGAGGTTACAGAAGTGAAAGGTCTGCTTGTCAGTGCTCAAACCGTACGTCGCACACTGCAACTAGTTGGTTTGCATGACAGTCATCCCAGAAAGAAGCCTCTTCTGAAGCTGGCTCACAAAAAACCCTGCAAACAGTTTGCTGAAGACAACCTGTCCAAGAGCATGGATTACTGGAACCATGTTCTGTGGTCTGATAAGACTAAGAAACTTATTTGGCTCAGACGATGTCCAGCCTGAGTGACGACACCCTGGTGAGGAGTACCAAAAAAAAGAATTCTCTTGCCTACAGTCAAGCATGGTGGTGGTATCATCATGGTCTGAGGATGATTAATGCTGCTGGTAGTGAGGAGCTGCAGCTCATTGAGTGGAAACAGGGATTCCAACATGTACTGTGACATTCTGAATCAGAACATCATGCCCTTCATTCAAAAAACTGGGCCGAACGGCAGTTTTAATACAACGACCAACATAATAACGACCCCAAGCACACGTTGCCAAAATGCCAACTGCCTCGCTGAAGGTAAAGGTGATTGAGTGGCCATGTATGTCTCCAGACCTGAACCAGATTGCAAAGCGCCAGGTGTCTTACATCCAGCAGCTCTGTGATGTCATTATGGAGGAATGGAAGAGGATCCCAGAAGCAGCCTGTGCAGCTCTGGTGAATTCCATGCCTAGGATGATTAAGGCAGTGCTACATAACAATAGTGCTCATACTAAATATTAACACTTTGTACTGTTATGTATGTTATTTTTTAGAGGACAGTAAATCTGTAATGCTATACAAACTGCACATTCACTACTCTAAAATATATCCAAGTTTCATTTCTATAGTTTTGTCCCTTGAGAAGATAAACACTAGCATGGTTGCTAAAATATAAAGGGGTATACTCACTTTTGTAAGAAGTGTGTGTGTGTGAGATACATATGACATTTTTTTTCCCTCTCCAGAGACACAGATTTCAGTGAAACCTATGGCTCCAGTGGGTAAGATGAAAAAATGTGTGTGTATAGTGTGTATAGTTAAACTGAATTAGCATTATTTGCAGCTTTATTCTGCTATTATGATGTAATTATGCACCACTCTGACCATTGTATTGTGTACCATGGTGCTCTTAGCTCCACAGAGAATGTCTGCAGCTTCTCCCAAGCGAGCAACTCCTCCTGTGCAGAGAACAGATTCAGGGGCCAAAGAGGAGGAGCTCAAGCAGATGGTTAGATTTTGCTAAAAAATTACTTCATACTATTTTATGCACACCTTAAAATGCAAATATCAATATAATTATTTTACATTTGTTGTTTATATAAGTAATTAAATATTAAAATTTAAATTAAAATACTATATTAATAATTAATAAATGGGTCAATCATGTAAATGTATTTTAAGATTTTTTTTACTTACCATATCAGATTAGCAACATACTTTCTTGATATATTTTGACATAAGTCATTATTTTTTAACTATTTATGCTATATGCTTGAAATTTCAGAGAATGGTATGCTGTATAAATTACCACAGTTGCATTGGTCAACACTGACCTGCTGAAAAATGTGGAGAATAAAGCACATTACAGCTTTCAACTTTTCATATATATCAGGAAATATTTCTCATCAATTATGCTATATTTTATTATGGAAACAGACATTTTTGCATTTATTTATACATTTTTTAATAATGAATAATTTCCATCTTCAACTTCAGCAGGCCACAAATGAGCAATTATGTAACAGCTGTTTTTTTCTTTTTACACTAGACAACAATTGTGTCCAAGTATTTTAGAAGCCGTGACTCTGGATTTTTAGCTTTTGTGTTTATAGTAAAATATGTCATACTCGGATCAAACTTTCACAAAAACCAATGCAGATATCAGCCTGAAATGCTGCACATTTAATATATTGGGAATGGTAATATTTATTTCCAGTACAAGTATGAAGCAAACAGTTTTTTTTTTTTTTTTTTTTTATTCGCTGGGTTTTGTTCATTTTCTCTTTCACACCTGTATTTTATTGAATATATTTTAGCAGATTCCACCAAAGCATCATACCTAGCTTTGTATTAAGTTTCACATATATTTTTGCCAGGTCAGTGATCTAAAGTGCACTGTTGTTGATTTGGAGAAGGAGCGGGACTTTTATTTCAGCAAACTGAGAAACATTGAGCTCATTTGCCAGGAAAAAGAGGGAGAAGCCGATCCCACACTGCAAAAAATAGTTGACATTCTATATGCCTCAGATGTAAGTGTTACTATTTAAGGTGTATATATACAGGCAGTGGTGTTTTTTAGTCATTCACACCATTTCTTTTTTGTTTTTTTTATATATTTTTTTTTTATTGATTTTGTTTCAGCAGGAGGGTTTTGAAATCCCAGAAGAAGATGCTGGTGAACCAGAAGAGTTTTAGGCAATTGCCAGGTTAAATGTAAAGCTCTTGTTAAAGTGTTAAAGTTTGCACATGCACGCTACCATCTTCCAGTTAGGTGCCTTTGCATTTGCACTTTGAATGTTTTATATTTGTAAGTGTTCTATTTCTGTGGCTTCAAATATTTATTTTTGAATTAACAGATGTATGATTTTGATATTATTAAAGGTGTTTGTTGCAATTTCTCTAGACGTGATTGGGTTTAGTCGAACGTTAAGATAAGGTTGCACTTGCAGCACTGTGCTTATGTAAAGAACACACATTGCCATAAGCTACTGTTAAATTTCAGTTCTAGCTTTTAACTGCCTCTAACTTGTACATGTAATCTGTTGTTTTCTGGTCTTCCCTCTGGCAACTTCCCCTTTCTGAGGCACTGGGTAGACAAGAAATAAAATACAGGCCAAGTAGCTTTCAAAATATAAAGACATTTTAGGATATTTTAACTTTTATATCCTGATTAAATTGAAACATAACTTTAGGGTTTTTTTTGCATGATGGTTCTGTGGGTGGAAAAAGTTAATGGCAACCCGAAATGCACAAAAAACAGACCACATCAGGTTTCACTCTTGTCAGCCAAGAACAGGTTTTATGTGCACAGATGTATTTAATGTATTATTTTTCTACGAATTATTATTCTTTTCGAATTAATGTATATTTTAAATTCATGTTTTAAAATAACTTGGAGCTTAAACAAGCAGGTCTAAGTTTCCTAATAGACAGTTTTTTAAACCAATCTTCTGTCAAACATGTTTTTTTTGTTTTGTGTTTTTTTACATTTTGCCACTTTTATTAGTTTCTTGCATAAATAAAATAAGCTATAATTACGCTTCTTAGTAGTCTGGGTTTGGGCATTTTTGGTACATAAAGCCTTTCTTAAAAACATTTTATTAACCTGTTGCTATTGCATCAGCTCTCGAACGACGCCATCTAGTGATCCTGTGCAAAATAGTATTTATTTATTCATTGATTTATTCATGCTTTAAATTATTCCCATAAATGAATACACACGCTCATACCCAATTAATGATTATCATCCTAATAATAATTTTATTCATTATTTAATTTTATTTTAGTCAGGTCAATTGGAGGTAGAACACTAAGGTGAATAGGTCAATTTTGTCTCTTGAATCCTGTAACCTTTACTCTTTCTACCTGCAAGCAGGTATCAAAGGATAACTTAGAATTTTGGATTACTAGAAAACATCCACCTTACGAATTAACTCTTGTATTCACATTTACACTTATTTTGGGACATTTATTTCAGCATTTATCTGGTAGTTCACATATAGTACACACACAGTCTCAGGAGATCTAATGGTACAACACGCTTGGTTTTAAAATGTAATACATGTCTAAATAGTAGTGTTTACAAGGACAAAAACAGCACATATGTAGTGCAACATTTTCTGTAGCTGAATTGAAATATTTAGTTGCCAGATGCTGTGTAGCACCCTTAAATAAATCATTAATTAAATTGAAATCAATTCAGAATCATAACAAAAGAAAGCATTCAAATTTATTCACAAATACACTATTCGGCTAAAGTTATGTAAACACCAAACAACAAAAATGCTATATTATTTTATATCGGTTGGGATATTTGTGCCCATGCATGCAGCGATTCATACACAAGTAGATGCAAAAAATTCTGGAAATAGATGTAGTAAGGTGCTATTGGGTGAAGGCTGGCAGTTTCCTAAACAGCGTTTACAGGTGGAGTTCAGCTTTAGTACAGAAGGGAAAGCTGTAAAGTAAGCTCAGAGCTTAGTACAGGTTTAGGCCCCTTAGTTCCATTCAAAGAGAAACCTTAATGCTTCAGCAGACAATGAAATGTGAAAAATGTATGCTTCTAACTCTTAGGAAACTCAGCTGCAAAACTATAATGAATAGAACTGAATAAATCAAAGGTTATCATAAAAATGTTTGTGTTAAGTATAACCCTGAGTTCAAACAGTTCAACACAGATTAAGTATGAAATAATTAATTATTATTTGAAGTGACAGGAATGTAAGTTTGTGTAAAGTAAAGAAAGGGTGACGTGAAATGTGTTGCGTTGGTTTTAATTTAGCCTCTTTTATATTTATTTATTTCTATTTTAAATAATAAATTGTTAAACAAAAATCTATGCTGCATTATTTGCACATTAATAAAAATAGCGCCGTTAAAAATGATTTTGGTTAACGCGTTAATTTTGACAGTCCTAGTTTTTTGCTTTAGCATTTAATTAAAAAAAAAACGGGACTCATCTATGTTTTTTAATTACTATATTATAGGACTGTATAATATAGTCATCTAAGCTTAAAGAAACACTAATGTATGTTTGAAGTATGTATTTATCTAAACTGGCTATCAGGTTGTCTCTAATTGCTGCATTTCTCTCAACGCTGAAGCTGTGCCAACAAAATCTTGGCAAAAGTGCCATCTCAGAGACAGCAACATTCTTGAATGGCTTCCCTCAGAGAATCGGTTAGTCAGCAGGGAACAGTAGTAGCTGCAGAATGAACATCACCACCTCCAGTGCTAAGCAGATTGAACACACCTGGGAACTCTGGCAGGAGAAGGGCAAGCTGGAAAGGACAGTGTGTGCACTATTTGTATCCTAAATCTTCGCAGACAAGATGAACTTGTCAGTTTGCCACTAACGATGATGTTTATATAAAGTAGACATGTTTTACCTCTGAATTTGGATTTGTGGAATTTAATATAAATGAAAATAATAGAAAAACTTTGGCACATCTTACTCCCTATATGCATCTTATTGTAACTCACCATCACATACAGTGTGTTTAATTCTAATGATACAAGTGATGCATCATGGGCACTACTGCTGACAAAACTGTTAAAGGAACAGCAGCAATGGCTGTACAATGATTATTGATTAATGTTGATTACACACAACTTTATATGCCCCCTCAATGAAGTTTATAAAAATAATGTTCTCAATTTTTGTGTAAAGGATTGTGAACACACCAACCTACCCTTCATCACACAGGTCCTCATTTCTGCGCTTCTTAAGGGTCACCAACAACAAAAAAGGGGCAAACAGGAAACCAAATTCTACAGTAATGTTTCCATTACATGGGAAGCTCATTTTAAAAAATAGTTTACTAAAGAAAGCTTTAAAATCCTGAAACTAAAGCTTGTAAAAGAGAACTTTGTATAATCATTTGATAAGCAAAGAACAATAAAATTCAGAGAAAGATAGGAGTTATATTAATCCTCATAAATATATAAGATTAGAAAGAAATTATAGCATAAGGTATAACATTGTTAATTACAAAAGATGACTTTTACAAATGAATTAATATTTACATTGAATTAATATGAAGCACAGCTAGAAAAGGGAAAACAAATTCTCACTGGCACCATTTTTCCATACAGTTCAATAATCCACGATTCTGCTTTAGCTACTTCTCCCAAGGTTTTAACTTCCTTGGCATTTGCGATGAAGTGGGAAGTTGGTTACAAGGTTTGATGTCCAGCTTTTGGAGTCCTGGAATCTCTTTTCCTTCTTGAATCATTTGAAACACTTCTGCAAAAGATAGCTGGATGTTCTGTGCTGATTTGGCCTCCATGTCTGTCTGGGGAAGAATCACTTTCTCAGAGTTACTTGTGCCAAAGTCATCTTGAACACTGCTCATCTCCTCAGCAGCCTGGTGTGATTTATCCGATACAGCACACCATTCCTTGTAACCACTCAGGTCAATTGGTTCAAAAAACCTGGAATTGGAATAAAAGTATTAATTTGATTTACATGATCTTTTCATATTTTGCTTCTTATTGTCATATTCAGAAATAATGACTCAACCCAAAGATTACAAAGATTTTCTGCAGTTTAATAAAACCTATTTTCTTTGGAGATGAAGAAAAAAAAAATACATTTTGTCTGTGCCCTCATGTCTGTGTTCCTTTCCGGGACCTCTTTTTAGATATGCAGTCATAGCAAAGTCCCTGCTTACATTCTGCACACAATCCACGTTGTCATTAACTAATACATAACAACAGGCAAAAATAACAATCTGCATTTTTCTCATTCTCTCGTTCTCTCCATTAAGAAGTAAATACTTTTCCTGAGATACCAGTGACTCTAAACCCTTCTGCTTTCTGGACGCACTTTATCCAACCTTATGCCCGACTTCTGGTTGAAGTTCTCATCACCTGAAAACCATTCGCTGCTGCATAGAATGGCCCTACAGACAGATACATAATGAATGGTAATACTTAATAAAGAGGGCTTGAGACAGCAATTAATAGACAGATTTTCTCAAATGGCTTGAGACTAGATTTTTTTAAAATAAAAGGGCTTCCACAAACAGTCAAGTCCCTTAAATCCCAATTAGTGAACAACTTCATCAACATATCCTTCATGTTCCTTGTTCCTGCACTGTTTAGCAATATATTACACAGTTATTTAATGAAATTATTTATAATGTCTATCACCATTCGTTGTTTCAGGACTTTTTCATGTTACAGTCAGCTCTGGTCCGGTTTTTGCTCATTGAAGACTATTTAAAATGTATATCCTGAATTGATATATTTCTATAAAGCTTTGCTGTGACAATGTCTTCTGATTTATGGTGTTACAAAATGCTTTAATGTTGCTGCCTTCTTCAGCAGTTTGAGCTACAGGAGCTTGTCTGTTGGATCGGACCACATGGACTGGCCTTCGCTCCCCATGTGTATCAATTAGTTCACCACTGTTCCTTCCTTGGACCACTTTTGATAGATACTGACCACCGCAGACCAGGAACATCTCACAAGAGCTGCAGTTTTGGAGATGCTCTGACCCAATTGTCTAGTCATCACAATCTAGCCACTATAAAGCTCACTCAAATCCTTATGCTTGCCCATTTTTCCTGCTTCTAACACATCAACTTTTAAGGACTAAATGTTCACTTGCTGCCTAATACATCCTACCCACTAACATGTGCCTTGATAAAAAGATAATCAGTGTTATTCACTTCACCATTCATAATGTTATGTCTGATCGGTATATATTATTATCTTCTTAGCTTTCATTTAAATTGTAAATTTTTACTCTCTGTGCTGTTTTAATGTTTGGATCTTCCTCTGAGATGAATAAAGTGAACAACAGATTTTCCACGATGCTGAGCAGCTTCTGCTGTTACTGTTTATATAAGAAGAAAACAGGAATTTCTGCACAGTTACCTGTTATAAAAGTAGATCTTTAGCTTCAGTAAATCTTCTTTACATGTCGGCGTGTTTACTTTCTTCAGCCCGTCTTGAAATCGAGCATCGCTGTCAAAGTCATACGAGTCAAATCGAATGTAGAGAGACTCCATTATTACTACACAGCAATGTTACAGGCAGTTACAGGCAGTGTAACACGAGCCTGCTGAGAACACACACAATATTCATTCATAAATATTCAATTATCGGATCATAACTAAACACGACGCTCTCGGTTTTAACTTCATCATGCCAACATGTTTACTGCCCACATGCTTATTTCCGTATACGCCCACTAAGAGGATCTGGATTTCAAAATAAATGTCTTATCCTTTCCGAATGACAAATTCCTGACAAATTCCTCATCTATATTGTGGGCCTGAATCATAAATATAATAGAGATATTGTAATGCAAACGGTGTATGGAATATAGTTGTAGAAATGTATTTGATTTGTTGTTTTATTTTTTTTTATCAAATCGCTACAATTCAATATAATTCTTAATTATAGCCCGTGGTTAATATGGACGACTTCATTTTGTTGTAATTTTGTGATTTATGAATGCATGAAATATTGTCAGATTGCTTTATGCAATTTATTATATACTTTATATATATATATATATATATATATATATATATATATATATATATATATATATATACATTTATAATATATATAATTATTTAATTTATATAAATTTATATAAATATAAACAAGATAGATTTGCCGCCTGTATAAAATATGATGGTGATTTATTTCAATTTGTTTTTAAAATGGAGATCATTTGGGAATGTCACCTTCCATTTGTAATTGATTCATAGCAGAGATCAGTGCAAATCGTTTTTACGCATTTTTATTTGCCTATACCATTAAACCCTGTGCTGCACCAGTCTGCATGCAGGTGGATGGACTTGGCCCCTCACCTGTACATCTACCTGTATTTGTCAATCATTAATTTCTCAGATCAGGAAGACAATCAGGAACTTCCTTAGCACAGAGCAGATCCAACTCTCTGACCATCTTTGGCTGTTGTTTAAACCAACGTATTAAAACAAAACTCCCTAATCTTGTTATATAACAAGTTTCTGAGGTCAGAGCAATGATCAAGAAAACAGACAACTGCAGCCTGATGGGAGCTGAGATCCCACTTTCATCCGAGTTCTTTAAAGGTAGGAAACACGAGGAAGCACTTCAGCCTGGTTGTTTTCGCAACACAATGCTATAGAGATCCTTACATATTAATGGAGCATCTTAATTATGTCTGTCTGATATTGTAAACCCTAGATTTTTGTCTAAAGCATCCATTAATATAGGCAAAAAAAATGTATACATAACATATTTCTTAAAGATTTTTTGGGATTTGTATTTTGCTGATTGTTCACTGTTCTTAAACAGAAATGCTTTAGATTGATGTGACAATAATGTTATAATGGAAGGATTATGTTGCACTTATGTCACATTATTTATGCAGCCCCACTGTAATATCTCGCAATCTTGTGTTAAGAATTCAGAAAGTGTTAATATCTGTAACAATTCTGCCTCCTCCCAAGTAAATCACATTTATATAATTTCCCTGGCTCTAATCCATTGGCATTTCTATAGTTACAGTTCAGGGACTTTACATGAACAAATAGGGGGAAGAAAACCCACTGTAATTGCTGATATTGTAAGGATTTCTGTAAAGAGTCTCCAGTGTCAGTGCCATTTGGGGTAAATGTTTTCCCTAATGTTTTCTACCATGAAAAACTGAAGACTACAGTTTTTTTTATTATATGTAACTGCTTTTAAACACACTGCATATTTTTTTAATAGCATAAGTGCTAATCATAATCATAAGCATTAGTGATAAAGAGAAAGAAAGATTAAGAGAGAGAGAGAGAGAGAGAGAGAGAGAGAGAGAGAGAGGCTGATGAGAGAATAACTAGATCTACATGTTAAAACATAAGAGACAGCCCGCTAATGATCAGTTTCCTCCCTCTAACAGCACATCCCTCTTGTTTTATTCCCAATAAGATTTCTTTTTTGTATGCATATTATATTAACTTTTCAATTACCCTCAGCAGATCGCGTGACAACAGTGCAATAAACAAAATCATGTAGATACAGAACATGTGCTTCAGTTAATGTTCACATTAAACAAAAAGAGGTGATTTCAATTCGCTTGACTGTGGCTTTTTTTTTTTTTTTTTTTACCAGACATGATGGTTTGGATTGATTATATTCTGTTGTTCAGGTATTTTTTTTAACTAATCACAATGATTAAAGTTTGCACAGGGCGAAAAAAAAACGAAAAGCATTTAGCGTGTGACATTTCTGTGGGTGTAAATGCCTTGTGGTTGAGAGAGGTCAGAGGAGAAACACCAGATTGGTTTGAGCTGCCAGAAGGACAACACCACTCAAATCATCATGCTTTAGAACAGCAGAAAACCACTAAGTCCACAGTATAAACAAGCTCAACAACATGTGAAGACAAGACAAAGAACAGGATATGTTTGTCCGATTTTGATCTATACAGTTTTAGTAAGTCTGTACCCTCATCTTATTGTTATTGGCTAACAGAAGTGAAATCACAATGTGGTCATCTGCTGTTGTAGTCCATTCTGTGGTGCATTTATTCTCACTATAGTTGTAAATAGTGATTGTTCTTTGTTGTTAACAATTATTGTAGAATTGGGGACACATTTCAAATTTGAGTCATTTATAATAGACATAAAACTCTGGTTTTAATATATATTTTTTAAATGCACTACTACTTTTATATGTGTATATGCAACTGTATTTATGATAACAAATTGTCTTCGAACCCTTAATGGTCATAAGCTCTTTTG
This sequence comes from Silurus meridionalis, assembly GCF_014805685.1. NCBI lineage: Eukaryota > Metazoa > Chordata > Actinopteri > Siluriformes > Siluridae > Silurus > Silurus meridionalis. Next base: position 16,305,490 of record NC_060900.1, read on the forward strand.
TTGTTTTGTTTTATAGTAAAAGTAATGCCAATAAATACATTAACTTTGTCATATTATTGATTTTTGAGAGAGGTTACCTGTGTGCTTTCTGGTTGTAGTGATTTTCTGCAAAATACAGTTTTGTGCATATTTTAAAGAAGTTAAGATTGTTAATGTTTCTCACGTGAAGTGATTAAAAACGAGTTGTGGCTGTACCTCGTCCCCGCTGCACTGGCTGTCCTTCTACTGGCTCTGTTCCTGGAGGAAGTTGGCTTTTTCCTCCGCCACGTGCCTTCATCCAGACACAGGTGCCTCAGCCTGTGGATCTTGGGCATGTATCCGGTAAAACATTACCTCAACGTTATTATCAGTCAGTAGATGGTTTTGTTATATGATATGCTTTGGAAGACTAATGATTATCAGTTTAGTTTTTTGCTATACTTTTACATCAGGTCTTCGGGATGACCTCCATCACTGCACTATATGTTCCCCGGTCCTCCTCATTGTGCAATTTTATAGCTTCTTTGTAAGCAACTTTTACATTCTTGCAATAATTTTGTTTGTATTAATGTATGGTTGCCAAATCATCAGAAATACTATACCTTCATATATTTTTTTGTCTGATTTTATGAGTATTCATAAAGAAAAATTCTTATAGATTGCTCAAAAGTATTCTCAATTCTGTCTTAAAGATATCACTCCTTAACTCTGTTGAAGTTTATGGGTCTTATTGAAAACTTCTTTGGAGGGAAGACCCGAATGCTTGAGGTGCTGGCAGGGGAACAGGTTTCTCCAGACCCTTTTCCCTGTTGCTGTTGCTGCTGTTTGCCCCTCATCAACATCAACAGGTAAAGCACAATAGAGCCACATACTCATTTTGCATTGCTTTCAAGTAAACAATTTTGAGCTATTTGGATTACATTGTAAAGACTATATCTAAATATGAAATAAACTTCTTTTGTTGTAACATCACACCTCTGCTACAGGACAAGTCTAGGATGGATGACAGCTGCGGTTCTCCAGCTCTCTGTAGTCAGAACTCTTGTGTTCTTCATCACACTCGTCCTCTGGACAGATGAACAGTATGACTATGGTGATGTGAGTCGATCATTAACAAGTTTACTTGTACATTTGACTAATTTGCCTGCTAGAATATACTGTTAATATATACATTAAAGGAATCTACTGACCTTGCTCTGACCTTCCAAATATCTAATCAGTTCAATTCCTTATAAATCCTACACACATTCAATGACTCATTTTTAAGCTATGGTGCTATCTAGTATTCGACATTCAGACAACCTGAATACAATGCAAATATTACATACTAGCATGTGGTCACATTAATTAATCAGTAAATGTCCTGCCAGTGATTCTACTTCTTATAAGACTTTTTCACAGCCCTTTTCAAATTATATGTTTGAATTCTGGCTGTTTTAGGGTGTGTAAGAATTTAAAACAATTGCTTGTTCAAATACTTTGTTAAAGCAGTTCAATAAATGTGATGTTTATTCAGCATAGTACCTACATCAATGCTTTGAATTTTTTGTATTCTTCATCCCAGGTTGAATCATTTGATCCCAACATTTATGTAAATGCAGTCATTGGTGTGTCCACCTTCATGTCCTATTACGGCTACCTGCTGTTTTATAAAGCAACCAGAAGAGCACTGCATGGCTATGGACTTCGAGCTAAATTTGTTTGCATCATTGTTGTTTTAGTCCTGTGTGGACTTCAGAATGGGATTTTGGAAACTATGGGAGCATTAAAAGTTGTGCCTTGTGCACCTCCCTTTTCTGCTCTGTTTCGCTCTCAGTGTGAGTCCTCGCACCAGTCCTGAAATTATTATATATTTGCGGATGTTTCAATCTGTAATTGGAATTTTCTCTCTTTCCCTCTGTCACAGTAATCTACCACTATTCAGTAATTGTGGAGATGTTCTGCATCAGTCTTTTTGCTCGCAACATATTCCGTAAAGTGGAGCCCAGTCCAGAAGATGCTTATGGTCTTGAGGAGAGAATAATCAGTCATAAGGAAGTTCAAACAGAAACACAGTTGCCCTTCGCGGTTCAGCTCAGCTCCCAGGCAGAGGGGACATGGTGCTCTAACCCTGGCTACAGCAGCGATAGTGAAGACAGCTTGTGCAAAATTGAGCACGCTCCCCTGGACCACTTTCCTTTTCCCTTACAGTCCATGCCTCTGGATTTGTCAGAGAGAGACAGTGATAACCAACCTGATGAGTATAAGACCACAGATCCCACAACCATAATAGTCAGTGCTGAAATCAACTATGTGGTAAATAATGATGTCACTGTTGTATAGCAGCCGAGAGCCAGATATAACCACCAATGTTATCTTGTTACTCTCATGTAGTGGAAGTCTGATAACATTCAACCTCTGTGCTTCAGTTTGTTAACCACTGCTTGATGTTTGTGTAAGTTTTACATGACTTTATCTTTTTAATTGTATGTCATTGTCAAATTGGGTTTCGAGTAAACTCAATGAGGTATTAGAATTGTTTTGTATAAAACAGAAAATACTTCTATGTAGTATTTATAAACACTTCCCATAATAAAGTTAACTCATTTTGGAAACTAATTTACAAACTTAACTAAAACACAAACAATTTAGAAACTGTTTCCAATATCCTCAGGTGTATACTGTTTTATAAAGAATTTGTAAACGTTTATTGTCAGAATTGTCACCATAAATATTTTATGATTTTTACGATCCATATGATAATTTCATGATGCAAAACATTCATAAAATGTATGTCAAAAAGCTTATTATTAATGATTAATTCAGTTGGGTCCAAATATACAGTGCAGTAGTTTACGCCTGTAAGTAACAGTGCAAGAAGAAGAACAGTGTTTTTTCTTTTTTTTTTGTATGCATTTTATCCATTCAGTTTCACATGTTCTATGTTTTCCTAAAACTTGAAAAGTTGTGAAGAATTTGGCAGCTCAATGAAAGTTCAATACAATCCCAATACAAAAAGTTTGATGAGCAATAGCATGGCTGTAAAGCTGATTTGAGCTTGTTTAGAAGTCTGGTCAGCCTTTTGGAATTTTGTGCATAAATGTGCGGACAGAGGGAGAGAATTTGACCAATGAAAATCGAGTTGCTTACTCTTAGCAACACATCGACCAATCAGGAAAGCGAATTGTGTATACTTCATTTCCGGTATATTTGATCAGCGTTTGGGAAGAGAAATGGAGGGAGGGATGGCGCGGTATTTAAAAGGTAAGTAAAGCTTGTGCAGTTTATGAAACAATTGTTAAAAGCTACTGGCGGTGGCTGCATGACCGGCAAGAAAAAATATACTTATATAATTACTTTCATGCCAATTAATATATTTGTGTGTGTGTATATATATATATATATATATATATATATATATATATATATATATATATATATACTGTATATATATATATATATACACACACAAATATATTAATTGGCATGAAAGTAATTGATTGAATTTTGATTAATTGAAAATTAATAAAAAAAAAATTGCAGTAAAAACGAATTGAGAACTTTAGAATAGTCAATGTGTAGTTTGTATAGCAGTACAGATTTACTGTCCTCTAAAAATAACTACAGCCATTATTGTCAAAATAGCTGCCAACAAAAGTGAGTACACCCTAAGTAATCATGTCAAAACTGTGTCCAAAGTGTCAATATTTTGTGCACCATTGTTATCTTGCACTGCCTTAATCGTCCTTCCTAAAGGAATTCACAAGAGCTGCACGGGTTGTTGCTGGGATCCTCTTTCACTCCTCCATAATGACATCATGGAGCTGCTGGATGTTAGACATATGGTGCTTCTCCATCTTCTGCTTGAGGATCCCCCACAGATGCTCAATAGCATTCAGGTCTGGAGACATAGTTGGCCACTCCATCACCTTCACCTTCAGCAGGGCAGTTGAAGCTGGACATCATCTGAGCTAAACAAGTTTATCTTAGTCTCATCAGACCACAGGACATGGTTCCAGTAATTTATGCTCTTGAACTGTTTGCGGGATTTCTTCTCAGCCAGCTTCAGAAGAGGCTTCTTTCTGGGACAACAACCATGCAAACCGACTTGTTGGGCTGATCACTGATAAGTGGATCTTTCACTTCTGTAACCTCTAAAGCAATGCTGGCAGATCTCATGCATCTGTTTTTTCAAGCCAGCTTCTGACGCACAGCACGAGGACTCAACTTCTTCGATCGACCCTTGCAAGTTCTGTTCCGAGTGAAACCCATCTTGAAAAAACCTCTATATGACCCTGGCCACTGTACTGTAACTCAGTTTCAGGTTGTTAATTATCTCCTTATATCCGAGGCCATCTTTGTGGAGTGCAACAATTCCAATTCTCAAATACTTAGAGAGTCTTTGCCATGAGGTGCCATGTTGAACATCCAGTGGTCAGTATGAAAGAATTGTACTCAAAGCATCACATTTTAACTGATCTAATACAAGATACACAAATTTGTATGTCCTGTCATGCAAACAAAAACTTGATCATGATGAATAGGTCATGTGGCTTTGCATGGTTAAGCGATGTACAGCTGTTATCACTCAATCTTATATATATCTTATAAAGGGACAATACTAAAGAAATATCATACATTAGCATGATATTTCTTTAGTTTTGTCCCTTTATAAGATATATACACACACACACACTATGTATGTATATATATATATATATATATATATAATGTATGTATGTATGTATGTATATGTGTGTGTGTATACATATAATTATTATTTTTTGCTCCAAAGAGTGCCGTGTGTCTTGCAAATACTCATGGGATGAGTTGCAGGCTCTTTGTCGCAAACAGAAATTAGTGTGCAAGCAGCTGGCTGTGGCTGAGGACGACTTTAATGACTATGTGGTGGATTATCTGTGTAATTATAAAAAAATAAAGGTGAGTAAACATCTTTAATGGTAAAGTTTTTGTCTCATTTCTCCCTATTCTTGATATCAATGATAAATGCTTTTATAAACAGAATTAAGATGAAATCATTTACATATTGCATTTCTTTTTTTTCCCCTATTACATACACTGTATGCCCCTGTGTAGAGTAAGGAGTACTTCCTGGTGAAGTGGAAAGGTTACTCGGAGTCTGAGAACACATGGGAACCACATAAAAATCTGAAATGCCCCCAGATCCTCCAGCAGTTCCGGCAGGACATGTGTTTAGCATTGCTTTACGCTAAAATCCCACCAGATTCGAGCTCATTGGATGCCTCTGCAGTTTCCTTCATCCTCCAGAGGGCCAAGCAGCGTGTGAAGCTGCGTCGCTGGGAGGAAGACCTGAACCGAATCTGTCAGCACAAGGGCCGCATTTTTGTCAGGAATGATGTAGACCTGGATGGCCCTCCTAGAGACTTCATCTACATCCACAACTATAAGATCGGTAGCGGTGTGGTGCTCAATGAAGCAGCACTAGGGTGTGAATGCACGGACTGCATTAACGAACCTGTAAACGGCTGCTGTGCTGGGGCATCAGATAACCTTATAGCTTACAATAACAACATGCAAGTAAACATCCAGCCTGGGATGCCCATATACGAATGTAATTCAAGTTGCCAATGTGGGATAGACTGCAGAAACAGAGTTGTGCAGAGGGGCATCCAGTATGACTTGTGCATCTATAAGACAGCGAATGGAAGAGGCTGGGGTGTGCGCACACTTGAGAAAATTCCCAAGAACTCTTTTGTCATGGAATACCTTGGAGAGGTAAGCAGGAACGAGACAAAAATTGTAGGAAGCACATTGAATGCTACAACTAAACCCATGGACTGGAGTGTCAGTCAAATTCTTGCAGAATTCTTTCATTTCTCCCTTTATAGATCACTGAAATACTATAAAAAAAATTAACAAGTGGAACCAGTGAGCTAGAGGCAAAATGTATTATTGTCATCACAGCTTCAGGTTGCCAGGTTCCTCAAAATGAATTTCTTGTTTTCCATCTGGTTCCTTGGTTTCCCCACACTTCCCTAAAACATTCCAGGTGACACAAAATTCGCCCCAGTTGCGAATGAGTGTGTAAATGTGTCGCATCCAGGCAGTATTCCATTTCATGTCCCTATCATAAACCTGTCCAGGATAACGGTATTAAGGAATAGATGTAAAAAATTAATAGAATTTGCTAATAAATGACTAAATTAGTAAAAGCAGAAGCATCACATAAGCCACATTTTGCTGCTACTTTTTCTGAAAAAAAAAAAGCCTTGCAGAATTCGTATAAATCATTCATTTCTTGTCAAATTGGTAAAAATGCTGTAAAAATTAGAATAATCACATGGACTATTATTGAAACGACTGCATGCCATTTGACACATTTTTCTGTGGCATACTGTATGTCAATGTGAAATATGATCAGTGTTTTCACTGATACCTGGGGTGAGAGCAGGATGTGAAACATGGCAAAAAGTATTGTTTTTCCTCGCTCACATATGCATGGTAACATAGTCAAAAGTCAGTAAGTGGGCGTAGGTAAAAGCATTTTTGATTTTTAAATGATCAATACTTCATTAGTTGTATACAATATGCCAAGATTCCTGGACCACAAAGGGGGAAAAAGGTCAGTAATGATTTTCTTTTTTTTAATACTTAACTTTATTCTGTGGACATGAGGAGCCAGAGAAAACCATATTTATTAGAATTAGTCTTACATTGCCTGCCACTGCTGTGTGCGTGTGTGTGTGTGTGTGTGTGTGTGTGTGTGTGTGTGTGTTTGTTTTAAGATCATCACCTCAGAGGAGGCTGAGAGAAGAGGACAGATGTATGATCAGCAGGGTGTCACCTACCTGTTTGATCTGGATTATGTGGCTGATGTCTTTACTGTGGATGCTGCTCATTACGGAAATATTTCCCACTTTGTCAACCACAGTGTGAGTGTGACCGATCATGTGCTGATTAGCTGTCAGTTTGTCATGTTCTACGAGACTGTGACAGACAATGCGAACAGTCAGTTACAACTTATTTGATGTCGATAATCTAATCTAATTTGGGTGAATCACAACCTCTAACAAAGTCATGATGCATCAGCCATAGACAAGATTTCTTACATTAAATGAGCTGGCTATCAGCCTACCATGCGAAGATATCAACTTCAATATTATTAGATGCTCTTTTTGACATTCGATTACATCTTCCCTCCGTCATGTTGCTCTTTGAAGATCAAAGTGTCTTCCCAACCATTTTGCAGTGTAACCCGAACTTGCAAGTGTATAACGTTTTCATTGACATCTTGGACGAACGCCTTCCCAGGATTGCTTTATTTACGACACGAGCAATAAGAGCTGGCGAAGAGCTCACTTTCGACTACAAAATGACAAGTAAGCATGTGCACAACTTCTCTGCACTTTGCACTTCACATACCAAGAAAATCTTTTTATTTTTTTAAATAATGATTTATTAACAGGTCTGTGGTTTATACATTCATCTTTTGTGGTATCGTCTATGTTACAGTTGATGCAGTAGATGCAGAAAGTACCAAAATGGACACTAAATTCAGCCTGGCAGGAATAGCGGACACTCCTATCAATCGCATTCGCATTGAGTGCAAGTGTGGAGCAGAGAGCTGCAGGAAATACCTGTTTTAATTCTCCCTAGAAAAAGAGCAAATCATTGTTCCAGTTTGTGCACTTTCTTTTTTTAATTGTTTTCAGATGGCTCTCTGGTGTAGTTTTTAATTTATGTTTTTCATTTACCTCTTATTTCGACCCAAATAATGCAGATCAATATCATACCATGCAAAGTATATGCATTTTTTTATTTGATTATCACAGCTTTCACTCCTTTTTTTTATTTGATTTATAGTGAAAATGCATTAATTTATTCCTCCAATCATCCTTCAGAACCGCTGTGTCCTTGTTAAGGTCATGATAGATCTGGAGCCTATTCTAGGGATACATGATTAGACACCAATCTATGACAGGGTTATTGATAAAATGTGTTTTGAACAGTATATTATACAAAAAACTGTCACTTGCATATTTTGAGGACCCAGCGTTCATGACTACATTCATTTTCTCTGGATTCCATCATCCAGTTTTGTCTCATCTCCCAGAAATACAGGTTGGTAAATTGGCTACACTAAAAAAAACACCTGGTTGTGAATGAGTGTGATGCCTATCAAGGGTGTTTTTTAGCTCTGTGTCTATGGGCTCCAAACCCACCATGACCCTAACAAACTGATTACTCAAGTGAATTAATGAAAGAACAAATATTCAAGATATTTTGATACCTTTTGTAAACTCAGGAACTTGTGATGCTTGTAGAAAAGTTCTAATAAAAGGCATATTTACCTCTACAGTGCATTATATAGTATTTGTCCTAAAGGAGCCTGTTCTATCCAGCAGATGGTGCCACTGTATTCCTCTCCTGCTGTGCTTCAGGCAAATAAACCAAAACTACATTTTTTTGTGAGTTATTTCACATTAAAGCCTGCTGGAACTGCGTTCAGGTGTAAAATAAATAAATAAATAAACAGCCTGCATAACAAATTTGAATGAAAATGCAATCAGTCTTTAGTGCTTTCTGTACATTTTGTTGCTTATTAAACATGAAGGGGTTTGTTTTTGTTGTTTTAAAATGCTTAACATGCACATTTTTATTTGTATATTAAATAACTGCATCACAAGTTCAGTTAAATCTCATGTCAAACATAAGACCTGTGGGTCAAATCCATCCCACTAACTTGTTTCAGTTTGCCCATGTGAGCGTGGAAAAAAGCAATAGTTAAATGGCTCACAGTGGGTCTACGCTTATGCTTAACAATTCTACAATATCCAGAAATCATAGTGGGATTGTAGCATAGTCACCACAATTGTACTGCACATGTGAACACTTCGCTCACTGCTTAGCAAAGACTGATGAATGATGGCGTTTAAAAATATCAAAAGGTTACTTATTATAAACAACTCTATATACAACCCTATTTAAACCTGGGTTTGTTAAAAATACAAATAAATAAATAAATCAACACCTGATGTAATACATTGCCACTAAATTATTTTTTAGACATCATTCTGTGCTGGTAGTGGTGTAACCAGATATTCATTTTGGTTGGTTGAGAAAATACAATATACCATTTATCATCTCTATTAATTAGATTATATAGTAGTATGATGAGCTCATGCATTTCAGGAGAATCTGAGAGCATTAGAAATGCTGATGACATGTATTGCACACTTTACCGCCAAACAGTCATTCATTTCAATATTTGTTATGATCTTGACCTGTATCTGCACAGTTCCTTTATGCAATGAATTGCTCCCACATGATTGGCGGATTAGATAACTGCATGAATGTGCAGGCTTAAAAGTGTTCCTAATAAAGTGGACAGTAAGCGTATATGCATATAATAAACTTCGATTACAGCCGTTCAGGGTCTCATGGTCTGAGGAAAATTTCGAGTTTGACACCTGTTAGTTAAACAGAGTTTTCAATGAGACTTCTAATTGAGCATCAGCAATGCAGAAGCACAATGTTTTTCAGCCTCTGTTTTGTCTTCCTGTGTTTGTTTTTTTTGTTGTTGTTGTTTGTTTTGTTTTTATTCATAGCTCAAATTTGTTTTTGCTAGGAAATTGCATTAGGACTCCTGTATCTACCACATTTAGACACATTAATGGAAAAATCTATGTGCAGGACAAACTGAATTAGTTTTTTTTTTTATTATTAACCATAACCTTTGAGGGCCACTATTATTTTAGGATAATACTTTTAAGCAGAGAAAGCTAAGAGAGTCTATGTCTCAAACTATTTTTTTTGGTATTACTTTTTATATATATATATATATATATATATATATATATATATATATATATATATATATATATATATATATATGAACTTTGTTACCTAAATATCTAAAACAGGGGACAAAAAAAATTCCCATGTTTTTGGAGCGCTTTCCTAATCAGGACCTTGGGTAGTCCAACTGGTCGTCCTGAGCATAATGAAAAGTCTCTAGATGCTCCCTCTGGGGTCTGAGTTTTGGTCAGTCAGCTATATTGAGCTTTATTTTACTTACTGAAGGTCTATGTTCTCTGACCTTCATCTGTCTTTCTGTGTGTTTGTCTCTTCTCTTTAATCTTCCTCTTAGCAGCTCATCATTACCTTTTTCCATGTCCTATACAAACTTAATACCCTTCTGCTTTTCATGCTACAGCACTTCCACAGTATGCATTTAACTTGGACTGAGTGAAGGGTTTTTCTCTGGCCGTTATTGAATTGGGTGGATTTATGGTGGATCAGGCCTAAGTGTAAAGACTGTGATGCTAGAAGCTGAGCTCAGTCATGTGGTCACAGAGCTTGGACATCACAACCCTTACACAGATGGCATAGTGAACTGGTGTTGGTCCCTACCGTCTATGTTTGTCATATAGTGAATATTTTTTCCATTTAACAGCAGGTTTAAATGAAGAATTTTACTATTTCTACTATTAACTATCAGAGTTATGACAGCACAAGGTATTACTATGTAAAAAAAACAATGCTTTAGTGGTAAAATATTCTTAACAAATAAAATAATCCACAATAGTCTCAGATTTCAGCAGATTTCCTTGTATTTCTGCAGACTGAAATGCATCAAGCAGTTTTTTTCTGTATATGATTATAATTAGTGCTAATATTAATAGTAATAATATTATTTTTGTTTTAGCAAAATATCATGCTAATGTAATAGTCATGTGATACAATGCTTTGAAGAATTATTGAAGTAAATTAAAAACTTTTTGTATGATTACAATATTTGTCTAACAGCTGATTACTGATTCAACACCCCCCCCCCCCCCCTTCTTTACCGTACCTTTACATTTTTAGTATTTTGTTATATTTATTGCATGCCTTATTGCCTGTGTTTGTGGATACTGCTGGAAGCTGTAAATTTCCAATTTGTATGAATAAAGTATCTATCTATCTATCTATCTATCTATCTATCTATCTATCTATCTATCTATCTATCTATCTATCTATCTATCTATCTATCTATCTATCTATCTATCTATCTATCTGTCTATTTACTTTTATTGTGACATATAGATTGTTTATTTAATTTTTTTTATTTTAAATTTAATCTAATCTGATATAATTTAACTAAATACATTTAAACCATAACCAAGTTATTCTTTTTTGGTTGGTCAGTATTCACCCAACTGTATAATTTCTTGGTAGAACAAACTTTATGAGAATTGCGGTTGCAAGAATATGTGTCATCTTTCCACACATGAATCCTGGTATTTTTGTCCATTCATCTTCTTACACAAGTTTTGCCAGATTGTATGGAGACAGCAATTTATGTCTTGCCAAAGATTGGCAATACAATAGAGGCCCCTTTTCTTCTCTCACAACTGCATGAAACCTTTATTTATTTTCCAACGTCCAGGCTATTGTCCTGCAAACAGTTCTGTACATCTAAGCAGTGGAGTTTTCCATCTCCATCATTACCCATGGCCTCTTTGTTACTTGTTGTCTAATGCCCTGTTTTCACAATCACTAACATTTGTTGCATCGTCTTCTATATGAGTCAGACTTGTTAAATATTCTTTCATATTATTTAATATTAGATTTCAGTGATGCTCCACAGAATGTTAAATCTTTGGGATAATTTTTTTCTTTTACAAACAAACAATAATTGATACTTTATGTTAATAGCTCCTTGCTTTTCTGTTTTTTTTTTAGGTGTTATGATAATGTACATCAGTAATATAAGCAAAATGGTTTGATTTTTTTTAATGAAGGCCAAATTTCATTAAAAACAGCAAAGAGAGAAAGAAATACATATTAGCATATAGAACTGTTGCATGCAAGGCAACATTCAAGCAATTTCAAGTAAAATAAAACCAGTATGATGATCTATTCATTCATTCATTCATTCATTCATTTACACATTGTCTTCATTAGTAACTGCCTTATCCTGGTCAGGGTCACTGTGATTCGATCGCACAATGAAAATACATATTGTATACACACCCATTCACAGTCATACCAAAGAATGTGAATGTGAATACATACATAATTCATATGAGGATCATCCACCAGCTAAAATTTTGATTTGTGTCACTATTAATAATTTATCATTGAATAATAAGTGACAGGTTAGTGACATTTTACATTAATTTTTAATAAATAATGAAAAGAATTCCTTCCTAGCAGAGTCTGAGGTTTAGTTCTTACTCAAGGCAATAAGTGAATGTCACAGTGCCAAGGTTTACACTCAGCACTGTATCCGGTTTACTTCAGAGTAAAGCTAAGAATCTGCTTCTCTTATTCTGACAGTGTTAACACAACGGATTGGTGTGTCAATAAGCATGTTTCTTTATTTCTTTCAGGAAAGGCTACCAGCATGAAAGTGGAAGATAAGCCATATCCATAACTCTTTGGTGGTGAGTGCATTCTCTTAGAATAAATAGTCCTCTACTGTCATATATATTTCATTCTGTTTATTATTTTATTTAAAAAAAAATACTGAAACTCAAAAACAATTAATGTAAGGATTTTTTTTGTAAGATAAGATTATTGTGTGGTATTCAACCATGTTTTTTTATTTTTATTTTTTTTATAGTAAAGCCACATTTTGTTGTAGTAACAGCTTAAAGACTTTCAGGAAACATATGTACAAGCTTTCAAGTGTTGAAGTAGTTTTGGCTCGTTTCTACTTGGCAAATTTGCTCCAGGTTATTCAGGTTGGTTAGGTGATGCTTGTGGACTAAATGTTGCTTTGGCTTTGTGCTTGACATCATTATTCTGCTGAAACAGAAATTTCCTTCCAAGATTCAATTTTTCAAGCCAGTTCTCATGCAGTATTTCTCAAGATTGTACATCTCTATGTTCGCTTTATTCATTCTCCCTTTAATTCTAACTAGATGCCTTGTCTCTGCTGATGAGAAGACACCATCATACTTCACTGTAGGTGCTCTGTGCCTTGAGGCAAGGAGAAGATTTGGGTTTTTGCATCACAAGTAGAGCTTGACTTTTGGATAAAAACCCATATCTTGGTTTTATCTGACCACAAAACCTTTTCACACATCTGGGTCACTCATGCTTTCCGCTAAACTCCAGCAGTGCTCTTGATATGGTTGACTGGTGCACCTTTACTTCACTCCCAGCCCTTGAACTCTGTAGCTCCTTTAAAGAAATTGTTGGCCTCTCTATGGCTTCTCTCACAAGTCTCATTCTTGTCTGAGTGTTGAATTTTAAGAGATAGCCTTTTTTGGTAGTGCCTGAGAGGTGTGATACAACTACCACAGCTACCTGGATATTGATCCAGCTGCACTTGTGTCAGATCCAAACACTTATTTTATACGTTTTCCCTAATCTTTGCTTTTGAATAAATTGTTCTCGAAATTATGTAGGATGTTCTTCGGTCTCCATTTTCCTTTAGATTCACAACGTGACTAATGAGCCTTCAAACGTGTTTTTTGTTTTTTTTTCCCCAGAAAATGACAGAAACTTTAATGACTCACTGGCTCCCACAGCACAGGGTTGAAATACTTATGCAATATATTTCTCTTATTTTTTTTTTGTTACAAATATTTAGTAAAATAAATCCAAAGTGACCTTACACTAATTGTTTTGGGGTTTTCGGGTTTCAAACGGCATGAAATTTCCAGTATACCATTTGAATTCAGTTTAATTAGAATATTAGAGAATGAGCCTTATGTGAAAAATATGACAAAATATCCTTTTGGTTATAGGAAACTGTTATGGTGAGGGTTCAATATTGCAGGACCTAATTTTGCAGCTTGAATCTGAAAGAACAAAACTTTCATCCATCCTGCACACTTCCAGTCCCATACCACGTATGCTGCCATGGTATTATTATTATTATTATTATTGTGTACCATTAAACTCGCCTGATATGATTCTCACCAAATTACACCAAGTTACACCAAATTAACAGTCCAAAACGCAACAAAAGTAAACTTTTATTGTCATGTCGGGGGGGGGAAACCCTTTAATTTACAGAACAAGATATCTGAATCTGAAATCGAACTTGACATTCTCACTCATTTTTTCCCCCTGTCATTTCTTTTCAGTTATCATACACTCATGAAAAATGTGACTTCAGAGTTGATCAAAGAAATATTTTACTCCGAAAAATGTTATAACTGAGCATTCTCTTTCTTTGCCTCTTTCATGCCTCATTAGTTCATTCATATTTTTGGCCTTTGTGGTATACGGGCTGCAAAAATCTCTTTAAAGTATATATTTGCTCTTCAAAAAGAAAATTATTTCACAAGATGTGTTTATTTGCCACAATTTAGAAAAACAAAAGTGTGATAAAACAATTATGATAAAAGATTTGAAATAAAGCAAACAAGATATGCACTTAATTCAATCTGATATGTAGATTTGCTAGCTTTTAAATTAAATTAGAAATTAAACTGAAGATATATAAATCTGGAAAATGGATGTCGTATCTCAGGTTGCAGTTGACCAGGAATAATAAAAATCCAACTTATTTTGTGCTAAAGGGCAAAACTCAAAGACATAAGCTTAACTTAATCATAGACTGAAATAAAATCTTAATAGTGAATCATTATGGCAATTTAGACCCAGAGTATATTTAAACTGTGTCCATGAACTTTGCAATTAACATTGCTATGTTAAATTTAACCATAATCTAAAGCCTATAAATATTCGTTTGTGAATAATATTCCTCTCCATTAATTTGCATTTCAATTATTCTTTCATTTATTTCCTGCGCTCCGTGTGACCATGAAATTGGTAGAGAATTAAGAGATAACAATTGTGGAAATAGTGCAGTTTACAGTCCTGGAGCAACCAATAATGTTTCCATACTGGATTAAGATTCTGGCTTTAAGCAATTATTTCATACGTCATCTACACTTATAGAACAGTGTGACAAGTCACTGAGCTACCATTTTATTTGCCTTCCCTGGGACCTTGTGGTATTTTAAGAATCAGTACCCGTTTTCATCAGTTAATATTAGTCTTACCATTTTGAAACCCTTTCCAAATCGAAAGCTTTAGGCCATTTGTATGTTGTAGGTCTTATTAATTCTTACATTTTTAACTGTTTTACCTAAAATAGTGTTTAAAAAACCTTCTGAGTCATTTCCTCTTAAGGACAACTTATTAAATACATAAGATGCGAGAGAAGTATGTACTGGCAAAGGAGAGTGAACTTGATCAACTGTAGGAGTGACATTTTTCATTAGGCTGTCCATCTCTGTCAAGACCATGCTTGATATGGTTTCATCTCTAGCAGCCCCTCTCTCCCCCCCTTTACCAAGTCCTCTCCCACATTCATACTTGGCATAAACAATCACTCACACATGCGTGGTAAAAAGATGATAACCAAGAGTCCATCCCTTACCCTCCCCCCAGTTTGACATTAGTCCATAGTCCATATAATACACAGGAATTCACACAGAGGTCACAGTTATTTTACAAAAGATAGAATGCCTGAAGCAACTAAAAATGTTCTACCAGGCATTTTTGCTTGTTACAAAAAAAAAATCACTCCCTTTTCACCCGCCCACATGCCCTCCCTCCCAAACACCAATATGAGCACTTGTTCTTTTTTCTTATCCTTTCAACATATGAATACATACAATATCACCAACCTTCACCTGCATACTTTTCTCCCACCCCCAAAGATAAGAAGAAGGGAAAACAAATGAAAAAAAATGAAACAAAACCCCAAAATGTCTCAAAGAATTCCACAAGGATGAAGGAAGTTCCTTTTAATTCCACTCGGAAATCAAGTTTTGGAATTCAAGTCTTTCCATTGAACTGTGCAAAACTGTACACATTAGTGTCACAATTTGGCAAATATTTTCCAGCTAGTTTACTGCCCTTTTGATGCATTTTTCTTCTTGACCTCAGTTTGTATAGTTGTGACGGGGAATGAAGAATGTCCTCCAATAGTCAGCAAAGACACAGTGTTGTCCCCCCCAGCATTCGTTTCCCACCCCCCTCAATGTCTTTAGAGGCATAGAGCTGTCGAATCCTCCTTGCATCAGTAGTATTAAACCTTCATAATGGACTAAGGCAATAGATGCAAATAACAATAAGATTTCTCCCCATTTAGTAGTGGGTACATGGATTTAGCTCTTGGTGTAGTCATTCATTTTCCTGAAATTGTGTTTTGTTTCTTCTTTTTTTTATTTTTTTTTTAATTTGATCTTTAAAAAATGGAGCACAAAGGAATTAGACCATCCCAAGCTGAACCTGACTACCTCATTAAAACTCAATTTCCTGCTCTCTGTAACATTCAGCTAGATATTACAATCGCTGTTTCTCCGTCTACATCGTTCTACCAATCAACATATTACTAGCCACCCCCAAAAACAAAAAAAAACAAACAAACAAACAAATAAAATAATTAAATAAACCATTTCAATGGTCAACACATTCTAATGTTGTTTGCAAAATATTATCATTAGGCCAATTAATCTAAACATCTTCCTTTCCTAATAATACTTGCACTTGGTTCTGGACCATTATTTAATAAAACAATGTGTGATGTAAAATCCTATTTTTTCCTCATCAACTGATACTGCTCATAAATATTATTTTAATATGCTTAGTTTCATATTTTGTTAGTGAGTGTTATTATATGACCTCTGTGGTAGGTCAAACAACCACAGCCTGATTATAAATAATATTGTATGCTGAATGTCGCAACTAACATTGTTTTAATAATAGAATATCACTTAATTTAATAACGCAAGTGCAGGTGTTCTGCATTTTCTCATAAAACGTCTTTCTTTTAAAATGTTGAAAGTTGTTATGCACTTATTGATATGACATCAAATTGGATTCAAGTAACTGCCAATTTTGTACTCTTAAACATCATAAAGGATCGTCCAAAAAAGTCTGATTCACTTCGGTAACATCTCGGTTTCAGTGCTTTGTACATGTATCCAATCAGGGGATTTTCGGCTAGAACATCAAAAGCAGACAAAAATGTTGAATGCTTTCAGAAAAGATGAGTTTTATATTATAAAGACTTTGCTGTTTTAAACTTTCTGTTTTGATATCAACGTATGACTCATGAATTAAGCAACCACATCATACGGGAACTCGTCGTTTTCGGCATTAAAGCACTTTCATCAATGGAAAGTAATTTATAAATATGACAGAGAGACAAACATGGTACGTCATGAGACATGGGAGCAAGTGCAAGTTCAACTACAGTCTATTAGATTAAACTTCAAAGATTAGTGTTCAACTTGTTTTCAAGTAGTGTAAATTTCTAAACCCCCAGAAGAATCAGTGTTCTATAGGAAATATTTAAAACTGTCATGTTAAAATTTTGCAATCACATACCAAATTTGCATTTCAAATCTCATAAGTTATTTTGGCCCTCGGCACTTAAAAATGTAAGAATACATGCAATTGGATTTAATACTGTCATATATGCATTTTTCAGAAGTAATTTTCTCAAATAGTAATGCCAAAGAAAAGCTTTAAAGCTTATCAGCACATGATCATTAAATGAGTGAATTAATTTTAACGTTTTGTTTAACTATTTTCATAGAGCAATCACATTTCCAACCCTCTTACACCCATTAACAACAACGAGTTTGTTCTGAAAACAGTTTTTGTCCTCAGAACTATAGCATCGTCAAGGCTATATGAAATAGCACTGTTTCTCAAAACAAATTTGCATTTGATTGAGTGCCACGCATTTTAGCCCTGAACCCTTTCCCTTAATAATATCATGGAAAAAGTCAACAAAAGACCTTACATCAAAAGAAAATATCCCTCATGCCTCCAACACCAAATACCTTTTGTAAACCTTATTACCTGTCCAGTTGTGATCAGGCCAAACAGAAATAAAGGAAATGATAACAGAAATGAATAAACACTTGTCTTTACATGACACAATAAGGCTCACGGGGTAGTTGAGGTTTAGTTCTACAACAGGGAGGCAAATGAGCCAGCAGACCCTTTTTGAGGTCCTTGTTAAGGAAAAAGCAAATAATGGGGTTCACCCCTGCTTGGGCAAAACTCATCCAGACCGTAGTGGAGAGGTACCGGTGTGGGATGGTACATGCTTTCACGAAAACTCGCCAATAACAGGCAACAATGTATGGTGACCACAGCACCAGAAAAAACAGAGTGATTACGTAAAACATCCTGCCAAGCTGCTTCTCTGCCTTGAACTCCTCCATGCCTAGCAGCCGTCGGTTCTGGTTGTGCAAGTTTTGCCTGATCCCCAACAGGGTAGGTGGCATTGGGCCCCGGCCGAAACCTGCAATCCAATTGGCGGCTGCCTGGCCAGTGGCTCCAGGCCCATGAAAGGTCCAATTTTGGCTGATGGCGGGTACCATCTGGACAGGCTTCATCTTGCGGTGCTTGTACTCAAAGAGCAAGAGCTTCATGTAGACCACGTGAGTGGCTAGGATAAGCACAGCCAGCATAAGCATGAACCCTAGCGTGTCATTGGCCTTAAAATAACGGTGCTCAAAAATGCACTGATCTTCTTCACGGATAAACTTATAGGTGCCCACATCAAATACGGGTGGAAAGGCCATGGCAACTGAAAGTGTCCAGACCATACACACCACAGCAACACACGTCCAGAAGGTCATACGCTTAGAGTAGAACCGATGGTGGGCAATGGCCATGTATCGTGTGACGCTAATGCAGAACAGCATGAAGGCTGCATGAAAGCAGAACAACACGGCCATGAAAGCTACCACCTTGCAGCTGAGTACACTGTAGGTCCAGGTTGAGCCATTCTTAATAGACACCAGTACAAAGGGGAAGCAGACTGCTGACCGAATTGTGTCAGCCAAGCAAAGATCCAACAAGAAGTAGTATGGGGCCTTGTGAAGGGATCTGTCTCTTAATACTAGCAAAGATACCACCAGGTTTCCCACTAGGCTGATGCATATGATCAGCCCTAGCAGGACAAGCTTGATGTAGGTAGACACAGCTGATGAAGGCTCTTCATTCACGGTGCCACCCGCAGTAGCCACAACTGCAGCCAGGGCATTGTGGGACCCATCACTACTCTCGTTTCCGTGGGCCATACCTCTTGCTGCTCTAATTGTAGAGCTTTGTCCTCTCCTTTAGAACCAACACCTCCTTTTCTGTCACCTCCACCACCACCTCCTCCTCCACCTCCTCCGGTTGAGCTGTTTTTCGTCCTCGTGGTTGCCTCTATTTGTTGTCTCACGTAGAACAGGAGTAGCTGGTTCTGCATTGCCTCATTTTGTACAGTTGTCTTTGGGGCTCTCTTTCAACAATTTCTCTCCTCCTGACCCTTCACAACACCTATGAGCAAAGTAAAACCATTGTTATTGTTCAAAATAAATGTTGTAAATACGTTCCTATTTTTGGAGATATTTTTTAAATAGTGATTCCTTGAAAATCCCTTTCTCTAAGAATGTATTAATGAGGTATAAATACTCTTTTTTTTTTATATAAAATTACCTTTACAGGTTGAAAACATTCTTTCATTAGTGCTCCGCTATATGTGGGCAAACGTGCCCAGATTGATTTCTAATGCTTACAAGAACATATGATAAGATGATTATACCCTAAATATTGTTAAAGAGAGAAATGCTTGAGGGATCACAATTTGTATGAAAATAAACAAATTATATACACTTAAGATTTACTTGGCTGCCAGGTGAAGTTCCCTTGCCGTCTCATACTGTTACCTTCGGTTACTTTGGGTAATTCACAATTTCATAGCTTTTCCTACTGCAAATCAGCACGATTTTTATTTATAAACCATACTTTCACTGAATCCCTCATTGCTATCCTTTTAGTTAATCCAACAGATACATCTTACATAATGCAATGCATATTACAAAGTATCTATCAGCCAAATTTCTTCCCCTAATGTCGAAGTTTAGCCCCCGAATATCGAACTGCAGTTCAAACCAGTTTGCTAACTGTGAAATCAAGCCATATACTAACATATGGATGGATCATGGGTCAAATGACAGGTATCGTTCCATTAAATGATTTTAGTCCTTTTTCCAGTAGTAAGAAGTCTTTGGTGTCTATTGTAAAACATTAATAAATGAACAAAAATGAGAGAACATATGTATGTGTATGTTTTACCTTGAAGGCACTCCTACCAATATGGATTTTTGTTGAATTTTCAGCTCCAAATGCACCTGAATCAGGTAAGATTGTTGATCATTTTTTAGTGTTTCTTAAATGCCTTGCCAAAATAAACTAGATTTAATTCCTGCCAAACAAAAAGGAGGTCAGGAAAAAGAGAAAAAAAAACAAAAAAAAACATGGATAACAAATTGCACTGCCAAACCAAAAGTATACTCTACTTAAAATAGTACACTGACATAATCAAAATGTTTGGACTTACAAATATGTGAACAGAATGGTTAAGACCAAAATTTGACATCTCTCCAAAACCTAGGGGGATCAAGAGCTACATATTTGTACATGTCAGCTGTAAACATAAATCAATCAATAGTCTCCTAAAAGGGATAAGCAGGGCTTCTGTAAGCAGCTGCTGTAGCATGCTGAGGAACATCATCTGCCTTGCTCTTTGCACAGAGCAGATCAGCTGTTCCCACCACACGCAACATTGCATGCCAGCAACTAGTTTGTCATAGTGATTACCTCACTTGTTGCTAGGCTACAACACCTAACATCACGTTTTATGTATTGAATGTGGGTATCTCTGTGGAGAAAGAGGCAGAGGGATGGGAAGCAGGAAGGAGAGGTGGTGGGGAGGGGGGGTGGAGTGTAGGTAATAAATTGCACATGATCTACACTGAGGCTGAGAAACCTTAAAGTTGTGGCTAGATGTTGAGGGCCAACATGAATAGATAATCAATAGATATATGCACGTATAGATATGGTGGATGCTAAGGGGAAAAAAAATACTCGTCTGTATTCTGCCATTGCTACCCTGATGTGCTGACGCACAGAATTTCTATGAATGGCTACCAGATATTACTTGAGTGATGTCTGTCTGAGATCATTAAAAACCTTAGTGCCAGACTCCTAAAGGACAGAAAACAACCTATTGTTTTAGAGCAGTCATACTAATGTACTTCTGTTACAGCAATTACAGCAGCTTGTTGCTAAGCTACAGGGTCCTTCTGCCTCGTGTAGTGTGTGCATGTGTGTGTGTGGTGTGTCTTCGTACAACTAAATGCTTTTGAATTTGTATGTGCCGAAGCGAGGTGGGAGGGATTGCTCATCAGAGGCAATCGGTTACCAGTGAAGGAAAAAAGTGAAGGTTTTGTTTTTGTGTAGTGGCAGATTAGTCATTTAGCATTACCTGAAATTATCAGTTCTGTGAAGAAAAACAATATTAGTCTGCAAAAAAGATGGATGATGAATAGTACCCCCTTTTTTTTGCGAATGCGTAATATGCAAACGTAAACAGCAAGGATCAAATTCATGTCATCAGCGAATGCATATCTCATCGTGCCTTTCACAAAATATGTTCCAAAAACTGAAATTGATATTAAACCTGCCAGGATTTGGACAATAGGGAAGTGTTCAGGTGAACATTTAAAAATTTTGGTTTTTAATAAACACCTGTTGTATAGAAGTGGTGGTAATGAGATATTTCATGCTGCATGACCACTTTAGTGATCTTACTTATAAAATAGTACACTCTTAGCAAAGAAGGTTGTTCAAGACATTTTGGACAATTTAAGGTTCTCAGCTTGCTTTGAGGGTTCTACATATAAGTCGTTTTTTTATAAGAAAACAGAGCTCCACAAACAGCATTAAAGTGTTCAACCAGAGGAACAGCCAAAGAACCCTAAAACATACTTGACTTTTTGTACTATGCCTGGGTATAATCAAATATATATTAATACAAAATAGCTGGCAACAGGTGTGACTGCCATTCCATAAATCTGGATAGAAAACATTATCTTGCTTATCCAAATCCATTTCCTCTCCTGATTCCAAGATGTCCAAAGACTTCCGAGTGCTTTTTTAAATGTACTTAGCTAGCAAATGATCTTTTATATGAGACTCCATTTTGACTGTAGACCTTTTTGCCACACGGTTAGGTATCTTTAAATATATGACAAACAAATCCTGTCATATAGGAAATTCGGTCCAGTAAATATCAGTTATAGTTTTGATTGACAATGGAAATCTATAATCATCACAAAAATTGTTGTCTTTCATACTTTTTGAAGGAATCCAATGATTCTTAGGCGAGTGGACCATTTTTTAACATGCATATGAACAATGTAATACATTAATGAAAAGGCTTGAGTCTCCCTCACCCAACCTCGAAAAGTGATCACTGGCACACACTCAAGCTACAGTTCAAACAAATCTACACTAATACAATCTACAATACTATGAGGGAACATAGGGACGTGATTGAATCAGATAAGAAGTCGTAGGCAGCCCATCGACATATGCAGATAGGTCTTCTGTGCTTCTTCTAACCGCGCCATAACGCATCATATCTTCAAACACTCCGCACTTGTGGCTGTGTATTATTGGGAGATTGTAATTTCTGGTAGGAATAGCGGCTACAGGAGTGTGTGTGTGTGTGTGTGTGTGTGTGTGTGTGTGTGTTCAGGGAGGAGTCGGATGGACTGGTGTGAAGTCGGTATGGAGTCAGAAGGCCGAGCTACAGTTAAAAGCTGGATAGCAACAGCAGAGAGAGTGCGGCTAGCGGCTCGCACTATGGGAGGAGCAGGCGACACGGAATTGTCAACCAAAAGCAGACACCATCACTCCCACTGCTCTATAACCCACCGTTCGGCTAGAAAACACTTACCAATTATCATTATGGCATTTTGCTGTATCTTGGTGTGCGTGTGTGTGTGCGCGGGTGTGTGTGCGCGCGCGCTACGGGGTTTTGTGCGGGCACTGCGTTTGATGCGCCATTTAAACATTTACGCCGAGTTTCTAGTGCGTCCAACCTGCGGCGGATGCTCGATTTCATTACGAATTAATGAGATTATAATGATTCAGTTCTGAGACAAGAGAAGGAAAAAAAAAAAAGACAGACAGCGGTAATGCGTCCAAATGCCCACGCAAAAAAAGTGCAAACGACCTGTATAAGCGCCTGAAGCGAAACCTACTGCCAGGGTTGATGCTGGGGTTTTTTTTGTTGTTGTTATTGCTTTATTTATTTTTTTTGTCGGGGGTCATTTCGAGCTTTGTAACTCCACCGGCCTCTTTTACCCAGGTACACAAAACAAATGACTTATTAACAGTTAAGAGGACGCCTTATAGCCATACACTATGCGACATGGGATGGGGCTACTTTGTCTATCCTTGAAGGGTTAAGACCCCCCAACCCCAAAGAATGTAGCATAATAATATACAGGTTAAAAGGTTATCCTAGCTTTGTTGATTATATATATATATATATATATATATATATATATATATATATATATATATATATATATATTGAGAGAACAGTGATGAATGTGAGGCCGAGATGGAGCTTCTACCTGGAAATCTCCAGTTTGTCCTCAGCAGCAGGCCTGTACAGGAGCTTGTTGCAGTTGGCAAGAACCGAAAACACACAAATGATGCAAAAATCGTTCTTTTCCCAATGGCACACCTTTTTCCGAGAATCAAACATGAATCCAAATCTGCGGCCGGGTATCGACTGTCAACTCGTTTAGCCAGGAACAGAACCGGAAGAGTAATAAGATGGATGGGGGAGAAAAAAAAGGCGAATTAATAAACAAAATGGTTACGTCTGGGGGGAAAGAAATAACGCAAAAGAAAACCTGTTTCGTGTCGAAAAACGCTAGTCTCCGGTGTTGGCTCGTTAGCTTATGTAAACACGGGATTTAAAAAGCAAAAAATGTCGTTTCCTTTTTTTTCGTGTGCATGTCATGTCTTCGGGTTTCCCATCAACGCTAGCCTAAGCATCAGCAGTATATTCCCATCGCAATGTGGTAGAATTCAGTAAATACATGGGCAGACTCTTAGATTACGCCTTTTCTTTTTAGGGTAGCCTAATGGAGAATCCTGTGATACGCGGCAGTGTCATGTTGAGGTACGCAGCACTGGGTACAGTTCAGAACGCCTTGGCGCTCCCTAATAGCATTCCAGCTCAAGCTGATGCTTTCTCACAGTCTTCAATTTCTCCCCGAAATGTCAACCGGAGCTGAAAGCCGCGTTTTCCTCCGCCAGGATGACATCCACACTGCTCCTCTCGAAACGAATTCAAGCTGTCGGCTGAGTTCAGCATCTCCGCGTCTCCAGCGCTGTGAACGTTGTCCTTTCGCCCAGTGCTCTCATCCTCCTCCTCCTGTGTGTGGATGTGGAGGCTACACAGCACACACAGGCGCCCTATTTAAAACACATAGGCATAACCACATACTGCCTTGGATTAAAACAAACAAAAACATATCGTTGTAAGAAAATGGTCCTATATGGTCCTCAACAGCAAATGGTCTTCAGTAATCTGTGGAAAATTGTGAAAGATGGACATAATGAAAATGCTCTTTTGATCTACCGTGAATAAGAAAAAGGCGACTCGGCAACAGTTCGGCTCGCTCTCGGTTTTTTACGGAAAAGACCGAACGTCACTCGGGAATGTTCGGCACCATCGCGCGCTACTGCGTGTATATGAAGGGGACATAATGTAACATCAATCTTTTCCATTACTTTAACAGAGGCACGACTCTTTCACCTGACCTGATAGATATTTTCAACAGATTGATATTACACTATATGTATCCCCCCAAAAATTGGATGCACTCACAACTCAAAATAAAGGGCCCAAACATATGGTACCTTTCTAGATCTATAAACACCTATGGAGATCTATGAAGACACAGATTGTCAAGGTTGGTGTGGAAGTTGAGCAGACTGCACTGAGCACCTTGAACCCTAAGGAACACTTATGCAGTTGTAGCCGAATGGGCAAATCTTCACAGCAATTCACCAGTATAATCGATCATAACAACATTGAGGAAATCTGGAGTGGGATGTTCGAAAAGCACATAAATGTTTGACCACGTAGTGTACATAATACAAATTGGTTCAATGTTTTAAAAGCTTCAATAGGAGCTAATGAAGATCCACCCTGTTTCTCAAGCATAACTGTATTCTAAATTCATAAGAGATTTGTATAAATTATGCAACAGTTGCTGCATACAAATTGCAATCACTGGACAGCTTGACTTATTGCAGCACAAAATATTTCATTTTCTATCTATAGCATTTTGCAGACAGTCTTATCCAGAGTGACTTACAGCTGAGCAGGTGACAGTTAAGGGCCTTGTTAAAGGGCCAAGCAGTGGCAGCTTGGTGGTGCTGGGATTTGATCTGAGCTACCACCTCAATCACTGACCAGAAGCTTAATAACTCATTCAATATGTTTAAATCATGTTTTATAATTCAAGTGTTAGTTAATGGTTAATAAAAATCAGTGCAAATAACATGGAATGACCTTTTAGTCAACCACAACCAATAAACTAGATTTTAATAGATTTTTGAAAATTCATTTTAAAATGAATTGCCATTATGTGAAACAGATGTGAGACCTTTACTTAATGTACAATATATAACAACTCTGTAGCCATGCAATTAAAATGTTATCATTTACAAGCAGCATATTTAAAAAGTTATAATTTTGTCTTCATATGTACTTTTACATTCATGTAAAACAAATAGAGAAAATGTAAAGAACTAGAATCTAATAAATATAGGACAAAAAGTACATTTAATTAAATAACAACGAAAAAAACCACACCAAATGAAACAACTTCTCACATAGCATCTGTTCACTCCTAACTGTCTGCCTACATAATTTAATTAATCCCACATCTAATATTTTGTCTTGCAATGCAATGTAGGTTACTACTGAACAATGTCTGCACTGCAGTGTCCTCACAAGCAGCACAAACAGAAACCTGCAGTCAGGAAGTTGTATATTACAGTATATATGCCCCAAAAATAAGCTTGTGGCTAATTTCATTATTCTTTGACACATTGTTCTAGATACCGGATTTTAGAAATGTATTTAAATTAAATTCATGTAATTAATTACATTTGAGGCAATAGTCCTAGACATTGTTGTAGCTGAAAGCTACAATATGGGGTTGTTTTAACTGAAGTACAGTAAAAACAAGTGAAGCAGATAAACAGTTACAGTCCTCAAATACCATGACAAATTATCAACTGAAAGACACCCGCGTTCCTTCCTTAAAGTTTTAATTATTTAAGACACTGAACTGGCTCACAACTGAAGCACTGAACAAGCCTCAAACTATGACCAGCCTTTGTCATAGTTAGGTCATAATTGACATCATGGTCTATAATTGTGTCCTGCATATCTAAATATTTGCCTCACTCTGTTTCTACCTTGCATGCGATGACCCTCTTATCAAGCTACAACGCTTTCCTTACTTGCAAGAGTGGGCTGTTGTCCCAGTATAATGCATAGTT
This sequence comes from Silurus meridionalis, assembly GCF_014805685.1. Classification (NCBI taxonomy): domain Eukaryota; kingdom Metazoa; phylum Chordata; class Actinopteri; order Siluriformes; family Siluridae; genus Silurus; species Silurus meridionalis. Next base: position 16,331,839 of record NC_060900.1, read on the forward strand.
GCTCCATGGCTCTCTGGTTCATGTGTTTGCCAAGAATTGTTAGGTCATGAAATATGCTGTTGGTTTGTTGAAAAAAATACAATATATACATGTATTAAAAATGTATTATCAATGTGTTTGACATTACTATATCAGGATAATACCACAAAAATGTATTTTATCTACAAATTTTTCCCCTTCATGTAAAAACTGTGAAATATACAAATTAAATAAAAAAATAATAAGAAACATTTTAGGAAAAAATTGTAAAGCTACAATGACCTTGTTGCACAAGTGTGTGCATGCTATCTATAGGATGAACCAGTCATATTCAGTCTCATTTTCAGAAGTTGTTAAAAGCTTTTGAAACCTGATTCAATATGCTAACTTTTGAACTTGAGACTGGCTTATTCGGAAGGCAGGATGTACACACTTGTGCACATAATTCATTGTAACATTAAAATGGTTTCCCTGTCATCAATAAAAATGATTCTATTTAACGATGAATAAATAATGCTTGCTATTTACAAAGGACGCATAGTATCTAACTTGTTGAAGGGTAGCAATCAGTGGAGGGGTGTAAAAGAATTTCCAAAACATTAGATGTACTATGGAACAACACAAAGGACATTATCAACAAATAGAAACCTACAGAAACATTTGACAATCTGCAAGAAATATCAGGCAAGTACTGATTACTCTTTGCATAATGTAAAACTTTGATATTCTTTACATGTCTGTACTATGGGGTAGGGTGGAAAGACGGAACTCCTTTCTCAGAAGGGGGCATCCAAGCACAACTAAATTACTCTAAATCATGTAACGAAATGTGTACTGTCTGATGAGACCAATTGCAAAAAGTATAAAAATACCTAATTCCAAATGAGCCCCGTACCACCAGGGTTTCAGTATCATGCTTTAGGGCTTTTAGTCAGCCAGCACTGGGCCTTTTATCAAGATTGGGGTAATCATAAATAGCTACAAATATAATTTTAGTGCTAATCTTGGGTGAAAGGGAATTTCTTGTTTCTTTCTTCGGGAATAACCCAAAGTCAGAAATGCTCAGCTCAGCCATTAGAAGATCAATGTTTTCTAATGACATTGCGAGACTTGAATTCTACTCACTATTTGTGGGGTGAGCTAAAGTTAGCTTTGTACAGATAACCTTACAATTCAAAAGCATGGAAAAATATCACCAATGAAGATGTTATATACAAATAGGCTTTTACCCAAAAAGAAGGAGCGGTGAAATAAAATCACTAGTGCTTCTACAAAGTATTAGTTTATGAGTGTGCACAGGGTTGTTTTTTTCTTCTTCTTTCGGCTGCTCCCATTAGGGGTCACCACAGCGGATAATCTGTCTCGATACCACCCTGTCCAGCATTCGCCTACCGATATATACCCCATGTCCCTCCTCTGCACATGTCCAAACCATCTCAATCTTCTAGGATATAAGTTCTAAAAAGATTCTGATTGTTTTTCACTTAATTTTTTATGTTGTTATTTCTCAATTGAGGGATAGTTCTTATATGATTTCTTTAAAATTTTAAAGTTACATTTATTTTGAATTTATAATTTTTTTTGCATATCACATAAACCTGCCCCAGGCATGTGTAGACTTTTATATCCATTCTATAGTTTCATAGGCTTGACAACTGAAACTATAGCAAATCGGTCCTCTTGTCTTATTGCGATAGGGGCATTTCCAAATTGTATCCTCATGTATATTCATATTTCACAGACATTTCATTTAGAGTAAAAGTTCCCTGAGGAAAGTCTACTCAAAAATTAATTAATCCGTTAGAGATAGAGATATCATTAGAGATAGATTGCTCCCTGTAGTGCAGTATAAGCAACCACTTTTATACTAACTTGTTAGGTAAAACTGACTCACAAAACAATTTTTTTAACTTAACATCAAGGTAATATGTAACAACATTCAGATAGAATTGTCCTGTTTTTCATTGTATTTCCTTTATTTTACAAGAAAAGCCATTTTGCAAAACTTTTTTGTAATTTTTACTGTTTACAGTAATGCTTGCAATATCCACCTGGCAAGCCACTAGGTCTACTTTGTAGAACAGTAAACCTTTGCCACATCTTGGAGTGTGTTTAATGAAAATGAGTCTGTTTGGTAAGCCAGCTCACTCAGTAGGCCCTTGTTCCTGGAGCATTAAGTCTATCTGTAAGTTGCTGGTAAAAAGGTGTTTTGTCTCTGCATGACACAGTGCCCTTTTGGCTGCCAGAACAGCTGTTCAAACTGCTGGAAGCTATGAGAACAGATGGCCACATCACACAAAAGGAAAAAGAGCTTAGGACATACAAGCAGCCGGTTAGTAGCATTAAACATTGACTATGCAGTGCAGTGCCCGGTTAATTTAAAAGAGTTACGTGATATATATATATATATATATATATATATATATATATATATATATATATATATATATATATATATATATATGGACACTTTAAGGACAATCACTAAATCTCTTTAATATCTGCCATACTCATATAATTTCATGTTTTTTTTAATCCTTATTTCTATTCCTTTTTATGCTTAAATGCTGGACAGTCGTAAAAAAGCATTTCACTACATGTCGTATGTATGTGTATGTAACAAATAAAATTTGATTTGATTTATATATATATATATATATATATATATATATATATATATATATATATATATATATATATATATATATATATATATATATATCATGTGTGTGTGCGTGCATGTGTACTGACTAGACACATTATTAGTAATTCCATACACGTCAATCATTCAATAAATGAATCATGAGCAGTCATACAATGCATAGATTCATGTACATGAACTTTAAAGATGGTGTGGCTGTTGACATGAGTTCACAAACTGCTAATCTCTTGGGATTTTTTTTACGCATAACTGTCTTTAGAGTTGACACAAAATAATGACAAGGTGACAAGAAGGCTACATGAAACCAAATAACATGTTTGCATACATGTACTTTATGTATTGTTAGATATACTGTAGTGTAGCGTCCATTGACAATTATAAACCAGACGTGTTCTTTCTCATGATGAGTCTTTATTACAGAACTCTCAGGGTTATTGTTTTGCTGCTAACCCACACCGCACAAGAGTTATACCTATCTCGCTGCTTTATTTGTTCTGCCTGCTCTGTCTCTACACCCTGACTTATTTCTACAAGAAAACCCCACCGATTTCTTAACTTTACCCATTACTCACTAAATAAACATTACAGAACATTATAATCTTAATTGGTGTCCCTAAGCACCTGTAATGACATTATGATTTTTTCATGATTTTATATTACAGCTTTATTCCAAAATGGATTAAATTAATTATTTTCCTCAAAATTCTACTAACAATATCCCATAATGACAGTGTGACAGAAATGTGTTTGAAATCTATTTCATTACATTTATTAAATATGTATTAACAACATTTATTTACAATAACAAACAAACAAACAAAAAAGTATATAAGTATTCACAGACTTTGCTCAATTTTTTTTAAGCATCTTTGGCACCAATTACAGCCTTAAGTCTTTTTGAGTATGATGCTACAAGCTTGGCACGCCTATTTTTTTTGGCAGTTTCTCCTCATTCTTCTTTGCAGAACCTCTCAAGTTTCATCAGGTTGGATGGGAAGTGGCGGTGCACAGCCATTTTCAGATCTCTCCATAGATATGCAATCAGGTTTAAGTCTGGGCTCTGGCTGTGCCACTCAAGAACATTCACAGAGTCATCCTGTTACCACTACTTTTCTATCTTGGCTGTGTGCTTATGGTCGTTGTCCCCGTTAGAAGATGAACCGTCACCCCAGACTGAGGTCCAGAGCGCTCTGGAGCATGGATGTCTCTGTACATTGCTACATTCATCTTCTCCTCGATCCTGACTAGTCTCCCAGTTTCTGCTGCTGAAAAACATCTCCACAGCATGAAGCTGCCACCACCATGCTTCACTGTGTACAGTGATGGTATTGGCCGATGATGAGCGGTGCCTGGTGTCCTCCAGACATGACGCTTGGCATTCAGGCCAAAGAGTTCAGTTTTTGTTTCTCACGGTCTGAGAGTCCTTCAGGTGCCTTTTGGCAAACTCCAGATGGGCTGTCATGTGCCTTTTACTGCAGAGTGGCTTCTTTCTGGCCACTCTACCCTACAGGCCTAATTGCTGGAGTACTGCAGAGATGGTTGTGATATTCTGGAAGGTTCGCCTATTTCCACAGAGAAACGCTGGAGCTCTTTCAGAGTGACCATCGGGTTCTTGGTCACCTCCCTGACTAAGGCCCTTCTCCCACGGTCACTCAGTTTGGCTGGACGGCCCACTCTAGGAAGAGTCCTGGTGGTCTTAACTTCTTCCGTTTATGGACGATGGAGGCCACTGTCCTCAATAGGACCTTCAATGCTGCAGGAAGTTTTCTCGCAGGTCTACAGACAATTCCTTGGTTTGTGATCTGACATGCACTGTTAACTGTGGGACCTTTATATAGACAGTTTTGAGTGTCATGGAAAAGGCTGTGAATACTCATGTGACTTTATTATTTTTCAATACATTTGCAAAGATTTCAAACAAACTTCTTTCAGGTTGACATTATGGGGTATTTTTTGTAGAATTTTAAGGAAAATAATGAATTTAATCTATCTTGGAATAAGGCTGTAACATAACAGTGGAAAAAGTGAATTGCTGTGAATACATTATGGATGCACTGTATGTTCATTTCGTTATTTTCGTTCATTAATATATTGTTTCTTCTCAGAATGCACAACATCTCAGGGGCTTCAACAAAAAACCATATCAGGTTCCATTTCTGCAATAGTAAATTCCTGTTAAGAAATTGTGACCACAAGTTAACTAAACAGGGTAAAGATTAGAAAAAGAGCAGGCCATTGTCACCCTAGCCAGTGTCCATTTGAGTTTTTACATATGTACTCGGCATGGGTTTTCTCCAGATACTAAATGAACTGTCTAAATTAACTGTAGTTATGAATGAGTTTAAGAATGTATGCATGTTGCCCTGTGATAGACTGGTGGCCATTTCCAGTGTATTCTTAATGCACTAATTAATGGACAAATGCTGACAAAAACAAAAAAAAAAATGCTTCACTGCAAAGGGAAAAGAATCTCATTCAAGATATAAATATAGAGTTTCAGACTTTTTTTGTTACAGTTTCCTGTCAGTTTTAACAGTTGAAATCTATCTTCATACTGTAATTTCAGCATGCATGAGAAAAAATAAAGACATGTTTCTGAATAGTTTATGATTCATGTAAACGAAAGTGTTTATCATTGCTCATTTGCTAGCACACCAGCAGAAATTAAAATGCACGAGTCAACGTAAAGACACTGTGGTAACATTTGCCAACCACAAAAATAAGAAAATCTGAACAAAAACAGACTGTCAGCATAAAAATGCACGGCATTTGCCTCATAAGGACAGTCCCACAATGTGATGTTTTGAAGATTTTTGTTGCCATTCTTTTGTGGTTTATTAACATATACATGTGAATTTATATTGCAAACATGTTTGTTGTTTTCCACATAAATAAAATCACTAAAATAAACAGGAAATTTCCCTTAATTAAGAAAATCCCGCTATTTCACATACAGGTAAAAAAAAAAAAAGTGACAGTGTTGGTAACCGTTTTGTGTTAATATGCATGACTGTCATAAAGTTTGTGGTGTTACATGGTCTCATAATTAAAGCATATGAAATGTACTGCTTTGACCTACACCCTGATTCACACACTCACGCAAAAAAAAAAAATTGACAGTCTCTTCTAATAACCACATTGGCTTGTAGTAACATAGACATATCCATATTGTAACTGAAAAGCATATATGAGTCACTGAGTTTCAGACAACTACAACTGATCATATCTAAATCTGAATCTCATATGCACTTCACACCTACAGAGGAAAATAAGTCAGAAACACATGAGTCAAATAATCAATGTATGAATAAGTACATAAATATAAAGGCCAAACTGGGATTATACACTGATCAGCCATAACAATTAAACTATTGACAGGTCATATTACCAAAATTATATTATTACAATGTCACTTGTGAAAAGGTGGGATATATTAGGCAGCAAGTGCAGAGTAATTTGGTAAAGAAAAAGGCAAGTATATAGATCTGAGCAACGTAGAAAAAACAACAACTGAGCAACTGTCGTGCTAGACGACTGAGTCAGAGCATCTACAAAATGGGGTGGGGTGTGAGATGTTCACAGTATACAGTGGTTATTATTTACCAAAAGTGTTTCAAGAAAGATAAACCAGTAACATGGTAATGGACCCTCGAGGCTCATTGATATGTATTGGAAGAAAATGCTAGCCCATCTGCTCCAATTCCACAGAAAAGCTCAATTAATTAATAAATGTAAAGCTGTCTATGATTGGAACACAAAGTGTATAACAGTTTGCTGCTTGTAGGGCTGCGTAGCTGCAGCTTGGTCAGAATGCAACCGAAAACAACCACAGACCAGTCAAAGTCCACCACCGAAAGTACATGATCACCGGAACTGGAAAATAGAGCGATGGAAGAAGATATTCTGTCATGCCAAAACACTTACTTTTATGTAAATTATTTCTCATATGTATCATATGCATACTTTATGAATCTAGACAAAATACCTTATAATATTTGAGTGAATGGATTTTTTTTTTTCTAGAAAGTCTGCAAAAAAATTAAGTTTTAAGATTTTCTTCTGAAAATTAAATTCATTTTGTTGCAGTTGCCATCAGAATTCTTAAATAATAAAGTAGAGTCTAGCTGTATGCAATTAAAGTGTCATGTAATATCAATGTAAAAATGTTCCTCGAAGCTTCAACATTTTGTTAGAAAGCATACCTAATCAAGAATCATTGGATCATTAAGACCAACAAAAATTTTCAACCTGTTCTGCAAATGTGCTTATCATTGTTTAGTTAAATAAATAAATGATTTCCTATTTTGAAATGCCACAGAGCACTTTTAAATACTATCAATTATTAAATGGAAAGAATATAACTACAACTTTAGTTAGAGAAGTGTGTTCACCATTAGTGAGAGTGAAAAAAAAAACAGGTCGGTAAGATCTAAATGATTAAGGATAATTTTGTAAGGAGTATTTATTTAATAGTATTTACTATAGTAATAGTAAATTTGTGGTGTCTAAATAACACCATTACTACATTGAAGCATGGTGGTGGTGGCAGCCTTATTGTAAAAATGCTTTTGAATACCTTTGTTGAACAGACACGGGGAAACTGGTCATGATTGAAGGCAAGATAAATGGGTCAAAATACAGGGCAATCATAAAGATAGATAGATAGATAGATAGATAGATAGATAGATAGATAGATAGATAGATATAGATAGATAGATAGATAGATAGATAGATAGATAGATAGATAGATAGATAGATAGATAGATAGATAGATAGATGGATGGATGGATGGATGGATGGATGGATAATTGGATAATTGGATGGATGGATAATTGGATGGATGGATGGACGGATGGACGGATGGATAATTGGATGGATGGATGGATAGATAGATAGATAGATAGATAGATAGATAGATAGATAGATAGATAGATAGATAGATAGATAGATAGATAGATAGATAGATAGATAGATAGATAGATAGATAGAGCATTGTAAAAAAGTGATTTAAATTTTTTTTGCATGTCACAGTTACATTGATATTTCAGACAAATTGTATTCTTACACAATTATAACCCAAGTAAATACAAAATGCAGTTTTATAGATAGATAGATAGATAGATAGATAGATAGATAGATAGATAGATAGATAGATAGATAGATAGATAGATAGATAGATAGATAGAATCGATTAAATCAATTGAATCGTTTGGTATATGAGTCTGTGAAGAACCATTACCATCCAATGGTTTACTAAAAACTCTTTTTTTTTTTATTCTTTACACTCAATAATCTCAAATGCTGATCATATATAAGCTCATCAGAAGCAATTCACTAAACTGTATTGAATAGATTGGAATAAAGGAAGAATGTTTTCATGAAAGGTGCTACGAAAAATCTTTGAGAGCAGTTCTTTTTTTAGTACCAGAAAGGGTTCTTTACAGCACCAAGAAGAAATTAAGCTATTTTAAGAGCCATTTTCTGAAAAGTGAAACAAAAAATGTTTTTCTAGGAATTTGTTTCTTCATGACTCCTTTATTATCAAGCGTGTAGATAGATATTTAAAATAACATGAGATTTATAGAAGTATAAAGATCAATTCACCCTTAAAGAAATATATATATATATATATATATATATATATATATATATATATATATATATATATTTTTTTTTTTTTTTTTAAACATTTTAATCAATAAAAAATTAATTTTTTTACAAAAAATGGTTGTCTATTAAAATAAGAGTCTTTATTTCCAATGTGAATTATTATAAAAAATATAAGAAGTTTTTTTATTATTATTTATATTCTTTCTAATAAATAAATATATATATTTTTTGCACATAAATTTATATTCATATGTACTTGAAGTGATAATATTTTGGCAATATTTTGTAATATACGTTTGTCATCTCAGTTTGACTAAAGCATAGGCTACACTTGCCATTAAAACATTCCTTTGAATCACATATAAATGGTTGATGTCTGTTCTTGTGTGTCTCATTTAAATATAATGTAAACAAGTGACACATTTTTAACTTAAAGCGAACAGTGAGTGGCAAATTGTTATTGCTTCCACGATTACTTTTTTATTTATAATTTCATTGTTGATGTTTCCATTTTAAATAGAACATTTCTGTTGCATTCAAATGCTTTATTATATTACACCTAATTGTGCATTTGCATTCTGATCTCGTTAGAATGGTTTTGTTCATTCGGGATTTCAAAATTAAAATTTCAGGGATTAAGCAGATAGCTCCTCAATAGCATTTAAATTGAAACAACGATTCAATGTTGTCTTTAATATTTGAAAACAATATTTTGGTGTCAAACACAAACATAAATAACACATTACAACAATGACTCATTTGTGCCCACTCAAAAAAAAAAGACAAGTAGACCATCTGACTATAAATACAGATGGACACAGAGATTGCGCTGCATAATTTTCTAAGAAGGAAACGACTTCAGGTGAGTCAAAGAAAGTTATGACTTTCCATTGTTGCTTAAGGTAAATTTATTGACAGGTTTTAAAAAAAAGTACACATTTAAATAAATAAATAATCAGATGAGAAATTGGAAAAGAAGGGCTTTATTATTCATTTACAGCATTTCTATTCACATCTAAACAAAAATCTACCTTGTTGGTGACAGTTACAAAATATAAAATATCAAACATTACATTTCATTAAATGACATTTGATTATATAATATAAATAGTAATTAAGCTTATATGTCAAACGTGTGGAAGATTGGATAAAAAAAATGACCGCAGTTATTGTGAAAAAAAAAAAGCTAAATATTCAACTTGTACTCAAATTATTACACAAAATGATTATTATTTCTAGAAGGAAATATTTAAGTTCCTCCTGTTGGATGAAATGTACAGAATGCTATTATAATGCAAAAAAAAAAAAAAAAAACTTAGATTAATAACTTTAATATTGACGTTATTTATATTGATAGTCTTGCTTGATTCTAGAATATGCAGAAAAAATGTGTTTTTTTCCCTTGAAATATGAATATCTAACTTAGATAACTGAGGTTAGGGTGTATTTTTCCATTTACGTGTTTTTAACCGCACAAAGAGTGCATGTAACTTCTAAACATCTTGGCATGCCACAGGTACACAAGAGCTGCACATAGAGCATTGTACTCTTTTGAAGTGAACTCGTCTTTAAAAATCAACAGAAAAGGATCGTATTATGAGCGATTTGTTGCATATGGCCTTTACTGTGGCGCTTTAACAGTTTGGATGTTTGAAAACAAGATTTTGCTTCATTTGAATTTATTCTGTTCAACAAGCAAAAGACAGGAAGAGAACAGGAGGTGCAAAACATGTAAAAACATCGGCACTTCAGCAGGTATTTATTTTCTGAAATTATTAGTTATAGACTACATATGGGTAAAATCATCTATCAGCTATGAAATGATGGTTTTAACTTGTGATTGTTTAAGAAATTGTTTTTATTTGTGTGTTTTTGTATTGTTTTGTGAGCATATTATGGGCAATAATTATTTGTTGTTGCTGTGGTTATTGTTGTGCATGATTGACATTTATGTTTTTTTGTAGTTTATTTGTTCCAACTGAGTGATCCAGTTAATTTCTAAATCATTCGGGAATTAACCTTTTATTTATTTAAAATTATCACTTTATAATTTTTTTTATTTACATTTTAAAGAACCTTAAAAAGAATATTTAAGATTACAGATTTAAACTTTCTGCACAAAGTTCACAGTTTGTGTGGAAATTGAAAGTTGTAGGAATGCATGTGTTTGTCAGTGGTTATATTTAGTCATAATGCTGCTTTGTGTTATATCACAGTTTAATTTATTTAATATCGTATGCTTTGTAGCTTAATTCATGACCTGAAAATGAGAATCAAATCACCCATACAGAGTTTTACTCAGAAAGTACTAATTTGTTATTACTATAAACAGAATGTGGTAGAATGAGTGGTTAGTAGAAACTAATTCGAGTAGAAATTGCTGCACTTTTGGACGTCTTTGTGGGAGAGAGTTTTGAAATAACGAAAGGTTCCATGGTAAATTAAAAGGAAGAATACCTTTGGGCAATGAGTCATTTTCCATTCTTGTGAAGTTATGTAAAAAGGTTTACAGCAATTTGTGTAATCACAGGCCAATATTTAGAATTACTAAAGTATTAGACTGACGTATTACTGCACATTGTAGAGTAATAAAGGTAAATGTTCTCATATGCTTGCAGGTTGTAATGCAATTAATGTAGTTCCTGTGTGGTAGATATTCAAATAATATTAGACATATTCATTACCACATTGTGCAACTGCAATTACTTTATATTTACTTCTGTGATTGCAGCTTAGAGTTTTTTGTACACAAGGATAACATCAGAAACCACAAAGATTGCAAACTTTCTCTTTCTATTTACCCATATCCTATTTCCTCTTCCTGGCCTGCTTATCTTTTGCAAGTTTTTGCAAAATGCAAAGTGACTGTATATGTATATATATCTAAATGGTTCTTAATCTTAACATATTTCTGCTGGTTAATGGCTTTCTGACAAGAGAAACAGGCTGTTGTGCTTTAAAGTTTAGTGTTTGCTTCACTGCCTTTGAAATAAAACGCGTGAATCAACCAAAACACTTTAGGCCCTAAGTGATAGGTAGTATCAAGTGTTTGTTTGATAGTTCTATTATGACAGCTTTACACTTGCATGAAGCTGTGCTCTTTATCTACCTCTATCATTCTACTTTCAAGTCTTTGCTTCACACCCTCATCATGTTAATGATAGGTAGGGAAAAAACCCAGCGATGTTGTAGCTAGGTTTAGGAAAGTGTATTTAAATTTCGGCCTCTTTTTTATTCTTCAGAGTATTTCTATTGGTTTAATAAGTATCTAACAATAGTTTAATGGTGAGTTTTTCTACCAGGTAAACACAAAACATTATCTTCAGTACCAAAAAGTCCCGATTCTCTCTGAGTCTAAAAAAGTATTTATATTTAATATACAAATGAGAAATTGCTGTTCAACTTTTCTCTGTTTCAGAGTTTTCACTTTAGGAATGTCACAGATAAGCAGTCAGAGTGTCAGTACTGGGTGTGTAAGAGATGGAGATTTGCCACCAATTCTGAAAGAGGAGCAGGAAGATGAGACGTACATACCAAACAAGTGTGACACCTCAATCCATTCTAAAGAAACCTCACCCTTTCAGGTAATCTCTGGTTTATGGAATAAAATTCACATCAAAGAGCTAACAGTAAAAATGTTAGGATTTGGACTTTCCATAATGTCATGTTATTAATTCCACTTTGTTAATATTTCCCAATAAAAATATAATAGAACTTATTCACATAAAGCACATGAAGTTAATAGTCATAAGCAGACACAATTGCACATGCTACAGTATCTGACAGTTGATTCAAAATTCACAACTTTCTCTGTGTATGTGTATGTGCATGTGGTGTGTGTGTGTGTGTGTGTGTGTTTGTGTGTGTGTGCGCGCGCACAGAGTGCCAATAAAACGACACACACACATCTTCCTCTGCTAGAGCGTCAGAGTCCTCAGCCAACCCAAAATAGACCATCTGTGCTCTGTTCCACCTCTCTGCTACCTCTGGGTCTGTACTGCAACATCCTGCATATTTTAAATAAAACAATCCATCAGAGCATGCTCTATGCATCAAAAAATCTATATAATTATTTACAATATTATTGATTGATAAGACATAACCAACAAACCGTTTCCTTAAAAATGTAAAGTTTACATTTAATCTGTAAAAAATGGGTCAGGAAATCCATAAATTACTAATGATCCATCTTTGATCCTATTCCTTCACCAGAACACAACAGTTTTTCTCAGCTTTCACCTAAAAAGTGTGACTCAGCATTTAAAAGTAGCAGAAAGGAGAAAGAATACAGTTCTACTCAAAAAACTGATCTGCCCAAAACCCCCAGTACTCATACAAACAGGTAAGACTGAAACCCAAAACAGAATGCATGTGAACTGTGAAATCCCAAACTGTATGAATTGAGCTTCTTTGTCATTTTGACACCTGTGAAGCTGACTTCTGTTGAAAACTCTAAATATTGATGGAAATGTGAAAATGTTTTAAGTCTTCTCAAGTAGCAGGATCTATATACGACAGTATAGGTCATTGCATTAATGTGCACTTATCTATCACAGTATTATCCAGTCCACCGTGATAAGCTCTCTGTTGGTCAATGGACGATGTCGTTGGCCTGATTGTGATGAAGCCTTCAAAGAGTATTCTGTTTTCCTGAAGTGAGTTTTTAATTCACTTTAACCAAATCGATAGTAAAATGTATACTATTCCTCACATATATATATATATATATATATATATATATATATATATATATATATATATATATATATATATATATATAGTGTAATCTTTTTTTCCTGTTTTCTCGAATTGTGTAGACACCTAAACAATGGGCACAGCTGGGGAGAAAAAACAATTGCACAGTGGAGGGTGCAGGAAGAAAGAGTGCGCCAGATGGAGAGTCAGGTAGATTTATATGGAGTATTGTTCAAACAAATAAGCTGTTTAGTGTGTATTTCACTGAGAAGGATATTTACACTTTACCTAAGATCAATAATCACAAGTCTACATAATACCTAGATAGACATTACCTATAGACCTACCTGACAAATAACAAACTTACTTAAGCATTTGTGTATAAAGCCTTAATCTTAGCGACATCAACTGTCTCAATTATGATCTGAAACTAATTAACTGTAAAAAAAAAAAAAAAAAATACAATAGCGTCTTCCCTCTTTCTCATGCAGTCTACTGATGATTCACTGCTGAACTGTTTGTTGACTAAAAAAGCCAAATTTGCCCACTAATACCTCATTTAGGAGACAAATACTAAACAAATGTGGTTACATTCTAGTCAACTTAAACTGTTTTTTTTGTTTGTTTTTTTCCTGGTTAATTAATGTAATTATATTGTGCAAGCTCAAAATGCCCATATCATGAGATACTTGTTAAATGCTAATTAACTAATTAAATTAATTAACTAATTAAGTTTGCTTAGAGCAAAAGCAAAATAGCAATGCATTTGGCAGAAAAAGTATTTATTTCTTTGTTTGATATTTTGCAAATGTAGTAAAATAATTTATGAACAAAAAAAAATCATCATATCAAAATGTACACAAATGTTGTTTATATATAGAAACAAAACCAACATGAATCATTGTCAGTTTGTAAAAAAATTTATAATTTCTGTTATTTGTCTTCTGTAAACCGTCATAAAGTATAAATGTGTAAATAAAACACATCTAAGCAGTTATAATTAAAAACTGCTTGAAAATCCTAAAATGAATGACAGAAATAATAACCGAATATTAAGATGCTAAACAACTGACTCAAATTTCTACCAGTAAAATTGTAACTGACTAGTGTGCCGTATCTAAATGGCTTCAAAACAATTACTAGTTTCTCTTCAAGAACTAGTAATAAAATAATGTTAGATAGGTAACTACACAGTTAATTAACAGTTAACTAACAAGAATATTTAACTTAAATCCACTGAATGGCTGTGGCTAAGGGATTCTGTAGTCTAGTCAAGTATTCCTGTAGTGTTCTCTCATCATTATGCTCTGTCCTCATCAGGTTAATCATAGTTTATTTCGTTTAAATTGTTTAATATGTAATTAAGAATTTGCAACAATTTGGTCAGCTTTTACTTAGTTTCTTTCTTTCTTTCTTTCTTTCTTTCTTTCTTTCTTTCTTTCTTTCTTTCTTTCTTTTTTTTTTTTTTTTACAAAGTGTTGAAATCAACTCTTGCTAATTTTATAACACTCATAAGTTGTTCTATGAACAGTAACCTCCCTTTATTATTTTTCTTTGCACATCTGTGAATTAGTGGTTATAATAAATGGCTATCTTAATAATTATCGCTTTTGTCACTGGTCATGAGAGGATTATGTATCCCCATGAACACCATTTTTATTTACATATATTTATACATATGTGAAAAACTCTGATACACTTTTCATATTTTCTAGCAATTATAAACTAATGTTTTGAAATATTCATGTAATAACATTATGATGACTACAAATAAAGATGGTTATTAATTCTCATTGAGTGCAATACTGAAATAGATTCACTGTGAACTGTGTTTAAGCTTGTACAGGAAAGACAGAAGCTCCATGCCATGCAGCTCCATCTACAATTGACTGAACACCCAGTAAGATAATAATAGAAATCACTTCATGACTCACTCTCCTTTTGAAGCTGCATATTATTAAACACCATACAAGTTGTTTGTCTCATCTACAATATCAGAATTAATCATTTTTTTCTGATTGATGTTTCACTAGAAATAATCTATTTTATAGCCTTTTCTCTGTTTAAACAGTTTGCACTGTAGCACAGTTTTACTATTTTTCTGCCTTATGAATTGTGAGTGTGTGTGCCGCTCTGTCAGAGAGCAGCTCTATGCTGGTGGAGTCCGCTGGCACTGCCTGCACCCCCATCTGAGGAGCCAGATGGAAGTGTAGAATGGGCCATCGATGCCACAGGGCGCCACGAATACTGGCCCTTAGCCACCCCCCACCTACCGACAGGTAAAGTCTATTCACACACTGACTTTCCCTGGACTGTCACATTCGATAATACACACATGTGCTTATATGCTAGTGCAGATATTTTTGGTATTACTTGAAAAAATATTTTTAGACTGAATAGAATATCATTTGTACCCAAATTTTTTGTTATGCAAAAACATTTCTTCTACCTTACAGATTTTATGAACAGTATGGAATGCTACAAATATGTGAATATCAGACCTCCATATACTTATGCTTTTCTTATTAGATGTGTAAGTAAACAGTGTATGCAGATGATACATTCAATTATATTATTTTACCATGTATTTCTTTTATCATGTAAATATGCATTTTTATTACATAATTATATGCACAGATCTATATTTATTTATATCTATATTCTATATTTCTTATAGTCAATACTGGAGGCACCAGATAAGCAGAGGGCCCTGAATGAGATCTACAGCTGGTTCATTCAAAGATTCTTTTACTTCCGTCACAACACTCCCACATGGAAGGTATCGTATCATTATAGGCCGCATATCAGCTCAGCCAACACACTTCACTGCAGCCAGTTAATATTTCATATGATCTCATATGTCAGGCTTGCTTTCCTTATTATCAACAATAAAGTTCTTTATTGAGAACATATACATAAACATAGTCAGTCAAATGTTGTTACGGCATGGTTAAACATGGAACTGCATGAAGTTATGTTTTTGAGGTTAGCCTTTCATAAATGTGTGTCCTCCTGGCATGCATCCACGCGTCAGAACAGTTCTATGGAGTATTAGTTGTAGGTATGAGAGATCAGGCTTATCTATATCATCACTTCTATTTCACTGTGCGAGTGACATGAGTTTATCAAAATATTCATAGTTACTGCTGATGCAAATAGTTCATTTGCATTTGGGTCAGACTACCTAGTCTTATTCATATGTTTTGTACATTAGAACTCTTATCTAAAGATCTTATAAGATGATTTTCTTACTAAAATCAATATCTGGAATTTAGTCAGCTTTGTCTCAGGGATGTGAAAATACTAAGCCTGCATGCTGTTTACCAAGTCAGCCGTCTCTAATGTAAGACAGGGATAATGGCAATATTCTAAAACGTCCCGATATGTTATATACACTCACCCTCTACTTCATTAGGAACACTGTACTAAAAAAAGGGGAACTTTTTCTCAGAGCAGCTTCAATTTCTTGTTTGATCAATTAAAAAAGGTTCAATTCACATTTTTTTGACTAAAGTACTGTAATACTGTAATGATTTTGTTCTCTGAAATGTTTACGGTCCAACTGCATTTTTATCAAATTTCAGTTGCATTTTTTTGTACAACTCTGGGGGACCCCCATTCCCCCAAAGCCCCCC
Source organism: Silurus meridionalis (assembly GCF_014805685.1). Taxonomy (NCBI): domain Eukaryota; kingdom Metazoa; phylum Chordata; class Actinopteri; order Siluriformes; family Siluridae; genus Silurus; species Silurus meridionalis. The sequence continues at coordinate 16,348,420 of NC_060900.1, forward strand.
ACTAATCATTCTTTTTTTTTTAACTGTTTGTATGAGTCTGTGCTCAATGTAGCATCAAATTCCAGTTCTTGCCTGACAAGAGTTGAATCCAGTAATGTGTTCTGCTAGCTTATCCACCCCAAGGTTCAAAAACATTCTGAATGTTTTTCTGCTCCTCATGTTTGTAAAGAGTGGTTCCCAATAAAGTGTCCGCTGAGTGCATATTGTAGTGTATATTGTATACAGATATTATATAATACATATTGTGTATATAGATCTGAGTAGAGGCATCTGTTTTTCATGATAGCAGGATTGTATCCAAATGTCCACTAGATGGCAGCACTGACATGATGAAATCTTTATCACCATCAGCGTCTGAAGGCAGAAACTATTTTTGTTCTACTCTTTTCTGTTTCTGACATCATGTTACACAGTTTATTTGATTCTCTTAAAACGAATGTTTGCAAGCAGAACGCGGTCCGTCATAACCTCAGCCTTCATAAGTGCTTTGTGCGAGTGGATGGAGGAAAAGGCTCAGTGTGGACTGTGGATGAGAAGGAGTTTCAGAAGAGAAAGGGCCAGAGGATTAACAGGTACAGAGATTATTTTGTATACTTCACTATTCAAAATATAACTCTTGATTAATGTGTTAACTCCATTCTGAGTATATGTTTAATAATGTTTAATTGTTTTTCTAAAAACATTATTATTATACTAAATAATAATATTATACCTTATTATTCATTTAAGTCTTAAATATGTTTAAGTTTAAAAATTAATTTAATACTGGGAAATGAGATTCTTTTATTTCAAATTGGTAACTACAGCCTCAGATAAACAACACTGTCTTACACTTACACTGTCATTATATATTTTACAAAAATAAAGCCAAATTCGAGAAGCCATGTGTGAAAAACTAAGTACACCCTTATTACTTCCATTAATAAAGAGTCTAGGCAGCAGGCAGGTGCTTCAAATCAAATGCGATTGATAAACTGATCACCAGCAATTATGACCACCTCTATAAAAGCCCATGTTTTAGCATTTTGATGGTCTGGAACATGCAGATGTGTGTTAGAATAACACCAAAGAGAAAATACATCAGTAATGTTTCAGAGAAACAATTGTTGCTGTCCTTCAATCTGAAATGGTTTATAAGGCCATTTTTAAATGATTTAAAGCTCCATTTGGCAAAATACAAGCACAGTATATAAGTACAAATACTTCATATCCACTGTCAAGTGTTTCAGGTGTAATGATTTGGGATTATTGTGCAGCCACAGGACCTGGGGAAATTTTGGTCATTGAGCTGGAATTTAATTCCTCTCTTTACCAAAGTATTTTTGATTCAAATATGAGGCCAGATGTTTAACAACTAAAGCTGTTGATCCCATGATCCCAAGCAAATCTACAACAGAATAACTAAAAAAAGAACAGAATCAAGTTGTTTCAATGGCCCAGTCTAGTCCAGATCTCTACCCAACTAAAATGCTGTCACAGGCCTTAATAGAGTTCCTTTGACCTTATGGTAGGGTTTTTGCTCTAAAATGCATTGTCAGCTGTGTGGCCTTCAATAGAGAGGTGTGTGTCTTTCCAAATAATGTCCAATCAATAAACTTTTTCACATGTAGACCCCAGGCAAGGTGCAGAAACATCTCTGCAATTATCAAGAGAATTGGGAGAGACCTGTAATAGTTTTAGTGTTTTCGAGTGTTTTTGCAAAGGGTCTGATTACTAATGTACTAATATGATATTTCTTTGTTTGTAATTTTATCAAATGTACAGACATTTATAGAATTCTGTTTTTACTTTGTCATTATGTGCTACTGAGTGTAGATTAATGAAGAAAAAGATCCATCTGAATAATAATTGTAGCATCAGGCTGATGTATGTATATGATGTACATAAGAATGAAACATTAAATTGCAAAAATTATTAAAATATATTTGTTACATTGACTTTTGATACTTAAGCACACCGGAAAGCAGACGCTTTTGTACAATTTATCAAGTGTTAGATTTACTGAATCATTTTCACATGAGCATCCAACATCACTATTGCATATTATGATAATGAAACTAAGTGCACTACCTTACAGAAAGAAAGAAAGAAAGAAAGAAAGAAAGAAAGAAAGAAAGAAAGAAAGAAAGAAAGAAAGAAAGACATTGACGAGGGTTTGATAAACAAATACTGGTGCAAGATCCTATTTTGAAAACTCTGGTGGTGAGTTTGGCAAAATGTAATCTAATTGCGTTCTCTTTTTTAGGGATACTTTGAAATGGATGAATCATTTGGCTCATCCACCCAAAGTGACTTAAGCATTCCTGACTGCAGGCACAGAGAAACCTTCTCACACAACATTGGTCTAGTTTTAGTCAAGTTTATTTTTTCATTTAAGTGGAATCTCTGACAATATCATGGATATAGTCAAATGTATGGAGTATTTCCAAGTATAAAATTGCAATTTGTTAATTTGCAGTTGTTAAATCCACTTTTATACATTTTGCTAAATTTCAAGCATGAAATAATCCTGTTTTACTAACAGAACATTTTTTTATTTTAAGCATTTATTTGTAGAAAAAATAAAACTTATATGGCCGTGGAATAAGACTATTTGAAGCTAAATATGCTCATATTAAAGTTATATTTTTTACTTGCTAAGATGTCGTTTTGTATTCTGGTTTTTTTTTTTATTCATTATTGGTGAATGTTAGAATAAGAGATATTCTCCAAAAAAAGCCATAAGTAAAACTTGTAATTTTGTGATGTAATGATTAGATTTGTTTATATTTATTGGTCAGTTTTGCATTATGTTCACATACTGACAATTAAACAGCAAGATTACATCCCTAACAATATTCTGGTGTCATTCTTGTTGATGTTATAGCAGTGTTTGGCCAGAAGGGGGGACTAACAGTGGGCTCTGTGTGTTTGGGCGTGGTAACCTCTTCCCTTGGAGCACATTCATACACAGTAACAGATATTCATCAGATTGATTTAGAAATAGGGGTTAGACAAAATGGCACTGTTTATATTCAGCAGTCAATAAACGTATTTAGAGTAAAGCTTTTAAAGATTTAATATTTAGAAACAGTTTCTGGTGTTTTGTTAATTGTTGGATGGATGGAGTCGTATCAATTCAATTAAATACACACTTTATTGGCTTCTTACTCATAAACAAGGAAGTACATACATGAGTGAGAAATAAATACATTACAATCAATTGGAAGAACTTATACACTAGATATACCTACAACAAAGTGTAAATATGCATATCACCTGCTGTGTACATATTTCTCTGCAAACATAAATATTGGCATAGGCACAAATACATATATAAAATTGCGATTTGTTGCAGTAAAATATTGGGTATAGTAATAAGGAAAAATACAAACATTTGTCATCTGATAAGAAACTGTTAATATGTATTTTTTCCATTTACTGTCTTAACAGCTAAACCTAAAATAAAAAATAAAATAAAAAAAGCCTATCATCCTATTACAGCATGTACTCCTTTACACCCACAGACACACAAACGCACATGCTTTTGTGTTATAGTTAAACGCTGGGGTGTATATAAATCCCTTCATCCCCACCCCTGTTTTGTCTTCCAGCATAGATGAAACGAACAGATCCCTCATGATTCCTCTGCGTGTGCCCCTCTGCATATCCTCCCCAGCTTCCTCAGTCCCCTAAGCCTTTTGTTGTAGTCAATTCCCACAATCACTAATGTGCACAGGCTGAAAATTTTTTTATATTGTTTACTGTAAGGTTTTGATTTGAAAAACGGGTCTAAATGATTTACTCTAAGTGCTATTGATGAAGCTCAAGGACATAAAAGACCTTAAACATTCTCAAAGTCATTTTTCTACTATTAGACTCAATCAAGGCCATGAATACTTGTTACACATGTTTTATAGCTCGAATTCTCCAAGTCAACAGATCGTTTTATTCTTGCCCCATGTTGTAAATGTTGTTTGCCCAGATCTGGCAATGTATCTTTAAAATTTACAAGGACAATTTTTTTTTCTCTTCATGGCCTTGAGATGAGCCTACAGATGTACTGTGTCATAAAAAGACAGCCGCTGGCACTGAATTTTCCTGCACCTCAATTATTCTCAGGGGCATTTCCTTTAGAGAAATCAGCCTATTATATGGGTTTCTGGACAGCCTTGCAAATTGTGACAGTCTTTCTCACCTTGTCAGGTGCTTATTACATGCTCTTCCTGTAGCATCAACATTGGCCTCAGAACAGGTGTCTCAGCTCCCGGATCCTCTGTGTTATATGGCTGTGGCAGTTTTATTATCCAACCTGGATGGAAAGCACATGAATTACAGAACATTTGAACTTACTTTCTGAACTTGTTAATCGATAAGGATAGCTCTCTTCAGTAAATAAATATTTTGTATTGTTTTTTTTTTCTTTTTAATAATAACAGTGCCTAATGTGTTTAATGTGCCCAATGTCAATGCGTTTATGTATGGACATATATGTGCTCGAAACTGTTATTTACTTAATTATTAAATAATTTTTTAAGGAATAAAAACATGATGGGGCACGCCGTTTTATGAAAATATTCAAAAGTAGAAGTGTGTTATTATAATAACAGCATGTCACGTGTTCTCTCAAGCTGCAAGTTGCCTATGTTACGGTTCCTATTCATTCTTACTTTTAAGCTGGTTTATAGTGGTTGAACATCTGCAGAACGAGCCAGTTACTGCTATCGTTTACGTTATGACCGCTGTAAAAGTCTCAACAGACTCTTATTTCTTTATCTTTTTGATGCAAAATAATTACATGATAAACTGCAAAGAGCAAAATGCCCTGTCCTGAAGACTTTCCTGTTGTATACAACTAAAAGAAACAGGTTTTACTTTTGACAGATGGTACTGAGGACTCCTTACAGTCTTCTTAAAGAAATACATATTTGTCAGTTTATCAGCAATTTTTTTGTCATTGTTAAAAAAAATAAAAACACATTTAGATTAAAGAATAACAGAATTTGCAGCATACAAGTCCATGTGTTTAGTCGTTGCTATAGAAGTTAGCTTTCTGTGAGTAATGTGTTAGTATTTATAGAAGTCTTTCCATCAAGTAAAGCAGTTTCTGCAGTTTTCTGCCATAGGAAGAGTCTTTGTCAAAAAAACATTTAGCTGAATACAGCATTGCCAGCATGTTCTAATCATTAAATCATTTCAATGGAGCAAAATATGTTCCAATGATAGCACAGGTAAAAAATTCCTTCACAAAGTTTTTTTTTTTTTTTTTTGTCAGCTTCTTCCTCTTTTTTGGAGTGAGAATGTGCTGAAACCAGTTTGGGTTTCAAGTCTGGAAAATGACAGCTTATCATCTCAATTGGCCATCACTGAGACAAGCAGAATGTCTGACAGAGCTAAGAACCTGGTATTTCTGACAGGTCTAAACAGAGATAAAGAATGACTGAAAAGGCAATCTTGAAACATCAATTCCACTCCACAGTGAATTACTAAATCTTACCTGAGCAGGACAGGTTATAGATTACACATCAAACAGAAGATCTGATGTAACCACTCTATAAAACCCAACTCATCCCATTAATACAGCCTGGGACATACACTCTCGTATTGTGCAAACTTTTGTACAAACTTTTCGAGAGGAACTGCCACCATGATGAGGTGTTCAGTTTGAAAACCACAAAAGTTCACATTTGCAAGGTGCTTTCCAGAGTGAAATTAAACTCAAATTTGCATGTTTTTGATCATCCTAGTGTCTTGAAAAAAATCATACAGGCATTTTCATCTTCCACATGTAGGTGTATTTCAGTATTCACTCTGAGGTCACCTTTGGTGGGACTATATTGACACTTATTTACAATTGTTCTGAAAACATATCCTAGGATAGTCATATTCCACACATTAGTATATGATGTTGGATGCATTCGGCCAGTTGAGAAGCAGGTATTTATATTTGTATTTGTATCTCAATGAGAACTGTACAAATGTGGTTTTATTGCTGACATGGTATGATTACTCATCCTTCTCTCACTGTTTTCACTTAGATTATGAGGGCTAAAGGCCAAGCTTAACACAGCCTGCCTGACAAACGTTAAACTGCCCATCCGTTAGGAACCACCTGTGTACACAAGCCCAGACATGATAACTCAACAAGGAACATCAGTCCACCCATGAGATAACACACTTATCTCTGCCTTTTTGAGATGTAGACTTTTTATAGACGTAATTACACCCCCAATATGAACTTATAAGTGCAATTAAGATTTAAAATAAAATTCGGCTCCAACTGTTTTTTTTTTCCTGATAGTCTCTCATACTATGCTGATAATCATACACATACTACAACTAGGTGTGTCTTGATTTTAACATTTTGACTAATGATTAGTTACAAACAATTGCAATTACCCATTAAATCATCTTTTCAGTTAGGTTTACGCAAATTTGCCAATAGATGGAATAATAACACAGTAAAGTGCAGATACGTGGTCATTTATCAACATTTAACATATAAATATGCACAAGTAATAAATATACAATATAAGCTATAATAGATAAGATTATTAAACAATAAACAATCGTAACAAATAATGTAATGTAGTACAAATGCACAATATTTGAATATTATTGTGTTCTCTGACAAAACTAAATTGATATAGAGCTATATTTAGAGTTCAAGGCTCAAGAAACGATTTGGGGATAAAGTTCCAAGTTTACTGCCCACATACAGTGTGTTTAAACGATTGTATATTTGCATTAGCTTGTGATTGCAAGCTTGATTTTTTTGGGACTTAGTGGTTAAATAATAATTCTCACAGACTTAGCTATAGGTTTTCTTTTATCTGTGGTCTTAATATACGTCAAAGTATTATAATTACTAGGTGAATGCACATGAACAGTAATACAAAGTGAACTAGTATTTTTCTAGAAGACCTGCGTTTCTGAGTTGGGGCATTCCAGTAACAAAATGTCATGGTTGCACCAGTATGAGTGTGATGTGTACAACACAGACTAAGTGGTAATTTTGCATCTTAACTGTTCACTTCTTTTTTTAGTAAACTTCTTGTCATTGTGTTTAAAAACATAATTTTCTCATTCCATCCATTTTTTCCCATGCCATTCTTTTGGTTTTTTTTTTTTTTTTTTTAAAACACTGCATCATTATGACAACCTCTGAACTCAAACACACAAACTTCCAAAAAGGATTGGAAAGCAACAAAAGAATGCTGATATGAAGTATTTTTCAATGGTTCTCTCTTTTCATAATATGATAGCTGAGGTAATGTGAAAGTAAATGAAAAATATGTTTTTTATTATTTGATTATTGATTTACAGCTTTTTTTTTATTTTGCATTGCTTTAACAAAACATGCAACTAGAACTAGTAATGAACACTTTATATGATTTCAGAATGTTAAATTTTTTTCAGTTTTGTCATTTTTTTGTAATGTGAACTGCTATTATATCCTAATTAGAATCATTTGGATACAATTAACTTGCTTTTGCCTCAAGCAGGAATCTTTAGATCTCCAGCACAGTGTAGTGTGTAGCATGTACATCTCCATGAGGAGAGAATGAGTGTTCTTGTTCGCTCCTAATAGATGTGTATGATGATTAATATAATGCCAGCAGGGCTTAGAGCTGGTGCAAACACAAGGATTCCTTCTCCATGATTCTTAAGAGGCTTAATAAAATGATCACATAGTTCTGTAAATCCCTCTTCATTTGATGACCTTGTGAGGACAACCTTATTGAAGAGAGAGACAAATTTCTGCAGGCACAACCAGACCTCATTAAATTCTTTTTAGAAGTGGCCTTGTTCAAACATTCATTCAATCTGTCAAGGAGAGGAGTGCACCCCAAATTCAGACATCAATATATAGTGCTGGAATGAATCCCAGCACAAGCCACAGGCTTATTTGTTCATAGCGATTGCTATAACACATCCTCTGTAGTTTTAAGGTTATAATAAAGCCTGAGCAATGAAGCATCTCAGTTGCAAAGCAGTGCTTTCCCCGAGTGTACCCATCACTCCTCTCTACCTTGATGTTTTCAGATATGTCGGCTTTGAGAGAATGAAAGTGTTTCTTCCAAGGAAAGGAGATAAAAGGGCTCTGGTTTCCATTTCAGCGTGGGGAGACTCGCACTGCGGGGCACGACAGCTCTCTGATGCCTCCTGACAGCCCAGGACTTTCCACAACTTTCATGTCACATTGCAGGAGTTAAATAGCTTTAGGGGAGAGCTGGGTGATAATGGAAAAGAGAGAGAGTGAAAGGGCCCCTCTAGGCTTTATCTTAACGAGTGTTGAGATTTAATTACCACAAGCTGCGGTGTAGACATCTGGCAAGGTGAGATGGGTAACTTGGCAATCAAGAAAAGTCATTACATTATAAAACATTATCATGTCTTTGATACTTAGCTTTGTGATGCTAGGCTGCACAGATGAAACGCAACCAGGACCCCTGCTAGTTGAATTATCAGTGCAAACACACACTAACATGCACACGCACAAACAAAATAACCCACACAGAGGCCCTAAGTGTGGATTTGAATTTCCATGGCCATTAGATTGACATCATCATTACAGACACAAACATGCTGCGTTTAATTCTGGTCCACAGGTTTCCAATAGACTCAAATGTTCCAGAATGCTGTTCCTGTCTAGAGGACTTTAAATGAGACAGTCGAGTAAAAATGATACCGCCAGCTTTCAAATGACCAATCTTACATGCATGAAAACACACATTCATGCATAAGCACGTACTGTGAAATCCCATACACACATGTGAATGCGCACCCCAAAAAAGCCCATGTATGCATACACAGCGAGGTGGAGCAAAGGATGGGGAGATTAGGATAAAGAGGCAGAAGATGAATAGCTGGGTAATTAGCCTCATCTCCCAGGACCTGACAGAAATATGCAGCCTAGATGGATGAGACACATAGAAAAGAACAGCCTTGTCCGACTCCCCCCATATACCCCCAGCTTTCTACTTCTCATATTCACCCATCCCCCTCACCCTCTCTTCCCATCCCACCATTCAGACAAGAGGAGCAGAATGAAAGCGCATCCCCTTTTGGGTTCGGTATCAAAACCCTTTCTCTCTTATTCTCATCGTCACTATTCCTAAAAAATCACCTTAATCTCAAAAGGATGATTCTTAGAGAGAGTGAAGTTTGAAGCATTGAGAAGCTGCTTAAAACTATATGATGAAGGAATTTGAAGGGAACATTAAAATATATTAGGTCTGTTGCCCTGACACACTTGGTAATTATAAAGTTTGGGGTTATCACTTGTATTTTAAAGGACAAAGCGATGTCATTAATCATTAAACTATCATTTACCTGAATTGCTCTGGTGTCCCTAAAAGTACCTTAAACACCAATAAGACAGAAATTAATCAAATCTGAACCTGCTACAAGCACAGATGATGTGAGTCAATTTAAAATATAATGGAAAAATTAGCACCTTTCTTACACTGTGATAGATTGTACTTGTAACTGTACTGTCACTTTCCCTGTAATAGCACCTTTACATGTAATCATTTCTTTATAGAAGTTGACAGCTCATTATAACATACGTATGAAGCCAAAAGCAGCTCTCGTGTCCTTATCTATAGAAAGGAAATTACTTCTGACAGCTTCAGTTGGTGTATTATTTATCAACCTACACAATATTTTTTTTTTTTCAGTTTTATTCTAAAATCATTGCTACAAAGCAACTGTAAGAAATTTGCATATAGAGTAAGATCTCTAAAGATCAAGCCAGAGGTGGCAGTGGTGAAGAAAAGTCCCTGAGAAAAATGAGGAAGAACCAGATTCCAAAAAGAAACCTATCAGTGGCTGGGTAACACTTTACAGTGCACACAAGATTTTCATTTATATGAAGATTCTATAAGGGTTTGTTAAAAAAAAAAATTTTTATGTATTCCCAAAATCAGCAAAACCAGAAACACGGCTAATAAAAAATATCTGCTCATAAGCCCTTGCCTGGGGGATTGTTCTGGGAAATGAGAAGTTACAGGTGGGTCTTGTTGATTCTGTCATTTCCTTTTCCTGTTTCATCTGAAATGCGAAGTTGTTCTTTTCATTAACAGGAAGCTGATTCAACTGCCATGAGCCAGGGTCATAGGCTTGATGGCATCTCTCCAAATTTTTTAATATCCAAATTAAACATTGACTATTGTTTTTGCTGCACAAATTACACTCATGTACGTATGTCAGTATTTTAAGGTCTCTTTCAGTCTCCATCTGTCTCATTCACACATGGGAGGGTTTTGCCAAAAAAGCTTCTCTTTGTGTACAGGGAGAAAGACAAGTCTGACTGACGCATAAACTTTAAATGGTGCTTAATAATATTTCAATGATACACTAGTAACGTTAACAGCATGCTCCTTTACAATAATATATGTGCAAGAAGCTTAGTCGTGTTCTTGTTTTTTTGCCATCTACTTCAATTCTTCTTTAAGACCTTGTACAAAATGTATTATTTTTTTATATACCAAGAAATTGCATTATTTTTATCTGAATATTGCAGTGTTTTAATGTGCTTAATTCATGTGCTGTTAAAAGATTCAAGGACCTGGAATTTTATGTTTGGGACTGTTTTTTTCCTTCTGTAACGTTCAGTCCACATTCATTGTTCCTGCAGATCTTGATAGAAAGAGGACGAATATAACCCTGACTGCTTGCACAACATAGATTTCATTTCAGGTTTCATCCAGTCATCTCTGCTCAGTTTGCCTGAAAATCATGATGACTCACACACTAGTTTAAGCATTAGATCCATGGTTGCATGCTGTTTGCCAAGCAAAGCAATGATGCAAAGCCTCACTGGAAGACTTGTCAAGAGTCAAACATTGAGCTGTAAACAAAAGCATAATAACCACAGAGTGTACCCCTGGGATGAACTTTAGAATGGAAAAGTAATGCAGAGTGGTAAACAAAATTATAATAACCACAGATTGTAACTCATGGAGGAAATTTACAATGGAAAAGTCATTGTCAATTGTAATATTTTTAAACATAGATTTAATGCACCCACTGACAAAAACCATTTAATCAAACCTCATTACAGATTAGCAACATTAAAATCTTATTAAATTAAACATTAAAATGTATACTACGTCAAATCCTGCTGGGTGTAGGTGGTGTGTTTCCACCCACAGATATGTACCGGTGTGTGTCATATCACAAAGTGCGTTAAAAGGATATCCAAAACAACCGTGCCCAGGGTGGGTTACCAGGCTACATCCTGACACACACATACATCCTGATACACACACATACACCAGTTTTCCTGCTCTTTAACAGCAAGTAAAGTAAAATCATCCAAACACTGACACTGGTTTGATGGGTAGACATGTAATCTTATAAGGACATTAAGGACACAGCATATCATGTGATTATATGTGCCAGTTTATGATGCTATATGAAAGGTTTATGATAGAACTACCGAAACAAGGAGCTTTTATGGCTCCTAAAGAAAAATCTCAGAAAACAAAACAAAAAGTTAATATGGTTTCACAACTAAATTGTCATTTGTGTCCCAATGCTATTACATTTATAATTTTTATACAATTTAAAGGAAAAGGTATTTTAAACATTGTTAGAGCCCTTTATAATAGCCTAAGTCTAAATTTCAGTATCTTTGAGAAAAGTATTAAAAGCATCAAGCATCCAGTATCCTAACTATCTTAAAATGTGATAATTAAAATGTTTGAAAATATTTTTGCATTAAATCGTGAATCTATTTTACAGCTCATGGTTGAAGTCTCTATTTATTCATTATTTTTGTAGCTTATGAAAAAATTGAGTGGTGTCCTAAAACATTCTCTCAATTCTGTTACCTGAACATATTAACCACATTTACATATGGGTGTCACATTTGAAACATTACAAATGTCACATATTCAGCAAGTTTAAATCATGCAGATTTACTAACAATCATAGATATAAGGAAAACAAGTGCCTAAAATCTCTTTCTCTGTTTATGATGTTTTTAACCAGTGAAGTCATCCTGTTGCAAAAAATCACTGGAAGTAAACTGATGTAAATCATATATGATTTTTAGGAATAACAAAGCACATTTCATGTAAACGTGTAAAACACATGTTTTTAAAAAACTGCTAATGTTTTTTTTATGGTTTAAGTGCATATTTTCCTTGATTCAGTGTTTTTAAATTTTTATAATGTAATAATAATTATTATATTTTAAGACCTGAATTCCACCCATTCATGACCTGACCGGAGAAATGCATGTGTCAGAGAGATCGGAAAAACGATAAAATAAAAGTGTGATGAAATTATAAAGATATGGAAAAGGGAAAACAATTTAGAAAAAAGGGATAAATCAACAGATAAATCAATACACGAGTAAGCAGTGGAAAAATACAGTCCATAAAAATCTAATGGTTGCCTTTATCTGACTGTGTAACTATTTTATGGTCTAAACCGCCGCAAAATTAATCTTCACTGAGATGGGGTGATATCCAGAACCTGACTATAATATCATACACTGTTAAGTAGTGTCATGTCTAAAGAGGCCTCTAAGTAGACCACCGTAGACGAATCACTATCATCTTCAACAGTAGATTCTTTCCCCTAGCAACAAATGAAAAACAAAAGCACTGTCTCTTTTGTGGCTACACTAGTTCAGCTACATGACTGTCATAGCAGGTAGAGGACCCCCACAGTGTATGTCAATGAAATGCAGAGTATCTATAGCTATTCCAAGACTGAATGGAGGATTTAAAGTGAACAGGCTTGTGATTGATTGAAAGGGAGACGCCTCTCAGGCGGAGCTGGGGAACACTGTGACCTCCACACAAAGACCTGAGTAGAGACACCCGGTTTGTTTTGGGAACAGACAAGCCCTACACACACACACTGACACACACACACACAGGAGGGGAATGTGAGTGTGCCCTGATGTGAATGCTGTTTTTAATCCTTCTCCTGGTCACCCCGCTTCACTTGTTGTGCGCCACTAGGGCGGACGCCACGGAATCCTAGGAATTCCCATGGCGCTTTTTCTTACATTCTCTCACTGAGGCATAGAACACGATAATGGCTCATTCACTCATCTTAAGTAGTTTAAGGTCCTACTCACCCCTGTTTTCATCGCTCTCATTCATATATTAGAGTGTTTTGATCAATAGGCTACTCTTTGGGTATTTGATACAAACAAGTCTGATTGATGCATGTATTTGAAATGGTGCTTGAGAATGTCTGTGATACAATATTTTCTTAACCCCTTTCTCTTACACAATAATATTATTAAACACCATGTCTAAAGTTACCATTTGAATTGTGTAATTTTTTTCATAAGTTCCATTAGAATATCATAATGTTTGGACAATCAAATAAAAATTGTCCTTTAAAAATGTATCAAGATAATATTCGGTTAAATGTTATGTGTTTCCTATGCGTTTCCTTTATGCTTAAGTTTCAAAGAAATCAGATTGTTGTTCTAAAATGTGGCAGCTTTTTGTATCTCCAGTGACAAGTTTCTTGGAGTGAAGAAAAAATATTTTAAAAGTGTTTCATCACAAGCTTTACAGTTATTAAGAGCTGAAAAGTTGCTAGAGCTGAACAATTCTCTTTGGGCTCAAAGGTGAAACAAAATAAAATTCAAAGGGTTCTTTTTTGAAACTAGTGACTTCAAAAACATCTCTGAAAATCACAAACCTGAGAGCAGACAACTGGAACAAAGAAAGATAACACCCATACAATAAATAGTTGAGGAATGTATAGTGAGAAATGCAAATGCTTTTTTTTTTTTTTTTTCGAAATGTATCACAATCTATTTTAAGTGGATTCAAATACAGCTATGAATAGGAGGTGCTCCAATGCTTTTTCACCTTATAGTGAGGAACTTTCAAAGTCAGAATTCACAAAAACAGTGCTGTGAAGGCTTTTTTATCTTTGTTTATTAACCTCTGTGTCTCCACTTATAGGGTTCATATGTATTTAAAAAAGTAAAAAACAAGTTTAAGTCATGCCATCATCTGATTAAAATCTAAATACAGATACAGATGTGGATATTTGTTACACCCATTGTACCTATAGGTATTTGAACATTTTGTAGCAAAGGGGTAAAGGTAAAGGGGTAGAGGGGGCTTTTTACTTGTCACGTACATTAAAGCAGAGTGAAATTCTTTCTTCGCATATCCCAGTGATTAGAAGCTGGGGTCAGAATGCAGGAACAGCCATGCTACAGTGTCCTCGGAGCACAGAGGGTTATGGCCCTTGTTTAAGGGCCCAAGAGTGGCAGCTTGGCAACCATCTGATTCTGACCTTCCGATCAGAAACCCAGATCCCTAACGACAACACATTTGAAATGAAGTATATTTAGGATATACCATTGACCTTAATTACATGTGTGTCATTGAAATATTAATCAATCATCAATCATTGAAACTAAAAAAAAACAAAGGTTATTGCAGTAACGCATTACAAGTTTTATGAACTGCATGCTTGAAACAAAACTAAACTGGAGAGCATGGCAACACAACATTTACAAATATAATATAAATAAATGTAAATAAAAGATTTCCAGATAGAAATAAACCATATATAAGCATGTACTGTTATGAAACACTAGAATGCCTCAAAGATAACAAAGACATGTTCCAGTAAAAAAAGAAAAAGTCTGCAGGGTCAATGTTTTGAACAGGTAATGTGAAGACTAGTCTTTACCAGATTGGAATAAGGAAAGCCCAAATGAAAAGTTAAAACTTTTAGTGATCCGAAGCATTACACTTCACACTACTGATTTAATAACAGTTATATTGTACTCATATAATTTAGTTTATACACTAAAGTTTGGTATAGGGCTTTTATTGCATATAAGTTAATCACTGCTATTTTATTTTTAGGGTGCACTGTTGTGCAAAGTGTACAAGTTAAAGCCTATTGTTGTTGTAATAAGCTGTGTAACGAGCATCTAACTGAGACCACATTTCATATACTATTGACAAACCAAAAGGCAAAAAAGCCTTTGAAACCAGCATAAACTGAAAAAGACTTCTTTGGCAGAGAATCACCATGGAAGATATGGTGATGTCTGTGGTCACAGGCTTGAAGTCTCCATTTATTAATTATTATTACTTACTACTTATTACAACTTAATACTCATATACTGAGTACATAAAATTGTATTTAAAATTCATTTATCTTTATCAACAGAGCCCATTATACCATTATAACTATTCCACATATTTGCTATTTTTATAGGAAGTGGGATAAAAGCATAAAAACATCATAAAACATACAGACACAGGGAGGACATGAAAAATTCCATGTAGAAAATAGGCTGGCATGATCTCATTATCAGGCCAGGGACCTTTAGCAGCATTGCTATGTATAATAAGAGTTATGTATAATAAGAGTTCTCACAGCAACCCTACTGTGACATCCTATACCAGTAGGGCCCGTGTCTAGCCCTGGAGGGTTGTTTGTCCAATTTTTGTTTCAAACATTGTAATACAACCTGCTCTCCGGTGGGATGAGATTATAATAAATAAATGCTGCTTCTAAGCTCTTTAAAATGAAGGGGGAATTGAAATATTGGGGCAAACATTGTCAAAGTGGACTTCTGTCTTATGTCTGGTTCTATCTGCACTAATAGTTTCACCTTTTACCATAACAGTTCTGATGAATTACTAAACAATTGAATCATCGTAATAGCCCAATCAGCTTGATTTACTCATACAGATGTAACATATATAAATGGCAACATAAAGTAACACAAACACACAAACCTTAAGGGGAACTAGAATGGTGGGACCAGGTGAGCAAATCTGTAATCTAAGACGTCATGCCCAGGTACATATGTGAACAATGGTTTACATATTGTTCTCAGGTTTTATCTCATTAACATGGTGGAACTCTAAATTTCTCCATAAAGTGCGTGTGTGTGTGTGCGTGTGTGTGTGTGTGTGCGTGCGTGCGTGCGTGTGTGTGTGTGTGTGTGTGTGTGTGTGGACTGGTATCCCATCTAAGGTATATTCCTGCTTCATGTTCAGTATTCCCTGGAAACACTCTGAATCCACAATGACCTTGACTAGGATAAAGCACCTACAGAAGATAAATGAATAAATTTATGAAAAATCAGGAGTGCCATAGAGGGAGCAGGGTATATTACAAGAATCCAGGAAGGAGCAAAAATCCAGGAAGGAGCACACATTTTCTGCAGCCCCCAAATTAGTTCTGGCACTCCTGGATTTAATGAATGATTTTCCATTGAGAGACAAAATTTGTGAGCGCTCACTAATGACCTCAGAGGGTCTCTCTCTCTCTCTCTCTCTCTCTCTCTCTCTCTCTCTCGCTCTCTAGCTCTCTTTCTTTCTGTCTCTCTCTCTCTCTCTCTCTCTCTCTCTCTCTCCCTCTTTCTGTCTCCCTATCTCCCTCCCTCTCTCTCTTCTCTTTCTCGCTCTTTTTCGGTCTCTCTCTATCTTTCTCTTTCTTTCTCCCTCTCTCTCTCTCTCTCTCTCTCTCTCTCTCTCTCTCTCTGGCATGGATGTGTTTAACTGCTTAACACGGCTGGGTGGATTTTAACACTGAGGTAGGACAACCCAACACACACACACAACGAGCACCTGCCACCTCTTTTCCTCTTTTCCTCTTCACACACACTTTTCCAAATCTGATCTAGCGAAGGGCTGTGTGTGGATTGAGTAGGGGGAGTTTAGGTTCATTCAGGGGGCTGTGGTCGTGCGTTTCTTTTTTTTTTTTCTTTTTTTTTGACAGCAGGAAAACTTTGGTAACTCGCAGTAAAAAAAAAAGAATCACTGCCTAGCCACCGTCCAATGGACAGAACCACGGTGCGGTTGGTAGTTTCTGAGAGCTGCTTTCTGTGCGCTGGGATTTATGGATAGCTTCGTCCGACGCCGCGGAATGTAACGGCCGACACACGCGTCTCAGCCGCCGGAGTTACCTGTAGTGAAGTGAGTCGGTTCCTATTAATGTTCAGTAACACTACACATTTCTATTTTCTAGCATCTTTTTCGGCTTTTCCCCGACCTCCTTAGTTTTAGTTGAAGACAATAAAAGCTGAAATGGCTCGATAATGCTCGCATTTCAATCCTTATTCAGATGCTGCATATTCATATTCACCGCCTTATAGATTTTCAACTACTTTCGAGGTATTGCCTTTCTCACAGCCTATTGCCCTCTGTGTATAAAATGTGCACTGTCAAAGCCTTTTAAAAAATGTTATTGTCATAAAGTCTCCACTTCAGCTTTTGCTTATTATTTACCCCCTTTAACAATCCATGTAGACCTCTGAGCCCTGATCAATGCACTGTTAAAATTCACACAGGTTTACCAGCTCATCTAAAGTTCCTATGTATTTGTATTCTAACACTTATCTTTTTCTCTCTTACTTCTGTAATTATAATAATATTACCTAATATGTCATTTCCAAATATGCAGAAAAATATTAATGCCTGCATTCCTCTAATCTAAATTATTGACATGCTGCTGTTGAATTAGATTTGCAATTTGCAGATTATACTGTAGATATTGGCAGGATATGTTTTATTTGCTGTTCTTAATCATACAACTTTTTGTACCTATAGTATGCACTCATTACAATTAAAGGTGTTTCTAGTGTAATTGATAAGTTGTAATCAAAGTGGTAATTACAGAAATGTAATGTTTATTACTTATTGTAAAGGTAGAATATATTCACATTAAAGGGTAATATAATTTTTGTGTGTTCTGTGTTGCATCTGTTCCTACTGGTATTAATTCTCTTTTTTTATTGAATGTGTGGTAAAAGTTTTTATCTAAAGCTCTTAGTTTAACTGGTAAACGAGGAAGCAAATAAAAACAAATACTTTTTGATGTTTGGCTTACAATTACTTTTTTTTTGCTTCTTTGTAACTGGCACATAGCCTGAATGTATAATTTATTTTTAGGTCAATGTAGAATTTGCACCACCACATCGACCATATTGACATTAATCATAAAAGCAACCCACAAGAGCATAAATTTTAGTGGAATCCAGAGAGCCAGACGGGATGCTGCCTCGTCAATTATTAATATGGCTAAACTCAAGGTTGAAGGAAAAAAAGTGTGTAAAAAATCAATACAGAGGCATCTTGTTCTCGGGACTTTTGCACTCTGGGAAAGCTCACCAGCATGTTGTGAGATCGCTAACAAGCTTTGTGAAATATTTATTCTGTCAGTCATGGGCAGCCCAAGCTTGCTGTATTTCATTGATTTTCGGATGATATTACCTTAGTTTCTAAAGCAGATTTCTCAGTTTCTTTTGGCATGCAATTATTGACTGTGCGTTGTCCCCTGATATCTTTTTGTAAGTAGCTTTATTCAGATTTGTTTTTTTTTTTATTGTACACTTGAGAAAATTGTTTTGAATGAGATCAGAACCTGAACTATGTGTTTGTTTGTTTTTTCGGAAACAGAATAAACTGAACTAAGACTATTATTCCATAAAATATTATTTAAAAAAAATATAAGAAAACATTTACTTTCACTAGATTTGACAAGATTTATAGACAATCCTTGAGTTATTTTCCAATAAAACAAAAAAAGCTGACAACCTGCACAAATGTTTAACCTCAAGCATTTTGCTCTATTAGACCTCAGGTCTGCATGTTCACTCAGATTTTATGAGAGTAGTTTTTCTGATATTGCATTTGCAGGCTATCATTATTTCAAGGCAATTTCTTCTAACATTTTTTGTACAATTATAATAAAAAAAAAACACCTGCAAGCATTTTCAGTTGCAGTACTTGTAGTGCTGGGCTGAAAACGAAAGTTTCAAATGAAAATTCCTTTTTTCCTACTCCTAGTCTTTAAACTGAATAAACCCAATTATTTCTTCTCTCATCTGAAGTCAGATGGATTTTTGTTTTAAGCAGCTTATTTAGCTGCTCTGCAGGGTTTTTATTCATCGCTTTAACCACACTCTTAGCCTCCCCATTTGTCATCAATGGCTCTACTTTCAGGCAGTTGCCAGGATTCTCCTTGTCTCAACACATATGCAAACACATGCACATGCATAAATATATACAGTTAGTCATACACAGTCTTGTTGCTCTCCACAAATACACTAATTCCCTGGTGGCGGTTGCCATGAAAGCTTTTGGGGGGGTCAGTCATGGGTCAGACAGGGGCTTTTTTTGGTGTGGGTGGGGGAGGTCGAGAGGAGGAGAAAGCTGGGGTACAAGTGATAATTTACTGATACCTCAGCCGAGGTGGCAAGGTGCTACTTTTCTAATAAGTATGCACTCACATCAGATCCTGCTTCATCTATCGCATTTTTAAAAAAAGGATTTTGCTCTTTGCATGTTGTCACATTGTCACTTTTTCTCGCTGATTATTCACTGACACTCTTTTTGGTTTGTCTTCAAAGAGCTTTAAGATCTGCCGTTGTGAATTTCATGTCGACTGCTTCATATTAACTATTAATATCACACTGATTTTTAAATATTTAACTCATATATTTTCGAAACAGTGGATTAAAGAGTAACTCCAAAAATGTTGTTAAGAAAGGAAGGTTTATGTAGGTAGCAAAGTGAGTGGTTAAAAAGTCATAACTTTGTCTTGTTGGAAAATTTCTCATTTGCTACTGATGTCAATTTCCATTTTAAATGCTATTATCAGTGGTTGCATTATATTCTTAATGGTTAACATAATTTTAGAATTGCTGAAATTAGAGCGCTTTTGTGGTTTTATCTATCATTGTACACTTAAAAAGCAGAACCACCTGACAAGACTTCAGAATGTCCACCTCGATCTCAAATGCCCTCCCTTCCTAATTCTGGTGCCACTTTTTTAACGGGGAATGGCACAACACAGGGCGTCAATGACAGTGAGCAAGGGTGGTTTATCCCTGCAGCTGTCAGCCCAAGGGGGTATTAAGCCTTCATTCTAGGGATTCTTGAGCCTTTGCCAATCAAAGACCTACTGTAATCCATTTTAAAGCACATGGGCAGCCAGGGAGTCTATTCTCTTTACTGAAAGGGCTAAAAGTCAAAGAAAAAAATGAAGTCATATAAAAGAGACTAATGTAAGCACTCTATAAGACCCGTGCATAAAACCGTGGCGAGTTCACGAAACTGATGCACTAGTTAGTGACAAACATCTGATGGGGTAGCAGATCTATTTGCTCACATTTTTCCGCGTGTTAATTAGCCATGTATTATGAAGTTTTTGAGTTGAGCTGAGAAAAATGTTCCTGCAGGCTGTAATGCATCGGCTGCATAGCAACAAACAAATGTCCGGCCGTGGCTCACTTCATAGCTCATAACTCACTGCGCTTAATCCTGGAAAATACCAAAGCATACATGACAAAAATTGGGCTCCCTCATAAAGCAACCTGATGTTAGAAAACAGCTGTGAGCTATAAATAGTTGAGCATGTTACAAAGGCTGGATAATGACTAAGGAATCCAGTGTTTATCATGTAAATGAAAAGAGTGAGGCCCATCAAAAGAAGTGTTGGAATTTGATGTGCACAGATCCCTCCCCAGAGTAAAGTCCTCCTAATGCTCTCTATCTTGATTTGGAGTATTACAACATAAGAGGTTCGAGAGATCAGGCTCTTCTGAGAGAGGGATGGGGATTATAAACAGAGACTGAGCTAGTGTGTATGTGTGGTTAGGGGGTGTATGATGGAGTACATAAGTGCTACATGATGCAAGAGCCCCAGTTTTACTGTGCTGCCAGGCGTGCTGTGTTTTTATCCCCTTTGGAAGGAGAGGCACCTGCATTATAATTCCTGAAACAACTGTTCACTTGAGATCTCCGTTTGATCAGGTTTCATCTTGCAACAGGAAGACGTGGTCCAGTTATTCTTGGACTTGGATAAGTGACTAGAATCAAGCTCTTCTTTGACAGTAAATGTAAACGCGTTCTGCCCCTCTCACACCATACGCCACGCTCTTTGCTCTCGACTGTGTTTTGATGGAGTTGTAGCAGGTTGCTTAGTGTCATATCAGCAGCAGTAATGTTGAGGTGAAAATGATATGACTGAGAGTAGTGGTCACATCAGCATGTGCTACACAAGGCTTCTGGTGTTTAGTAGCCTTTGAAGAGAGCTGGTGAAGCCGATATTGCGGGTGGAGAAGCTTAACAAGTGACTGCGAATTTCAGCACATTGCCTTGTTTAATATAGTACCACAGAGTCCAGTGCAGTGGCCAAACACTTGGATAGGGGCCATGTTTCTCTCATATGTGGCATGGACTCAATTATCTCGACATATGCAGTATACATACATGTTGAAAAAAGTTCATTTTCAGCATTTTTCATTTATTTTTAAAAACATTATTATCAGAAATAAAGTTGTAAAGTGAAATGTTAGGAAACCCCCGTACTGACTGCTTGTTGGCAGACATGGAACAAGTCTGTCAGTGTGTTTAGTCACTGCTTTTTAGCACTGTGTACATTTGAGCATCTGTCAGCATTGTGATAAGTCACATAAATTGTTGAACGTGTGCCATATGATCTCAATTCTAATACACCTGCTCCCGAAAGGCTCGAAATGGGATCATTCTTTGAAGTACATTAAATCCATTATTACAAATGGAAAATATGGCACAACAAATACTCCAAGTGCCTAGAAGTGACTGTCCTTCAAATATTATGGGGATCAGTAAGTGAAGCAACCAAGAGGTCAAGAGAGAAGTTTGCAGTGCAATCATAGCACTTTACAATGTAATAAAAAATATATATTTTACCAAAAAGCACACTGGAGACAGTAAACATGGAAAAGGTTTTTCTGGTCTGATGAGACCAAAAGTTAACAATTTGGCCTTGAAAAGTGAAATAATTGCTGGAAACCCAAGACAGCTCAGCATTCTGGAGAACACTCATTGAAATTCACTAACAAAAGCATGGTCCTTGTCGCATCATGTTGGGGGGATTGCTTTTCAAAAATAGGGACTGGAAAAGTGGTAGGAGCCAAACATGGAACAAGCCTAGATGAAAACCTTACCAGTGAGCAAGAAATCTGGGAGTAGGGTAGAGGTTTACCTTCACCAAGAAGTGACCCTAAGCATACTGCCAAAGCTCCAATGGATTGGTGTAAAATTAAGACCCTAAATGTGTTAGAATGAGCCAGTTTAAGCTCAGACATTAATCCATTTGGGAATCTGTGGCTTCTCAATAGCTTACACAGTTTTTCTGAGCAAATCTGAGCAAATCAAGCTGAAAAACATAAAGCCAAGCTAAAAGGTACATATGCTAAAGATGTGTTCTTTTGCACCCTGCACCATTAAATGTTCATTCTAATTAAGTACATTTTAATTCTAAATTTTTGTTCTCCAAAATGTGAAACACTTTTAGGGCCTGTTCTGGGCTGGTGTTAATACTTAAACCAGGTACAACAGGTACATGATATTTCGGTTTTGTAAGGAAATCTGTACTTTGGAGAACTTGCCAATTGTCTGCCATGGCTGTCTAAATGTCCATGTCTATTTGAGCATGGAAATAATTTAAATCAAATGCAGTGGCCTTCATGGTCATTAGACATCAACTCAAAATATCACATATGGGAGATTTTGGACCAGTTACAGCACCACTCCTTTTGCCATTTTTATTGTTCTTCTTGATCCCTGGAATTTTACTCCATTACATTTAGTTTTTAAAGGATAATTATTGAAAGTGATATTTAATTGATATTTTTTTTACTATACTACTATATAGATTTGCTATATTGCTGCTGTAATGCTAAAATGTTTTATATGTTTTTTCTTCAAACTATTCGTTAAGTACTGCTTTTGTTCAGTGAAGTAAAGCAGGTAAGACTCTCTCATGCTCAGTAAATAAACTCATAAAGAGAGGATTTAGGAGATGTATTTATGTTGTAGAAAGCATTGTTGAGCTGTCAGAGCAAATACTATGGGCTATAATTATTTCCTGTGGTTTGTATTTTCTGTTTATGATCTATTTCATAGCTTTGATTTGCCAAATTAGAATAGATTTTAGAACATATACCAATAATATCCCATCAACCTCAGACTTTTCCTCATATAGTACCACTATTTCCAGACTCACTGAAAGCAGGTGGCCTAGAAAAGTAATGTCTATCACTTCTAAAAGCACTTACTGTCCACTTAATACCAGCCACGAGGGAGCAAACAGCTTCAAAACTTGTTTGTTATAACTCTTTTCCCATGCCTCTGTTTTTTTTTTGCCAGGAAAAAAAGCTTTGGTCTTTAACTCCAGGATGTTTTATAGCTGTGAGTAACAACATTTGGATCGTAAGATGTGGGAATCTATCCAAGTCTTAAAAAGAACAGAACAAACAAATAAAGTCAAGAGACACTTAAATTTGTTAATATTTTTGCATCATAAATCAATTTTTAAGTCCTGTTTTGTTCCCATCTTCTTAATGGAGCCTGATGGTCCTTTTAGCAATTAACCGTAATTCTGATTTTGCACAACTTTTTTCCCCCATTTTTGGTCATGTGTGAAACTCGTGCCGGCTTTTATATTGAATATCATGAGAACATTCTTTTAGCATTTAGAAAATACATTTAGTCGCAATAAAGCCTATGTTTATACTTCTAGCACAATAATTCATGTTTCCAATTTCATTCAGTATTTTCTTGTTTCAGAGACAAGTTTTTAAATAGATTGGAAAGCATTATACATATTGGCGACAAGCGACTCTGCCATTACAGCGTATAAAGAGTAAAAATAAAGTATAGAGATAAAAGTATAGAGACTTTTTAGGGAAAAGAAAGGACTGCACTTAAAGTAACATGTAAGCACTGATTTTCTGAAGTTTATATGTGTAACACATACAACTTGATAAATATCTACAAAATGTGGAAACGTATATGTAACAGGATCTACAGAGGATTGACGTTTTTACCTGAGAAAAAAATTATGTTAATGTGTGCTTTAGTTTTCTTTCCTCCTAAAAGTATAAAAGAAAACATGGTTTGTGTGCAGACATACAGTTAGCACCTGAAAACGTGCACAAATTCTAATGGACATTATCACTAAAACTGGACTGGTGAAGAATGGAAAAGGACCTTTGTAGCCTCAGATTCCTGTGAGTGGCACCCAATTTGGTCTTCTGCCTCAAGGATTGACACACTGTACATTCTGTTCACGAAAGTTTCAAAAAATTGTTATTTGAGTTACCATAGACTTCCTGTCAGCTTGACACAATTCGGCAATTCTCTTTGGACTTTCTTACCTGTATGTTTTTCATAGAATTCTATTACATTGCTGGTTCATGATTAATTGACTGGGAAGTTTAATAGATAGTTTATATAAATGGTGTAATAGTGTACAGATGTTCCTATTAAAGTGGCCAATGAATATCTGATTTAACTTACCTCACTATTCTTCTTACCTCCTTGTTAATTGCTGTTTTGTTGTTTTGTGCAATGATTATGTATAATGTTTCTTTCTGTTTGATTTTACTGTGAGAGTAAAAAATGTGCCTTTTAAATGAAACTTCACTTATACACAAAATATTGTCAAATTTCAAATCACACACTGTGACATTTCACACTTATATTATTACACACACCTCTTATGTACACCTTGTGCAAAGATCCTTGTATTATGTTTAATATCTCTAGGTCATATTTTTCTACACATAATTTGCATCATGTCATATGATTACATTTGTTGCAGAGCAGCAGATGGACTACAGTCAATTATTATACAAAGTGCAACAGTATGGTAGGTTTTAACTCAGAAAATGTTCACTCAATGAAGATCTCATTTATCAATCATTTAGTTGTGTGTAATTGTTTACCAAACTAAAAAATTTCCACTGGATTTGAAGTTTTACAGAACTTTAGTAACCTCATTTAGATTTCCCTTATAACTTCATTATGCACATGTCATCCTTTTAGTAACAGCTCACAAATCTCCATAAAGGCAAAGATATCTGAAAATTGCAAAATGTTTTTATGTCTGTACATTATGCAGATTTAAATGTTTTTAGACGTATACTGGAGGATGTGCAATTGTTTAGAAAACATTTGAAAACACCAGTGTAGGCGATTTAAACCAAAAATGATTAGTCAAGGCCTGTTTCCTATTAAAAGGCCGTTTATGCTGCTTTTGTCTAATTGAATGGCGAGCTTTATTTCGAATAAATGTATAATAAATGACGTTTCACAAAATGCATTAACAGAATCATCTGTATATAAAATTGCAGTCAACGTATGTCAACATATACACATTGTTGATGTCTACCTCTTGAGGGTAACATTAGTAAATCTTCCTCACTAAAAAGTTTACATATTAAATCAGATCTCGTAGGATGCAAAAGTGTTTTCTGAACTTCTTGCGTAAAAGCACATGTAAATGATTTACCAACAAATTTGTTTACATCCTGCGTGATAAATAAAGCTCAAAGTACACTTTGTGTGTTATATTCATCACATCCGAGATGATAATAGGAAAAAGATTATAACTAGGAGGACACACCAGTCCTGTTTCGAGTGCACAAAATTAATTGTAAAAAAAAAAAAGAATACAGCTTGCTAGCCTAGATTAGTTGCACTTTAATAGCCAGGCCAGATTACCTGATGATGTACCTGTGTAGGATTGCAGGCTTTTCAGGTTTAAGGTTTCCTTTATAGCTAAGGCTGTCTCGAGCTCTTTATTCTCACTTAACTCATGGGAAGGCTTTCTAAGCTGCAGCTTTGAGTCATTTATCTATGTGCATTACTGAGACAGATGGCTCTTCTCTTACCGATCTTATTGTGTGATAAGAGTGCACTATTAACATTAAAAACATGCTCTTTTGAAAAACGAGCTTGTGAAAAACGCTGTCAGTGCTGTTGTCTCGTTTCTCAGCTTTGCTTACAACTCAGAAGAACCAAGCAATGCCTTTAAACCATTCATTTTTTCTGTTATTTTGTCTGTGGATCTTTTGTCTGAGGAGTCCACATTCCATGACTGACTTGTGTTAAAGGGACTACCTTTAACCTTTGTCTATTGCTTTTTGTCAGTAAGCAGGACTTCATTTCATGCTGACCCTGAAATACAGCCATCACATCAACAAACACCCTCATGTTTGCTCACCACGCATGGGTGAATTAGTAGCACTTTGCAGGGGCTGAGCAGATAAGGATCTGCTGCTGTTAGATCGCTTAGAAGTGAAGACAGAAGGAATTTTGGTTTATGCTTTTTTGTTATATCACGTTTTTTTATCCATCTTTTTTTCTCCTTTTTTTTGGGGAGAAATCTTCTTTTCTAAATATAACATGTACATCATGTTAGTACTCTTGTGAGGTGTGTTTTTTTTTTCAAATGACTACCTTGATTTCTTAGACCCCAGTCTATTCCGAGCGGTCTGTCTAATCTAGCACTGTACGCCTCGTCATTCTTTGTGTGTGTTCAGGTGTGGTCTCATTACACACAAACACACTTGGGCAACACACACACAGATAATGACACATTCACTACCACTTCAGGCTCATAATTAGTAAGTAGACATGTGCAGACTGTTAAAGATAGGCATTCTGTAGGCCACACAGAACACACCTTGCTTTTTTCACCACAAGAAGAAGGATATAGGAGAGACTCTTTATGTTTAGCCTAAAGTTTCCAGTTCCGTAGTGACCATAGCTAGGGGGAAATTTGTGGAAGAAAGAGGAGGAGTACCTCTAATAAAAGCATTACTACTCTGCATAAGTCTGTGGTGTCATATTAGTGTCGTCCCTGTAGCGTCCAATAGATAAAAGGAAAACCGTTTGCAGACAGTTTTCTATTTTCAGTCAGTCCAGATCAGCAGCTTTAGTATTTTTATTTTTTTTTTTAATAAAGAAAACTTGCTAGCTTCTGTAATGTCTTCCTTTTTGCTTTCAAACTCTATTGAGGATGAAGTGAAGAATGCAGATCTGCAACTGCATTACGCATTATCTTATGCCATAAATGTTTTCGAAATTATATAAGCGCCCCCTGTTTATATAACTGTTCCATATCAGATTAAATGCTTATTATTCCAGTGACTGCAAATGAAAATAAATCATTGTTCTAGAGTCAGCAGCTCTTTGTGTTTATTCATGCAACAGAAATATGCTTTTGGATTTGGCCTGTTCCTGCATTTTACATTCCACACTTAATGCTGCTTTTTATAGGTTATAATGGCCTGCTCGCAAATTTTCTTAACCCGTTAACATCCTATTTTATTTACATATTGAATCAAAGCAAATTTGAGCATCTGTGAATTATTTCTGTACAATGAAACAAATAATGAAGGTATATCATAGACACACTATATAGACAAAAGTATGTGGACACCGTACTTGTATTCCAGATTTGTATATGATTTTTGGGCATCCCATTCCAAATTTAGTTCCCATTTGCTGTTATAATAACCTCCACTCTTCTGGGAAGATGTTCCACTTGATTTTGGAGTGTAGCTGTAAAGATTTGTGTTCGTTCAA
Source organism: Silurus meridionalis (assembly GCF_014805685.1). Classification (NCBI taxonomy): domain Eukaryota; kingdom Metazoa; phylum Chordata; class Actinopteri; order Siluriformes; family Siluridae; genus Silurus; species Silurus meridionalis. Next base: position 16,375,788 of record NC_060900.1, read on the forward strand.
CCACAACGGTGAGAGCAAAGTCTGGGATGTAGTCAGTGTTCCAATTTATTCTAAAGGTGATCAATAGGGTTGAGGTCAGAGCTCTTCAGAAGGTCACTTAGGATTTTCCAAAGATATCTTCATGGGCCGTTGTCATGCTTAAACAGTTTAGGGTCTCCAAGTAAGGAGGAAAATACTTTACGCTTCTACATCCAAAGCCATCCTATACATCCGTGTTTCTCTGGTTTGTGGTAACATTTTGGGGAAGAGCCAAACATGGCTGGAAGGGTCAAGTGTCCCAGTACTTTTGTCTATATAGTGTGCTGGATTGTATTTGCACTCCCTTGCAGTCTGACCGTGACGACAGAACCAACAGAGGCCCCCTTCATATTTATGATCACCCGCTGGCTGAGACTAAGAGTTTAAGATTTAAAGCAAGGCACTTTGACAGGGATTTGAATTGGCTGCCGAATCTAAGAGCTCTTTCAATTTGAAGTACATCCCTCTATAATCGCTCATGGGAGCGTGTCCCTTTAGCAAAAAATAATAAGAATGATAAAGGTCTGCTACCCTTTCCCACTAAATAAAGAGCTTTGTTATTGCTCATGCTGTGGAGAGGTGGGTTCAAGAGTCGCAATTAACAAAAGGTAGACGACCCCAAAAAACTTCGAACAGCATTGTTCTGGTATTCATTTTAAGAAACTTCTCACACACCCTGAAGGACCCTGTAAGGATGTCAGGCAATATAGAGCTAACACGCCCCTTTTAGGGCTTTGTTTCCTTTTTGTGTTATATTTACAACCTCTTCATATGGCATGAGGGAGAGGCTGTGCGTCACATGCGCTCTGACCCATGCGTGGCCTATAATTTGGTTCACTGCCTTTTAGAGGGTGTGTTCAACATTGTAGTTCATTTAAAACTGGAAGCTTTTTTAAACATTTTTTTCCCACAAATCTGCTCCTGCTTAATGCTGCTTGTTGATTTATGGGAACGTACTGGAACGAATTTGAAAAGCTACACACGCCTGTTGTTTAGTGTGTTTGCCAAGAACTTTTCCTGAACTTCTCTCATGCCACCTTTCAGGTCTCGGAAGGTTAACTCTGCTGTCATTTCCATGGAGACGACCCGGGCCCTCCTCCCACTTTTCCTCCTCTTACTGAGTGTGTGTGCTCACAGTAGTCATGGCAACCTTCGCCCGACCCCCAGAGTGTATCTGTCTTACAAAGGTGAGCATGGTTTCTGTTTACTATTGCACACAATGCAGAAGAAAAAATCTTTGTTTTCGCTTAATACATCAAATGAATTACATTCGATTATCACCTCCCGTATTCATCATGTACAATTTTTCAGTAATGTGGAACCAGCTTTGTAATATAACGAAGCAGGTGTAATGAATTAGCCAGTTGGATTAGGTGTGTGTTCTGAGTATAATTGCTCTGCTACTAATTATGAAAAGCAGTGCATGTAGGAAAAGACACATTTTTCATTAAACATGCTTGAATAAACCACATATATATGCTTTTCTGTTAAGGAAATGTTTTTAACGGCACGTTGGTGACAAGCGTCATCCGTTGCCGAGTTTTGCAGCATGACAGTTTTTTGCCTCTATATTCACTACACGGTGCCTTCTCTCACACACACTCCCTGCCTATCTCTTTCTGTCCTTCTCTGGCAGAGTGTATCACCAGCATGCCTCATCGCCCAATTAATGCTCTAGAGAAGTGACTACCCATCATCCCCCCCTGCATGTTGACGTGTCACTGTGGGGCACAAAGAGAGTCATGCCGAGAGAGGAGCGTTTGATGTTAAAAAGTCTCTCACAATGCCATTAGAATTTATCACTATAGGAGTTGCTTGTACACAAAGAAGTAGAGAATAATGACACACTTTAGTCACTGAAAAGGTGTTGTTCTTTGCGATTAAGTGATATTTGTCACGACTAAATACAGACGCATTTAAGCAACTGCCTGTAGCCCTAAGCATCTTATACTGGTTTGGCAGCCAGTGGGTCAGATACTGAAATGGATATGTTTTCAGTACTTTGAAGCAATAACACACATGTACACACCCACACAGAGACAAACACAAACACAATGTATTCGGCTCATTGTCTGTCTCTGGACTCCATGACTTTTTGATCAAATGCCTTTTTTTGACAAAGGCACAATACACAGATGCATATACCAATGAAAATGCAGGACCTGTTGGCACTGTGCCTGGCTGCAGGCAGAACACTGGCATCCTGATCCCAGGACACTGGCCTTCACATGTAACCTTAGATCACGGAAGAGATGAAGAGGAATATGACAATCAACAGAATTTATAAAAGAGGGCAGCGAGTTCAATTTGCGAGAGGAAAAATATATTGGATTTAGAAAAGGAAAAAAAAGAGATAATATGGGGCAGCAAAATGGCAGGGGGAACTGTAGAATAAATTGGATGGTTGAAAAAGAAAGGTCTAGAGGTAGGGGACAATGTGCACTGAGAGAAAAGAGTGAGAGAAAGAGAGAGCGAGGAGAGTGGAGAGAGGACGGGGGAAAGAGAGAAGATAAATATGGAAGAGGGAATCGTGGGAGGGAACTGAAAGGAGAGGACTGATGATCAGCCCAGAGGCATGGAGGTTGAGGTAGAGAGGACAGAGAAAGAGTGTGTGTGTGTGTGTGTGTGTGTGTGTGTGTGTGTGTGTGTGTGTGTGCAGATATATGTATAAAAGTTTCAGACAATGTGTGGTTGTGTGCACACTGTGGCTCATATTCATGAAAGTTTTAAGAAGATTTCAGCACGTACATGTAGGTTAGAACTGCTTTTTGTCTTCTGCAAATAAACACACAGCATTGTAAAGTGTGATCTGATAAAAAAAAAGAGATTAGCCTCACCTGCATGCAATATTAGCATTTGTATCATAGCTATTTATAGCAAGCTTTTACTGTTTTACTAAAATACATTCGGCTGAAGTCGGATTTAATTAATGATTTCATTTAAGGCAGATTTAATTAAAGAATAAAGTCAAACCTGGTAAAAGTCTAAAGTTCTATTTTCCATTCTGAACAAAGACACTAATCTTTAGTTTATCTACACAAAGCAATTTATCAAACACTGAAAACGACTTACATTTACAAATGATGTTTATTATGATTGAAGTTTAAACCCAACTTATATAAAGGGGTAATTTATGTATTAGCGATGTTCTATGAGCTAAGAGAGTTGGTGTGTGTGTGTGTGTGTGTGTGTGTGTGTGTGTGTGTGTGTGAGAGAGGTTAATTATGAGCATGGTCTGAGTGGAGGTATTGTGTGCGAAGGTGACAGTGGAACAGATCCCTGTTCTGAGAAATGGGATAGGCTTGTGTAGTTGCCAGAGTATTATTAGCCTGTACGGTTGCTGTGTTTAGCCGAGCACAGGGAAGCCCCCCAGAGCATGCAGGCACCTGACGCCAGCAACCTGCTCTGGTATGGTGCACACACACACACACACACACACACACACATACACATACACACACACACACACACACAAATACACACATACAAATACACATGCCAAGCTTCAGCTGGTGTCATCCAGCTCCAGTCTGAATCGATGTAGGTATATATTTGTATCCAAGTAACTAAGCAATGTCAGAAACTTGCACTGGGTTTACAAATCTATCCAACCCCCGTAGTCTTCTAATGGACAGATTGAGATATAGCAGGCCTGGTGTCTCTTCCTGGAATGAAGCCCTTTTCCCAGATTGCCTGACGCCACAGGACCGATAGTGACGCTCCCTTGGAAATGTGGGAAACAGTTTTGGAAAGTAGAAAGACATGCATATGCTCAATAACTGGAAAAACGAGCAGGATTAATAGCTGAGAGATCAGAAATAGCCTTATGGGAAAGGTTTTTTTTTCTGACGAATCTTTTAAATCAGAACTTAAGTCTTCCGGCCTTAGTGCAGTGGTTTGGATGTGAACAGTTGGATAATGATGAATTTATTCAAATGATCATTTTACAGCACAGACGCTGAAAGTACAGCAGCATTAGACCTCTGTCTTAGGCAAAGTTGAAGAGTGACATGACGAGAATGACAAGAATGATAAATCTAGACTGAAATCTAACATATTTTGTATAAAACATGTAGATGTCTCTCCCTGTGTAGTGCGTTGATGGACTTTTCTGGGGAATAAGTTTGCAGAGCTACATTTTGCAAAGAGCTAAGATTACAGTTGATCCAGTGAAGTGGTTCCAGAACATATTGTAACCAGATATTTGGACGGAAAGTTTGTTTCCATAATTGGGACTTTTAAATGATGAGATGGTAAAAAAGCAACAATCTTAATAGGTCAGTGGAAATGACCTGTTTTGCATTGTTTCCCAAGAGAAACTCTGAGGAATTCTACACATATCTAACCCTTTGCTTTGACCTCCTTCTGAAATATGCATTGGAAGACACTGCCCTATTTAGATGTATTTTAATGGCATCAAGCCATAGTTGTAGTCATTATAAGATCATCCGAGATCTAAAATGAATGTTCAAAGAACAAAATGTGTCAAATCTGTAGACGATATAGACCTGCATAGACTTTCATGGCATTTTATAGGATGTTCGTGGTCTGGCCTGCAGCCATCTCTACTGGCCAGGAGCCACTAATTTCACTCAAAGAGCTTATACCATTTAAAAAAATGTAACAGATGAGTGTTAGATTGCTAATCATCACACCACACGGTCCTGCTCATATCTTATTAGGGACTGTTAAATCTGAGTAAAGAATGTAGATTAATAATACAGATTTCTAATATATTGTTTGCATCCTTAAGGGGGAGATTGTAGCAATGATACAGGACCTACATTAAGAGACTGCTTTAACAGATTCCTTTCCTGATAAACTGCTGAACTGGATTGCACTGCCTTCAGTAAGCTGGATATACAGAAGCGTCTGCAGCTGGAGTTTAGACTAGGCTCAACTTAGCATTTACCAAAAAAACATACAGACACACACAGTTTTCTGCACTTTTTAAACAGTTAGAATCTGCTTTCTGACCTAATTGAGCTGTAGACATAGCAGTAACCGTATGTTTCCTTTGCCATTTAAAAACATTTTATAATGTCATATTTTTCAGACTCACTGGCACATTACTGATGGTAATGGGGTTTTTAATTAAATTTCTCTATAATACCCTATAATTCACCCAGTCCTTGAACTATGGACAGTCCATCATATTTCATTAATGTATTTTTTTTTTTTTTATTTGGTCACATATACAGTACATTGAATTGTCAGTTCATTGGGCATTTTACCTAAAAATTATTATAGATTTGAACTGTAGTTCATCTGTTGTTATAAACAATTTATAAGCCCCCCACCCTTTATACATTCTATTATTAGATGTGGATCACAATAGGACTTCTGCTATCTGGGTTTTATTTGGGTAGTGGACCAGGCAGCCCACACACTAGGTGTTGGTCTTTTTCCCCTGGTGGCTTCTTCTAAATGGCTTAAAATGTGAATGATTGCCACCATTTGTATACACCTATAGGTGTTCTTAATAAATACAATGTAGTGGCCTAGTGCACATGCCATTAAAACCTTTTGCTCTTGACTCAAGTGGCAGCTTGCTCTTGAATTCTGGGAGAATAATAAGCTTTAATGACCTACTTAGGAAAAGCTCTGCACAGTTTGTCACGTGTTGCACATTATTAAAATGAACAATTTAGTCCAGTCTAAAATGTGTGTGTGTGTGTGTGTGTGTGTGTGTGTGTGTGTGTGTGTGTGTGTGTGTGTGTGTGTGTGTGTGTGTGTGTGTGTGTGAATCAGTGGGTACACCATGTGGCTGTGTGAAGTAGGATATTAGCGGGGCATATTTTTGTACGAATTTTAAAGTAGCAAGTTCAAACATGCATGTTGTTTGCTCTCCAAATGATGATTATAAATGATGGATTTGATTTTGATTCAGATAATGAAAGAGCACGTGTGAAACATGCAATCACACATAAATGTAAAGAAACACAGAAGGCTATGTGAGGAGAAGAAGGTCTGCTCTATGCCTTGGAGAGTATCTCTTCACTGTGCCCCAGAACTGAGTCACCACCAGCTGGTTATTTCAGTTCCAGGTGAAAAACATTTCCAATAATAAACCCAAATACTGTTCTTGACTGTCGGGGTGGAATATGCACAGTCACTAAACTAACACCTAGTCAGTGTGATCATCTCAGTTATAATATCTAATATTAGTTCTTATTGTCATCCCTTTACTGGATTTAAACAACTCCCTTTGTGTTGTGATTGACTTGTTCAGCTCCAATATTTCCTGGATTTTTGAAAGCAGCCTGATCTCCTGCTTAGAGAAGAGTGCGAGACAAAGAGAGAGAGAGAGAGAGAGAGAGAGAGAGAGAGAGAGAGAGAGAGAGAGTATGGAAAATGTGACCACTTTTGTTCTCCATGTATGAATCGCATTTTGCCAGTTTTTGGCTGGGGGATTTAACCCTGGCACCAGTTATTACACACACATGCACACAGACACTAATAGTCACCTTAGACAAAGCCAACTGGCAAAAATGTTTATAATAAGATTAAAAAACATGGCTTCTTCCAAATCCTCACTTTGTTGTTGCATAATACATTATTTATGCAATACTGGGCATATATATATATATATATATATATATATATATATATATATATATATATATATATATATATATATATATATATATATATAAAATTGTTTCTACTGTGCACAGACAGGTATATACATATTCCATATGGTTTTGTTCAGTGGAGTTTATTCCAGGGCAGATCTGCTTAATTTTAGGCCACTTATTTTTCATTGTATTCATTGCTTGTCAGGCTTTCCCTCTTCGCCTACTTTCTGTCGTCACACATTACACACTGGCATTCTGAACTGAAGTTCCTTAATAGCTGATGAATTGCACCAAATCAGCAGAAATGCAATGCCCCCATGATGTCATCTTTTCCATTTTGCTCATATGACTTAAAGTTTGCACGCACACAGCCACAGGGATGAACAGTATTTATGGTACATGTATTTCAAATACATATTTCAAATATAAAATACGATTTTTTTACTTTGTATTTGATGGGGTTGATGAAATTGGCTTCATATTTTGTATCAAAATACTTTAGTGTTTTGTATTTATTTTGTTTTAAAATACTGTAAAGTACTTTGTAAGACGCCTGCATGATGGCATCATAATAAAAATGTGGCCTCTGATTGAAGCACACTCAGTAGTTTGCCCAGACTTGTTGAGATATGAACTGAAAATTGATCCATAGGGAAGAAGGTGGCGAAGGTAAGAAACGTGCAGGGTGCCAGCTTTCAAATAAGTGTCCACTGATAAGTAAATATTTGATTGCTGAATATTGTATTAATATTGAAGTAGCTGTTAGTAGGATCATGATTTTGCATACCATTATGAATAACTGTCTGACACATAATATATTATTATATTTATGTTTGACAATCCTTTGATTAATAAGTTGCCATGAATACAGGTGCCATCAGTTGTCTTATTATGAATGATTGGTTTGTTATTGAATCAGTGTTGTTGATGCAAAGCAGCCCTTCGTTACCAAACAACAAGTAAACTAAATTAGCATATAATTATGAGTCATTCACAAACTGTTAAACATTAAACTGTTGGCTACTTTACAACTAACCTTCCTCTGAATATTTGATCTTCAACTGGTTGCATATGTCAGGTTTATTGCATGACTCGGCCAGAGAAAAGCTGTTGCTATCAAACATTGTTTACCTAATCAACTGAGTCAGTGTAATGGTAAAATATAGACCTAATAGGCCAATAGTATGGCTGCTGTATTTTGTAGTTTATTTGGTATTTGCCCAATCCTGCACAGACACAAACACACACATACACAGACAACACACACACATACACGCATGCACACACACACACACACACACACACACACACACACAGACACATTTGTCTTAGTATCCTTGTGAGGACTTACCTTTTAGTTTTTCAAATAAAATCTAATAAAATGCAAATAAAAATGCTTAAATGACTAAACTGTGTGCAAATATAGGTCAGAGGGGTCATAATAGGGGCCATGCACTGTGACTTATCTTAGTTCAGAGGGCACAGCACGTCAACCAGCTGAATAGCATTTCCATTTCCTGAAGCTACACAAGCAGTCACATGATTTGTACATATTTCACTTTGTACGTGAACAGACTGTGAGACGTCAAAGTATGGATTCATGGTCAGACTGGTGTAATTAAGTCAGATTAATGTAGCAGAAGATAAATATCCATTTAAGCACAAGTGTAGATAAACATTAAAAACAAATATTTAGTGAACACAGTATGGCTCGGTTTTCATATAATGATGGCAAAATTATGAAATGACACATTACCTGAGTATGAATTTAACACATTTTAGTCACATTGAGTCAGTTTTAGTTATGAGATGCTGCATGGTTTTTCTTATTCCCTTCTAGCTACTGGGGGAAGCAAATACCTTTATAAATCTGGGTGTGTTGGCTTGGTCTAGGCAGTCTGGCGCTTGACCTTCTGCCCTTCCCTTACCCAAAGATAGTGGATTTTGTGGGTAAGGCCTGTTGGACAGGGATGAGAAGAGGGCACTGAGAATAGCACGATGGCGTCAGGAATGCCGGGAGTGCCAGTAAGATTGTGAACATGGCTGGAGGATCACCCATACAGCTGCCAGAGGGAGACACACACACACACACACACACACACAGACACACACACACACACACACACACACACACACACACACAAACACACCCCATCAGCACACTTCGCCACCTATTTAGAGCACCAAAAAGAACATCAAACACAAAGCCAGAAGTCAGTACACATGCAGATCTTAATGGATGTGTGGATGTGAGAATTGAAATATTACTACTAGTTTAGGTAAAAATGAATATATAAGATTAGAATTAGAATGTGGCTATAATAAATGGACAATGCTCAGTTGTAAATGTGCATTTCTCAACCTGAGCTGTAACCAGTCTCATTTCCAGCACAATAAGCTATAAGTTAGTAGTTTGATAATTGGATGTTTCATAGTTTCAAAGTAGTATGGTCACTGTCACAGTTCTTATACTGAGGTAAAGCTATGTGAAGTATTTTATGATTTCGGTTTGTCAGTTTGACGTCATTTTATCTTACAACAGAGCCATATGTATGAATGTGACCTTTTCACCGCTTCCACTAATTCTATTTCTATTTATTCAGTGACCGTTGACTCAGGTTATTATTTTGGAGGAAGCTTGGCGATCCTCTGAGATCAAAGTGCAGTGTGGTATGAGGTTAACGTGAAGTAATTTATAGGTTTGGTCCGTGTCGCCGTTTCTCTGTGCTAAACATGCACTTCCATTTGTACTCGTAGAGGGCAATAATGTCAGCACCTCTTCCCTACCTCCCGATTAATATCCAAAGCTACGCCACCTTCTGCCTTTTTTCTCTTTGTCTTTCTTGCTTCCTTTTTAAATTTACCTCAAGTCACATGATACTTTTATGACATTATTTAATGTCTGTCTCTTGTAATATGATGCTAGGTGTACATTTTTGGTAACAAAAAAAACCCATTTGCTTCAAAATAATCTAGTGTATATGACAGAGAAAGAAAAAAGCTCTCAAAGCACAAAAAGGGACAGTTTAGCATGCAGCCATCCAGCATGCTCAGACAGCTGAACTCATCTTTCATCTCTGCACCTGCTCCGGTCCCTTGTTCCTAGAGACAGAAAGACGCACAGACATGGAGATAATATAGTACTGAAATGACTGCCACCTGCTGTATGACAGAGAGAAATGAAGCTGCATCTCTATGCATCAGATTAAAGCATTTGGTTCTCGAACTGATTTAGTAACAGAATGTTGTTGTGTTAATGATAATCCTCATCTCACTAATCCCACAATGAGAGAAACTTTGTGAGGGTTTACCTGTTTTACTTTTGGTGGTTAACGCACTGTTCTGTAATCTTCTGCTCAGTTCACAATAGCCCTTTATTTAAAAAAACCCACAAACTCCTTAACTCCTTAATATGCACTTGATAGAGGGACAAAATAAAAGAAAAAAGTCAAGAGTACATTTAGAAACCGAATGCAACCATTTTAGTGCCTTATTATGTGTAGAAACTACTGAACTTAAAATACATATTGCTGATTTTTTTTCTTTCATAGAGCTCTTGGAAACAAGGACCATCCGGCCATTCAGCTTCTCCTTTAACACAAGCGACTATAGAATCCTCCACATGGACCAGGACCAGGGCCGCCTTTACCTGGGCAGCTGTGAATATATAGTCTCTCTGGACATGCAGAACATCAACAAGGAGCCACTCATTGTAATACATTTTTGCAATTAATAGTCAATATAGTCAATGAATTGACCAGAATAAGCAATGTTTATTAAATAATTTGTTAAAAAAAAAAGATAATCTTTCCTTTTGATCCCTGTTTAGACAGAAACCTTGTGAAATGCAAAGTTTACCAGTTTCATATAACATTCATGTGATTTAATTGCATAAATCACGTCATGTTTGTGGTAAAATTTGAAACCTGATCTCATGAAATATTTACAGGTGCATCTCAATAAATTAGAATATCATTACAAAGTTGATTTATTTTAGTAATTCAATAAAAAAGTAAAACTTGTATATTATATAGATTCATCACACACTGATATATTTCAAGTATTTATTTCTTTTAGTTGTGATGATTTTGGCTCACAATTAACAAAAACCCACCAATTCAGTATCTCAAAAAATTTGAATACTTTATAAGACAAATAATAAAAATAAATTGTGAATTGTTGACCTTCTGGAAAGTATGTTAATTTACTGTATATTTACTCAATACTTGGTTGGGGCTTCTTTTGCTTTAATTACTGCCTCAATTCGGCATGGCATGGAGGTGATCAGTCTGTCGCACTGCTGACATGGTATGGAAGCCCAGGTTTCTTTGACAGTGGCCTTTAACTCATCTGCATATTTTGGTCTCTTGTTTCTCATTTTTCTCTTGACAATACTCCATAGATTCTCTATAGGGTTCAGGTCTGGTGAGTTTGCTGGCCAATCAAGCACACCAACACCATAGTCTTTAACCAATTTTTGGTGCTTTTGGCAGTGTGGGCAGGTGCCAAATCCTGCTGGAAAATGAATTCAGCATCTCCATACAGCTGGTCAGCAGAGGGAAGCATGAAGTGCTCTAAAACTTCCTGGTAGATGGCTGTGCTGACCTTGGACCTGATAAAACAGAGTGGACCAACACCAGCAGATGACACGACTCCCCAAACCACCACTGACTGTGCAAACTTTACACTCAAACAACTTGGATTCTGTGCCTTTCCTCTCTTCCTCCAGACTCTGGGACCTTGATTTCCAAATGAAATGCAAATAGGGTTTTTTGCCTTTCATCTGAAAAGACGACTTTGGCCCACTGAGCAAAAGTCCAGTCCTTTTTGTCCTTTGCCCAGGTATGACACCTCTGACGTTGTCTCTGGTTCAGAAGTGGCTTGAGTTGTAGCCCATGGATACGTCTGTGTGTGGTGGCTCTTGAAGCACTGACTCCAGCTGCAGTCCACTCTTTGTGAATCTCCCCCCAAATTCTTGAATGGGCTTCATTTCACCTTTTTTTTACCACATAATTCCCCCATGATTGTGTAACTTGAACCAGACTGAGACACCATTTAAAGGCTCAGGAACCATTGCAGGTGTTTGGATTTAATTGCTGATTAAAGTGTGACACTACCAGTCTTCAATATTAAATTTTTTCTCAATATTCTCATTTTCTGAGATACTGAATTTTGGGTTTTTATTAGCTGTAAGCCACAATCATCAAAATTAAGAGATATAAACACTTGAAATATATCATCTGTGTGAGATGAATCTATATAATATGAGTTTCACTTTTTGTATTGAATTACTAAAATAAATTATCTTTTTAATGCTATTTGAGATGCACCTGTAGATATGTTGTAGTTATTAGAGAAAGCAGGAAGGGTGTACTTTTTGAGATGTGTGTGACCATGTTGGGGTTTTCTGTAGAGTTTTACAGTGTTTGCAAGCAAATGATATATAGTGTAGTGAGTAACTTTGTGTTTCATCCTAGATCCACTGGCCTGCTACTACTCAAAGAAAAGCAGAGTGCAAGATGGCTGGAAAAGGAGGACAAGTAAGCCTTCATCAATCCTGGCCCTTTCAGTGGATGAATTCTTAACTGTAGACATACTTAAATGGCAAATTATAGCTTGCTGTCTGGTTTTGATGACCGTTTCAGTGTGTGTGTGTGTGTGTGTGTGTGTGTGTGTGTGTGTGTGTGTGTGTGTGTGTGTGTGTGTGTGTGTAAAAGGTGAAATGAGTTCTCCTGAGGCATGAAAAGATACATTTCCTTCTTTTCCTTATAGGGAGAGTGTGCAAACTTTGTGCGCTTGATCGAGCCATGGAACAGGACACATCTGTACACATGTGGCACTGGAGCGTACAAGCCCATCTGCACCTTTGTCAATAGAGGTTGGAGGGCAGAGGTGTGCACATACACATACTCACATTTGAGGCTTATATGCAACACCATTCAGGAACTATGTTCTATAGTAAAAGCCTGCTAATCATCCTGTTGCTGTGTTTGTGTTCAGGAATACCGTTTCCGCCTGGTGCCAGGCTATGTGGATTCTGGAAAGGGAAAATGCCCCTATGATCCACGGCAAGAAAATGCTGCAGCACTGATCAGTAAGTCTTCACTTTCTCTCTCCTCCCTTCTTCTAAAATCTAGAAGAACTGAGCTACTATCTCATGCTTCATTAATATTGATTCATTTTTGTCTCTGCACTGTTTTCCACTATTGCAGATGGGAACCTGTATGCTGGAGTGCATGTAGACTTCATGGGCACAGACCCAGCCATATTCAGGACTCTAGGAGACCGACCTGCTGTCAGGACAGAGCAGTACGACTCACGGTGGCTTAATGGTAGGATGTGAACAGAAAGGGCGTATTTCGAGAACACAAAAAAATTCTTGTAATGTATAGTATTGATGATGAGTTTATATGTTCATGGCTTAACACTAACCTTAATAATGCTCTGTTTCTTTTAGAGCCCGTATTTGTAAAAATTCAGAAAATTCCAGATAGTACAGAGAAGAATGATGACAAGCTGTATTTTTTCTTTCGGGAAAAGAGTTTGGATGCAGCAGGAGGCAGCACCCCCAGTGTGTTGGCCAGAGTGGGCAGAGTTTGTCTGGTGAGAACATGTGCACACAGAACTGCTAAAACATTTCATTTTATTTCTGATATATAACCATCATTCCCTAAAAAACACACATAATTTAACTTTCATAACATATAAAAGACACAGTGACTTAAAATATACTGTCTTAAGGACTGAAATGCTCATAACATACAGCATTCCAGAAATAGGATTTAAACACACAATATTTGCATGACCTAAGGATTACAGTTTTCATTACACACACAAAACATATACATGATTTGAGGGCAAAACCATCCAATGCATATACATGATTTAAAAAAGATTATTTTTACTGTCATGAAAATACAATCACAATTACTTATTTTCTGGCGAAAATTCCATGTTTATGTGATCAGCAAGTAGATCTCTGGTAGCATGTCATAATGTTTCTATGATAATAAATATATTAATAATAAAGACACAGTTTTACACTGTTTTAGAGAACAGGGCTTAAATGTTTGTTTTGGGTCTTTGGGGAGTGGTTGCTCAGTGGTTGAGTTTCTGGGTTACTGAATGGAAGGATGGGGGTTCAAGCCTTGGTTTCGTCAATGTTGCCAGTCTTGGGCTCTTGAGCAACCCTTAACCCTCTGTGCTCCAGGAGCAAGAAGGCGAAGAAAGAATTTCATTGTGCTGTATTATATATGTGACAAATAAAGTCTATTCTATCTTCTACCTGATTCATCAGCAGCTGAGGAAGTAATTAGAATATATTACAATGTGAATAAGTTACATTTCTCATGTCTGTTTTCCTTTAGAATGATGATGGGGGTCAGAGGTCGCTGGTGAATAAGTGGACAACTTTCCTGAAGGCGCGTCTGGTCTGTTCTGTAATTGGGGCGGACGGAGTCGAGACATATTTTGATGAACTACGTAAGACTGCGTATTATGTTTTTTTTACCTTTTTTCATTGATGTGTGTTGCTTTTCTTGATCCATTGGAGTGACAGATTTATATTTATGTTCAGGGGACGTCTTTATTCAGCGGACTAACGATGAGCGCAGTCCTATGGTGTACGCTCTATTCTCCACAGCAGGGTAAGGAACGAACAGAAAGCTTTTGAACTGCACATTTTTAAATCATGTCAATGTGGCCTGCATAAATTAGATATTTACAGTATGAAGTGTGAAACTGACTTTTTGCTTCCTCTCACACTCTCTTTTTAGGTCTGTGTTTAAAGGTTCAGCAGTGTGTGTGTATTCTATGTCTGACATCAGAAATGTCTTTAATGGGCCCTTTTCTCATAAACATGGGCACAATTACCAGTGGACGCCTTACACTGGAAAAATTCCTTATCCACGCCCCGGGACGGTGAGTAGCGGAATAATCACACAATGTGATCCTGAGCAGCAAATAGATTATAAGCCATGATGGGAAACTATTAAACCTTAAAATCAAGTCGTTTCAAGTACTGAACTGTAGTAGAAATTTAGCATATTTTTATTTTATTGTTTTGGGGTATGAACAATACAATTTCTTCTTTCTAAATAAACCCAGTGCCCTGGAGGAACATTTACTCCTGGAGTCCACAGCACCAAAGCCTTCTCTGACGAAGCTGTCAACTTTGTACGCGCTCACCCTCTGATGTACCATCCCATTTACCCTACACACAAGCGCCCTCTGGTGGTACGGACAGGCGTAGACTACCGCTTTACGACTATTGCAGTGGACATGGTGGATGCTGTAGATGGGAGATATGAAGTGCTCTTTCTGGGAACAGGTACATTTAGAAACAAAAAAATTGTGTTTTTACTGAGCTTGTGTATGTAATTACATACATAACTATGAAAGTATGTCCTTTTAAAAACAATTCTGGCTCAAATTTCTAAAACTCTCTGAAGTGATGCTTCTGACTTGTTGTTTGATAGACAGAGGAACGGTTCAAAAGGTGATTGTACTGCCAAAAGACACAAGCACAACAGAAGAGCTCATTCTTGAAGAGGTGGAAGTTTTCAGGGTAAAGATAACATTAATAAAAGATAATCATTAAAAATACTTTTTCTATGAATGGATTTTCAGTGTGACAACTAAAACACTATTAAAGGCAGCTAAGTATCTGTCACTCGTGTTTTTTAGACGCCAGCACCAGTGAAAACCCTGAAAATTTCCTCTAAGAGGGTAAGGGACTTGTGTTTTAAACATTTACTTCATTAGTACACTACATATATATATATATATATATATATATATATATATATATATATATATATATATATATATAATCTAGTAATCTAAATTATTTATTTAAATAATTTTTATAATTACCATCTAATCATAAAATTATTTAAACAGTTTTTTGAAATTCTTGTTTGAAACAGAAATATTTAAAATGATTATTATGTTGCATATGTACATTCAGCATACACATTTAACATTTACTAAAATGTTCTAAACATTGTGTTCCAATGACCATGACAATTTATTAGTATTGTGATCTATTTTTTGTCTTGTTTTGGAAGTTTTGGAGAAAAAGTAGTTCCCCTGTTTACTTAGTTTGGTTTCGGGAAAATAATTTTTAAAAAATCCTGATTGAAGAATATTGTACAAAGCACTCAAATAAAAAAAAAGTAAATGCAGTTTAATACAATGAAGGACAAAAAAACAGAAATAGGAAAATCAGAGGTCATCCAAGGTTTTGGCTAGGCGAGCAACACTGACAAAAATAGAACTGGTTTTATAAATCCTTCCTGAAACAACCTTCAAGTTGACACATTGTCTGTGTTCACTCTGTTATGGCTAACAGCAACAGCTGTATGTCTCATCGGCACGAGGACTCACCCAGGTGTCTTTGCATCGGTGTCCTGCATATGGTAAAGCCTGCTCAGACTGCTGCCTGGCCAGAGACCCCTACTGCGCCTGGGACGGAGAGAGCTGCTCTGCTTTCACCCCCGCCACCAAAAGGTCTGTACCTTTCTCTCTACATGCACATGCTCTTAACAATAATTTTAATTCTTGTTAACAAGTTTTTTAAACAAAAATAAGCAGATTTTGAGCATGTTAATGCATTTTACCTTAACAGTGTATTATTTCTGTGCATGTGTAAGATGAGAATAATGGTCAATGTTATGATAAATGATAATTCTTTAGGAGAAGCAGGAGACAGGATATCAAACATGGTGACCCGTTACGTCAGTGCAGGGGCTTCAACTCGAAAGGTTTGTGCATGTGCATGTGACTGTGATGTATTTGGATAATAAATAAAGTTGTGGTTCACATGATTTTTCTTTATGTTCAGGGAACTACAAAAAGCGTAATTAAAGACAGTTATTATTAGGCCATAGGACATGAAAGCTACAGAGTAATGCTCTGCAAATTTGCAGAATGGCAGCCAGAAATAGCATCAGCTACTAAAGTATCTCTTCCTGTCTCTCAGTAGAGAAGCGTCTGAGGGAGACGGTGCAGTTCGGGGTGGAGGGCAGCAGTGTGTTTCTGGAGTGCCAGCCCAGATCTCCTCAGGCTACAGTGAAGTGGTTCTGTCAGAAAGATGGCAAGCGCAAAGCAGTAAGATTTCAAATCAACACTCAGGCACAACCTTAGGAAGGGTTTTTGGCATGACAAGCAGGTATAAAGTGCAACAGCTTGCTTTGCGGCGCTTTAACACTGCAGCAGACACTGAACTGAGTACAAAAGCTCACACTCATATGGTTTTGACATAAAGAAAGAGAAACATTTAATTAATGTAGCAAAAATATGAGTTTCTTTATTTCTTTATAACATTGAATAGTGTATTGCACTTATCCATTATGATAGTTATAGCTAATTCACATTCATTGAAATCCGACAATTCCACAGACGTCTATGGCTAGGAGCCCAGGAAACAAAATTGTTCATGTTCTTGTGTGGAAGAGATAGAATACTTTCTCTTCCCTGCCATACACACATATGCTAACTAATCAAATAGAGCTTCTCTGTGTGGTTGATAGAATTTCTTGTGATACTGCATGAGCATGTCACTTGCTACAAAGTCTCTGGCACGATAACGTGACTGGTGTTGTGGTAAAATGTTCTATACACGGCATGTATCATCATGAAAGCTTTAGCACCTTGATGTTTTTATAGATACTAATGATCCTTTTATTTATGTTCACTAATGTATTCATTATCAAATTGAACCTCATTTTACAGCTCAATCGTGACAAAGATGTCCTGAAGACGGCTCATGGCATCCTGCTGAAATCTCTTAGCCAATCAGATGCTGGCCTCTACCACTGCCTGGCCACAGAGAACAACTTCAAGCATACCGTAGCCCGTGTGGCGCTGCGAATCCTTGACCGTGAGATTGTGGAGGCCCTAACAGCTCCAGACGGCCCCTCAGACCCTGAGCGTCATCAACATGACTTGCAGCACCACCCACCACCTCCTCCACCCCCACCACAAACCCTGCCCCCAATGGGCCAGACACAACCACAGCCTGAGGTTACTCTCATTAACCAGTACTGCCAGTCCTACTGGAAGCAGCCACACAAGCCCAAGCGCACTAACCGCAGGCATGCAGAGAAACAAGAGCTTGAGGAGCTGCAGGTGCAGTGAACAAATGCTCATAAAGCTACGTTTTGGTTGCATTCTCTACATTGTATGAGCAGGCAAAATCACACACAAAAAAACTGTTTATAAGCTTAATGTCATGTTCATCCCCTGGGGCCATGCACAAGGGTTAAATCCAATAGACTTATTTTATAAATATGGAATTTTACACTGCAGGTTGGATATTGGGTGACGCATGGTACTGTACCATCAGCTTGCTTTCAGTTCGGCTCTAAATTACCATACATGTCTACAAGTTTGCAGTGTGATGCATTTTGGGATAATTTACATACACTGAGCTAGCAATTTAGCACTTATCCCACTCCTACATTGTATCTACGCACTTTGGTCATTGAATATCAGCCTCTAGTAAGTGTATATGTTCCAAAAAAGAAAAGAAAAAAAACAGGAAACTGATTCACACCAGCATTAAGTATATAAGATTCGTCTGTTTTGTTTACCATAAAAAAATGTAAAGAAAAAAAATATCAGTGTTCCATAAATCTTGTAGTTGTGTAGTTCTGCTGCTTTGCAATGCTTGTATTTAAAGGTCGTTGTGTTGAGTCAGATGATTGTTAGTCGTCAGTTTGTGGTAAAAAGCAGTGGAAAAAAGCTGTGCCGGACTTCTATATGATTCCATCCTCTTTCACGGCACAGCCATCTGCTGATTCATCAAAAGAAAAAAAAAGAAGAAGCTTTTGGTCCTGTATTGGGATGTAATTTTGACCTGCATTATGCTGACCAATATTTATGTTATCATAGACCAAGGGTGATTTAATAATGTGCAAAGGTAATATGGTTGCGTTCCTTTCCAGTTTTTGATAGTAAGTACACTTGAGCTAGTCTGCATCAGACAAATCACAGCTGCAAATTTTTTTAACTCTAGTGTCACGATGTGTTTATTTATAACGATTAATAGAGAACAGTGTTTATAACCGTTTTTGCAATAGCTAAAGTCCTAAGTGTCATTATCAGCAAGTAATTATTACTCGAAAATCTAAAATTCTATTCTATTTTATTAATAGTTAGGAGAAAACTACAAGGTTATAGGTTCACTGTTCTAAACAGGAAGGATGGTGTCAGTTTCAGCAAGATAGATGTATGGACCAAAATTTGCTCCAGCCTCCTGTTATAAAAAAAGGGGGATTTGCAAGAAAGCATAAATACAGAAGAGAAAGCTGAGAATGTTTTTATTTTTATTTTTTATTAAGCACAGAAAAAAAGAAAGAATTTTGAGAATGAGTCAAAAAGATTTTTATGGCTGTGGTACATTTTTACATAGGAATACGAGCACATAATTCTAGGGGAAAATTACTGTACTTGTTTCTGTCCTGTGCTGGGAACGTAATGTGGGACAACCATGTAAGGTATTTTCCTTGCATAATCAGGTCATTTTTGGTGGGAATTTTCCGTAACTTATTGCATCTTCCAGATAAGGTCGTATTTAAAATTTGTAACACACAAACACAAAATATTTGGTAGTTCTGTAACTTTTGCACCTTTTACATATCAATGGTAGATGTTTTCTGTGGTTAACTGTGGTCTTGTGCTTGTGTATAAAGGCAGTTCTTGTGCTTGGCTGTGTGTATTACACATGTACATAGAAGTAATAGTTATTTGGTCAAGTTTGAACTCTCTCTTTCTCTCTCAATCTCTCTCTCTCTCTCTCTCTCTCTCTCTCTTTCTCTTGTTTTTTCTCTCTACACAAGATATTTATTTTGAGAATGTACATATTCATGGCCCTTGCTCACTTTGGTGGTGGAATATGACTGGGAATAGCTGATTTTATTGTGTGTACTCACTAACAGGACCAGAATATACAGGCTCACAAAAAGATGCTTGTAGCAAAACGGTGCAAGGATTTTTTTTTTTTTCAGCAGTCGTGATAATAGTCAGTTTATAATCTGTTTCTCAAGCATGATTTTGCCAGTATGACGAATTCAGTGTAAAAAACAATTAATGTTTGCAGCCAAATCAGGGGAAAGAATGTCAAATGTAAACGTCTCAGAAGAAATAAATAAGATGTTGAAATTCACTTTGTACGAAAAGTTCGTGGACATGGACAAATTCAAAACTTCTCATCGGTGATATGTATGTATGTATGTATGTATGTATGTATATTTATACTGAAAAGCAAGAGAATGTCTGAGGGCTAGCACGAAAGCCCAATGCATAACAGTTTCTAGCCATTTAAATGTTATTGAGGTATAAGATATGGGCTTTTGGAGGAAATGTGTTATGAGACCCAAATGGTGTTTGATTCTGCTTTATCCTTGCTCAAGTGGCTGCATAATTACAATAATTCTCTTATGTATTCATTGTGTTTTTGTTAGCTTAATTTAATGTGGTCATTTGTAATAAATAATATTTTATTATGCTTATATTGTGAGGTTGGAAATATTAATAGATGTTTTATAATCATAACAATAAACTGCTGTATTTGTTCTTATTTAACTTCTGGTTGTTATTAAACATTTAGTCTTTTAGAGCTATTATTAAAAACATAAAGAAATTAGGAAGACTTATTCATAATTAATATTTTCTGTTCATAAAAGTATGCCATGAGTTCTTAGAGGGGAAATGTAGTGCCTGGGTTCTGATTTTAAAGTCCATATACCGTAATTTCCGGACTATTAAGCGCCAAATATAAGCCGCACCCAATGAATTTGACAAAGATTTTTATTTTGAACATAAATAAGCCGCATCTGTCTAGAAGCCGCAGGTGTCTACACTGAAACTAATGAACTTTACATAGGCTTTAATGAAAGACAGTGTCTGTTACACGGCTTGTATCTAAACAGTAGCCTACCAAGAAAGTCTTTGTTCACTGTCTTCCTCCTTCCTTTCACAACAATTTCTCTCGGGAGTTTATCTTTTGGCATCGTCGTGCGTTTAAAAATCACCATCGTTGAAGCTTTTCTCCCGATGCCGTGCAGCTCAGAACACAGGTGAAGTGCGTTTTTTCATGCCCGGTTGTTTTCAGCGTGACGAATGATTCGCATTTCCTGTAGACAGTTCGAGTGAGCGGCAGGTCAAACGTCAGAGGAACCTCATCCATATTTATGATGTGGTGCGGCCCGATTCAGCGGAAGCACATCTGATTTAATATAAAGTGTTTCATTGGTTCACCTGAACCCGTTCCGCAATTTCATTGGTCTAATGTTATGGAGCTCAGTTTTTTGGCTTGAAGCTTGTGAAACCCAGAAACCCAGGAAAATACATAAATTAGCCGCTTCTATGTTTTAAGCCGCGGGATTCAAAGCTTAGGAAAAAAGTAGCGGCTTATAGTCCGGAAAATACGGTAAATCCATTAGTTCACACATATAATTAATATTTAATCTATGCAAAATATTATCTATTATTTATTATTATTATTTAAGCAAATACAGATGTGGGTAGTTAAAAGAAAAAAACAACATAAAGTGTCAAGGTTTTGGGCCTCTATGCAACACCAGATGTGCAGTGTGAAATCCCTTCAGTGAGCCTTGAAGTACAGACGGGATGATCACCAAAGATATTCTTTATTCCCAGGTATTTTGATGATGGTGGAGATCACTTTCTAAACAGTCACTCCAAAACCTTTCATATATGTTGGTTTGGGATTTGGTGACTATAAAGGCTATAGCATATGACTAATATTATTTTAACACAAAGCTAACCATTCAGTGGTGTTGGGATTTAAACTCACAAACTTCTACCACTCCTCTCATTTAGATTTGCTAAGGGTAGGGACATTATTAATTTTTTTTAATTGTCTTTGCACATGCTGAGTTAAACCACTTTATAGTACAGCCAGAGCAACTTAAAATGATCTTTGCATAAATACACAAAAGAAATATATGGACAAAAGGGAAATTGTTCACACATGACACTATTCTAAAAGATTGCATAATGAATTTGCTTTATTCAGTTTTAATAATTTCTATATTTGTTTTCAACTGAACCCTTAAATGCATACTTCAGGCTGCTAGTGACTCATGATTTAGAAAAAATCTTTCATTAAACAGAGAACAGATTGATTGATAAAAATCTTAATTTACATATATTCCACACAATTTAAATGTCTAATTATTGTGAAAAAATATGTTTTGTATTTGACAGTTTTGCAGTAACATGACAGTCTGTATAAAATCATGTTAGTCAACATAACAGACAGTTACTGAGACACCCAAACAGTTACTGAGACACCCACCATTAAGATTATTCACATTTAACATCCAATTTTATTCATCCTTGATAATATACTAACCGTTCCTAATCTTGTCACCATAACCCCAAATAAAAATCCTACTTTAACTGCCATTTTCAGTATACAAAATGAACACATCATTTTGATTCTCCATGTGTTTGTGTGTGTGTGCACATACATTCCCAAAGGTGTGTATACCCAAAATGGAAATTTGCATTAGTCATCCCATTCATCATCATCTTCATCCTCAACTCCATCATCTTCTTCATCTTCTAGAGAAATGTTTGATTGAAATTGGACATAGTTATGAGGCTGCTCATTGAGACAACATAAAGTCATATATCATTTATCCTACATTTATTATACTTGGATAGTTACCTGAGGAATGAATGACTTTGCTTCTTTTCTGCATCACCATCATCAGAGCTCCAACAATGCCCTCACCATCTTGATCTTGTGATGAAGAATGAGAATCAGGACTATCTGTAACCTGAAATATAAGAGTACAGTACATGAACTGAGACCACATTTTGTAATAGGGGCAAGTGCATGAATTTGAGAAAACAAGAATATGAAGCCTTGAAAAAAGAAAAATGTATATAATATTTACAACATCATATAGATGGCCAGACAGGCCGAAAGACCGACAGATAGATAGATAGATAGATAGATAGATAGATAGATAGATAGATAGATAGATAGGTAGGTAGGTAGGTAGGTAGGTCGGTCGGTCGGTCGGTCGGTCGGTCGGTCGGTCGGTCGGTCGGTCGGTCGGTCGGTCGGTCGGTCGGTCGGTCGGTCGGTCGGTCGTCGGTCGGTCGGTCGGTCGGTCGGTCGTCGGTCGGTCGGTCGGTCGGTCGGTCGGTCGATCGATCGATAGATAGATAGATAGATAGATAGATAGATAGATAGATAGATAGATAGATAGAGATTGATGTAACCACAGTATGTGACTCTGAAATGTTTGGCATTAGAGGATTTTATATAGAGAACATCAGCAGAGAAAACATAATAATCAGAGACTTTAACTTAAAATGAGCTATAATTATAGTAGATGAGAGCTTGGTTAGCTTATACTTGTGTGGACTCTAATACTTTACAATTAAGTGTCAGAGCAAATCAAGTTCACAACTTTAAGATTGAGAATAACACTTGGTCTTACAGTCTTTAGCTTGGTGCCCAGTCGTATCTGGTCAAGTAATGCTCCTCTGCCTCCTCCTGAACTTGAGGAAGGATTACTAACTGGGCTGCGACCATTGGAGCTAATGACAGGAGCAGGAGGTGGAGGAGGTGGAGGGGGAGGAGGAGGTGGAGGTGCACCTCCTCCACTCATACCAGCACTAGCAAGATTTGTGGGGGGAGCTAAGTAACCAATAGAGGGAGGAGGTGGATGTGGAGGTCCAGTTTTTCCAGGCGGAGGAGGGGGTGGAAGGTGTTCACGATGAGGCGCTCGCTGATTACGGGATGGGGGAGCTGGTGGAGGTTGACCAGGGATGGGAGGAAGGCTACGGTCCCCACGAGGTGGAGGGGCTGCAGGAGGTGCACCACCTGGCACTGGGGGAATACTCCGAGATGGAGGACCCATAGTATCTGTGTGGACAAAAGAAATTGTAAAAATTTGCTAATGTAACTGTAGCGCTTTCTGCATAAACAGAACTTTGCTAAATTCAACAATACTATTTGATTGCAAGAATATATAATATAAAAATTGGTCTAAAAGAATCCATGATGCCAACACTGACCCTGTTTCCTCATCTCCTCTTTGACAGCATCCAGGCCACCAGACTGCTCAATGAAGTCATAGATAATTTTGGATGTCTCTTTGTCTGTCAGCTGGTCTTCACTGATACCAGCACAAGAAAACAGTTTTTTCAGATCTGGGTCCAGATTATTGGTCTAGAAAGGAGGTACAGGTATATTCCACATGAATCACTGTAAGGTCTATTGAACCTAACTATGGACCTAATGATGAAAGGTTAATTTTTTTTTTTAGCTCAAAATGTATAATATAATGTTAAAAATACTAATTAAAAATCAGATGTATGAAGTGATTAAAAGTAATTAAACAGGTGACAAAAAGAACTGTGATTTACACATTTGAAAGAGAGGGGAGAAAGGGAGAAATCCAAAATTTTGCCTGCATAGACAAACAAAAACGGCTTATTGGTGAAACATGGTGCAATTTGTCAAGAACTAAGCATAAGGTGAGTAAAATACTAGTCTAAATATATATTTCTAAATTAAATTTTTTTGTAAAAAATTAAATAAAATAATTAAACATTCATAATGCCAACTGTACAAATTACGACTACAGTAAATAAGCTATCGAATATGTACATAGTCCTTATTAGTATATTAGAAACTATGAATAAATGGAGAATTATATAATTTTGAAGAAATAATTTGTTGTAAAAGCCATTTTCCTGGGTTAATAAAATGGCTTTATAAAATTTAAAGTCACATTATGACAGGAACTACTTACATTTTTTTCAGAAGCACTAGTGGTAGAGGTCTCCTCTCCTCAGCTTATATATTAGATGGCAATAAATGTGTTTGTTTTTGTAATATATATATTATGTGCTACTATTTAAGTTACATGCATTGGAAAATAATCGTTCCCACAGTATTTTGTAATGAGTAATTAGTTTCACAGTCATTACACTGAAGCTATTCAATGTTCGTGTGTTGACACATTGTAGTCGCATAAAAACACTGTGAAAAAATGTGACTACTGAAGTGAAAAAAGGAACTTACATCAAAACCAGTGTTTGGATCCCATCCTACATGTGTGACATGCCTGGAAGTAAGAAAATAGTAGATATGAGATTTGTAAAAATTTAACAGTACTTACCATTTACATGTACAAAGACCATTTATACAAACTTACTTAAAACCACTGGGTGCCCCGATATCTGCCTTCGTAAGTCGAGGTCCCTTTTTCTTCCCCTTTTTATCCTTTTTAGTATGCCAAAAGCTGCAGGTGCAGGCACAGGGATACTAGGAGGCCGATACCGAGAGGCCAAAATGTCAGGGTTTGGGATATCTCTTGTGGTCATGCCACCTGGCAGCATCTGTGGACCTGAAAATAAATACAGCATACAGTATCTGAAACCAGAAAGTAGGTATACATGCCATTGCAACACAGAGCATTTTTAGCATTATTATTCAAAACAATATTTATACTCAACAACAAATATTAAGACATCAGCCTAAGGTTGTTTAAGTTATACAAGACAACAACATTCTACTGACCATTTGACGGTGGTGGGGGTGGTAGTGCTCGTTTTTCTGATGGCAAACAAATAGAAAGAAACTTTAACATTTTTTTTTTTTACTTCCTAACATTAAACAGAACAGTGACATTTGAGTTGGAAAAAAAAATTTTAATGTCAATTTGCACTTGCACAAACATACCTTCAGTTGGAGCATTCAGCCTTTTTTCTAATGAAAAAAAAACATAGATGGAAGTTGGTGAGGTGCTGATAAAATAAAATCAGCATGTTAACAGGGTTTCAAATGTAAATAAAACACACTACAAAAAGTATAATACACGATAGGAGAGGTGTCACAGGAGAAATGGAGCCTATCATTGAGAGGCAAAAACACACCGTGTACTCACACATGCATTTACATGCATTCATGTAGTCATCCATGCCTAAATGTAATTTATCTAACATGCAGGATAACTACACGGATTGAACCAGAGTTCAGGAACAAACTAATAAAAGCTGAGCATTGAGAAGGTAAGACAGAACCACCAAGCTACCCTGTACGTGATCACATTGATGTAGTATTGAGACATATTCAAAAAAGCATACACATATCTTTTATTTATTTGGGTGATGCACTTAGTGCATTCACTTACTGTGAAAACCTAGCCCCTAATAAGTTGAATTAGCTTTTACAGCACAATGTATACGTACAGTAGATGTAGCGCCATGTATATTTGCTGTTTGCAAAAATAAATGAAGAAATTAACTTAAATTAAATGAGAAAAAAAACACATTTGTTTTCTATTCTCTCTTTCATGTAAAGAAAAAATTGCATAGAAACCCTCTTGACATTGGCACTCCACTATTGCTGGTTTGCTTAATGACTGACAGTAGCATCTTGTCTCCAATGTGCACAAGTGCTAGTGCTATCAAAACAGACATATTGTGTTGGTGTAATGTACATCTTCACTGCTAAACATAAGGTACAATTACTTGCTGTTAGTGCACATTAAGCACAATGCTAAAAGGGTTCATATAAAATGTTAAGGTGTTAGTTTCACTAACGACTGAGTGAGTAGGAAAAAGGTCAATTGATTTTTATATTTTTATTTGCATACAGTGTGTTCAAAAAGTCCCTGCACAGCGGCTGCATTGAGCAGGTAGTGGAGCACATTTTTAAAGCTGGCTATTAATACATCGATGTAGTGAGTGAAAACTTTCAAGCAGCTTTTCAAGAGACAAGAATACCACATCACGATACTGTGCAAGATTAAATTATTGATGTGATTAAAGTATTAATAAATATATGAGTGAGAATAATTGAGTTTTATTATATGAATAGTTTCCCATAACCTACTATACGCAGCCACTGCAGAGGGAATGATTTAACGCAACTGTATTTGTATTTTGATGTAATATGGCTATAAAATCCACTAAATAGGTTTAGTTTTCACCGATATTATTTTATGCAATTTCAGCAATAAATATTAATTAGTTTTTATGGAGTTTTATTTATATATACCTTTTATGTGCGGAACATCTGAGTTAAAATCTGAGTTTCCTTAGGAACGTATTAAGTGCAGCAAGATTGTTTAGTCTCCGCTCGCACATTGAGTGCATTATTATTATTATTATTATTTTATTTTATTTTATTTTATTTCATTTTTTTATTGTATTTTTTTATTATTATTATTATAAAACTTGAAAACATACACGACAATGCCAAGTGTATAAAAAAAAAAACTACAGTTAGCTCAGTGTCACTGTGGCTACTCACTCCGTAACATTTGTTTTAGCAGTTAATGCTAGCGCTATGGATTCTTTAGTGTTTTATGTCCAGCGTCAAGAATTTCCATTAAAAGGAAAAAATCCTGCCAATTCCCGCATATCAAGGCAGTGAATGAAAAAAGGATGGGAAAAAAATTAAGATATTTGTTAAAGTGTGCTAAAATAAGTAAAACAGTTGAGTAGATCATATCTTTAGAAAAATACACACAAACAAACAAATCTGTATTACCCAAATGTGGTCTAATAAATTTTAACTATTTAATAAAATGTTTTTATGTATTTACTTTTATTTAAACAATTTCATCAGATTTTTTTTAATAAAAAAATATAAAATATTATATTATATTATATTATATTATATTATATTAAGAATATAATATTATCCCCTAACCCCTAAAAGTTAATTTATTTCAGTAATTCAACTCAAATTGTTAACCCGTGCAGTAAATAAATTAAAAGCACACAGACTGAAGTAGTTTAAGTCTTTGGATCTTTAAATTGTGATGATTTTGGCTCACATTTAACAAAAACCTACCAATCAGTCTCCACAAATTAGAATATGGTGACATACCATCAGCTAATCAACTCAAAACTCTCAGTTTGGTTCACTAGGCTACACACTCATGGGGAAGACTGCTGATCAGACAGTTGTCCAGAAGACAATAATTGACACCCTTCACAAGGAGGGTAAGCCACAAACATGCATTGCCAAAGAAGCTGTTGTTCACAGAGTGCTGTGCCCAAGCATGTTAGCAGAAAGTTTAGTGGAAGAAAAAAAGTGTGGATGAAAAAGATTCACAACCAACCGAGAGAACCACAGATTGAAGAGTCATGTCAAGCAAAATCGATTTAAGAGATTGGGTGACCTTCACAAGAAATGGACTGAGGCTGGGGTCAAGGCATCAAGAGCCACCACACACAGATGTGTCAAGGAATTTGGCTACAGTTGTAGTTTTCCTCTTTTTAAGCCACTTCTGAACCACAGACAACGTCAGAGGCATCTTATCTGGGCTAAAGAGAAGAAGAACTGAACTGTTGCCCAGTGGTCCAAATTCCTCTTTTCGGATGAGAGCAAGTTTTGTATTGCATTTGGAAACCAAGGTCCTAGATTCTTGAGAAAGGGTGGAGAAGCTCATAGACCAAGTTGCTTGATGAGTGTTAAGTTTCCACAGTCTGTGGTGATTTGGGGTGCAATGTCATCTGTTGGTGTTGGTCCACTGTGTTTTTTGAAAACCAAAGTCACTGCACCAGTTTACCAAAAGATTTTAGAGCATTTAATGCTTCATTCTGCTGACCTGCTTTTTAAAGATGCTGATTACCTTGTCCAGCTGGATTTGGCACCTGCCCACACTGCCAAAAGCACCAAAGGTTTGTTAAATGACCATGGTGTTGGTGTACTTGACTGGCCAGCAAACTCACAATTGTCAAGAGGAAAATGTTCACCAAGAGACCAAAAAATGCAGATAAGGTGAAGGCCACTGTCAAAGAAACCTGGGCTTCCATACCAGCTCAGCAGTGCCACAGACTGATCACCTCCATTCCACGCCGAATTGAGGCAGTAATTAAAGCAAAAGAAGCCCAAATATTGAATATATACACAGTAAATGAAAATACATTCCAGAAGGCCAACAATTCACTATAAAATATTTTTTTTTAGTCTGATAAAGTATTCAAATTTGTTGAGAAATGTGAGCCAAAATCATCACAATTAAAAGAACCAAACTTAAACTACTTCAGTCTGTGTGCATAGAATTTATTTAATACACCAGTTTTGCAATTTGAGTTGAATTACTATAATAAACAAAAATGTAATGTTACCACATTCTAAGACATCCTATATAGAAATAACCACATTGCTGGAAAAGTTAGGTGTCCTAATACTTTTGTTTCATATAGTGTATGTCTAGTGCATTGATTTGTACAGTACAGAAATTCTAGTAATTTTGTACATGTGATAGACACTGTTATTCACTTATTTTCAGTAACCACTTTATACTGGTCTGAGTCACTGAATCTGGAGCTTAACCAAAACAAACTAATTTGAGTCAGGGAAAAGAAGTTAAAATTTTACAGTTTAGCTGTTACTACTCTAATGACCTATTCATTACCACTTCCCCAACTTTCACCAGCCGGAATAAATAGGGCATGTGAACAATGAATAGTGTATGTGTTAGTGTTTCTATTTGACCTTGACGATTGGATCTCTGGTTGATCTTGTCTTCTAATATTTTTCTGAACTGCTCCGATTCCTGATCATTTGCAAAGTTCAGACCCACTTGGCAGTCCTGAAACATATAGAGATATATTACTGCTGTACGGGAAATGACCAAACCCTTTTTCTCAAAGTCAAACTGCAAACATCTCTCAGCACATAATGCAAATTATCATGCATGTTCAACTTGAAGAATAAATCATTATTATTGACATTAATAAATGTTCATTACTGTAACATGCCACAGGTCAGCTGCAAACAATAAACTTAAAAAAAAAAATTCAAAACCTCACAGCAAGCGAGCCCGCCATAATTATTGGCACCAATCAACAAGTTATTCTATAGTTTTTCTAATATATATATATATATATATATATATATATATATATATATATATATATATATATATATATATAAAAGCAGCTTAAATGTTAAAGTAAATAGGTATAGTAAGCAACACACTGGTGATTCAATCCATCCTATATCTTGTTCTTTTAGAGTTACAGCAAAATTTATAATGTGTTTTTATACAATAATAGATGTATTCTTACATCTGCAGGAAAACTGTGAAAAAATGGCTTTGGATTGGAGTAAGTCATCTGATTATATAACTCTTGCTCCCATACCATTTTCCCCTCCTGAAATAAACATACATAAACACACACTTAAATAACTATCTGCACTTTTTACATTTAGTTTTCTTATGGAAACAGACAACATTCATTAAAAATCTTTAAATATGGTATTTATAGTTAAGGATCACATAAAATTGTAGCAAATATTTAAAGAAGGGACCTTGATGTCATAAAGGCGGATGAAGTATGAACGGCGTGGGTTGTCTTTGACAAAACACACCACTCCGGTATGCTGTAGATTCCAGTGGGCTGGACTGTGGGGAAGGGCCATATAGAGCTGCACAACAGCAGTGGCCATAGTCTACACAAAAATACATACAAAAACATGCATATATATATATATATATATATATATATATATATATATATATATATATATATATATATATATATATATATATATGTAGAAACACACAACTTTGATAAGCACATAACATAATTCATAAATATAAAACAAACTAATGCATGTGTATGCATTCTCTCTGCCACAACAGGAAGTGGCCTCAAGCAGCGCTTCCTGTCAGTTTGATTCGATACTTGTTTTTATACTTACGAGTGTACAAACACACTGACGATAATTTAGTCTCTTATTAGTCATAGATTGTGTCAATGTGCAGCGAATAGTCCAGTATCTGACGTTTTAGCAGTGTAAAACACATTATAAATTAACAGATCAGTTCATTAAATGACCAGGGTATGGGTCACGGCCTGTATTATTCTGGCAGTTTAATCTGATTTCTGCATTGTTTAACAGAATACCCACAAAGAAAATGAACACGAAGAATTAAGATTGAGAGCTGTAGTTACATTTGATAAGCATTAGCAGTAGCACATGTTGTCTCTCTATGTATAACAAGATAGCTTTGAGGACTTTTGAAACTTTCCACAAGCATCCAGTCATACTATTAATCGACAGATGGCTTAAGTCATCTTAGATGTCATAAGCTATTATCTTAGTTCTATGGTGCCTCAACTCTCCTTAAGTTTGGACTGATTGATAGTTAAATGCTCATATAGCTCACCACACATCTCCGGCCCAGCAAGTCCAACAGACGCTCATTCTCCTGGATGCTGAGGAGAGAGCTGTGCACATTCTCCTGCCCTTTAGACTTCCCCTTGCTCATCTCTCCTTACTGTGGGAACACAATCGTACCCTAGGATAGTGCCCAGACTTGCTCCACTTTGCCTATACTAAAACTTCTGATATTTGTTTGAAATGGGCGAGAGGTTGGGGAACTGTGACTTCCGTGTTCTGTGATATGATGTCAGTCTTAGTGAACAGGAAGAGCAACCACAGTGTGTATCTGTTCCGTGAGGCCTTGGTAGTCTCGAGTTATAGCTTAAACAAGGAACTACACAAAACTCAAGTAATCTTCTTACTGAGTCACGTTTACGTCTTTTTCAACGGGATTACTTCATAAACACTACAATAGCACAATTGTCTATTTTTTTCCCACACTGGCAAACTTTTTAAAAGCCCTATTGTGGGAAGTTGTGGTTGCTCAGGCATTTAGAACACCACAACTGATCTGATGCCTTATACACTTTCAAACATTCAGACTTTTGTCTTTAGGTGGCTTGACCTGGCAAATTACAAAATAAAAGAAAACATTTTTTTAATTATTATTATCACGAGCGAGCAAAAACTTAAGCTTCACCAATCTGTGAAAGATGTCTGGAAATTGTGGAACAATTTCAAAATAATGTTCCTCAACATAAAATTGCAAAACATTTGAATATCTCATTATTTACAGTACATAATATCATCAAACATTTTAAAGAATCTGGAGAAATCTCTGTGCAGTGAATGCCTTGCACTGCATTTATTATACAGTCATCATGATTCTGTAAGAAAAATCACTGCATGGGCTTAGAAACACCTCTAGAAATAATTGTCTGTGAACACAGTTTGCCATGTCATACACAAATGCTGTTTAAATCTCAATAATGCAAAGAAAAATAAGGCATGTGTAAATATTATCCAGAAACACCACCTCACCATCATCTCTGTGCCAAAACTCATTTAAAATGTACTAAGGCAAAGTGGAAAACTGTTCTGTGGTCAGAAACATTCCATTATGGAACTTTTGGAAAGTATGGACACCACATCCTCCAGACTAGAGGAGAAAGACTATCTGGGTTGTTATCATCGCTCAGTTCAAAAAGCCACATCTCTCATTGTATGGGAGAGCATTAGTGAATGTGGAATGGACAGCTTGTACATTTGGAAAGGCTCCATCAATGCTGAACATTATTTACAGGCTTTAGAGCAACAAATGGTCCTATCTAGAAAATGTCTTTTTCAGAGAAGAAATATACATACCTGAAAGACAATGCAAACCACATACTGCATCTATAACAATAGGATGACTTCGTAGTAGAAGGTGCTGAAATGGCCTGCTTGAAGTTTAGCCTGTTCACCATTCAAAAACATGGTGCATCATTAAAGGTAAAACACAACAAAGGACACCAGGAATAGCAGCTAGAATGTTGTATCAGACACATATAGGACAACATTCCTTTCCCCAAACTCCAGAAACTTGTCTCCTCAGCTCCCAGCTGTTTCCCAGGTTTTTAAAACCTACTGTAGCCATCATATTCAAAATGAACAAAATTGTTTTATACATGAAGGCCACACCTTACAACACAAGAATTTGCTGCCAAAAGGTTTGGTACCACACCACATCTTTAGAGGTCTTGTGAAGTTCATGCCTCAAAGGATCACAGCTGGTTCAAAGTGGGCCTACACACTGTTAGGCAGATGTTTGTGTAATGACATTACATTCAATATCATAGAGTACTTTGGGTAAATTCCTGATAATACCAATTAAGTTCATTTCAGTGAAAACTTTTGCAAGACAATAACTGGTTTATGTTCCCAATACGAAAAGACAAACAAAACAAAAGAAATTCTCATACAGAATTCGTCTTTATTGAAAACTGTAAGCATGACCAAGTCAACATCCAATTCAGTAAACAAAAAACAAAACAAGAAACAGTTGATGAAGTAGCTTCATCAGCGGCAAAATATCTTTGGTGTCAGGATATGGTATCTGGATATCCTGTGAACATTCTGTGTCACTTCATCAAATGTTGGCACCATATTTTTGAAACTTGGAGAAAAGATGCAGAGCTGTTACAGAAAAAAAAATAACTGAACTACCATAGGTGAAGAGTAGAATATACAGAATTTTATTTAACAGAAATGCTGTAAAAACTGAAGAAAGAGTAAGTTGTAGATACCATAAGTTGCAGGTATAAGCTAAATGTAAAATCGTCAAGTTCACAGGATGTAAATTGTCAGATTCACATTGGCATTTGCTTTGGCATGCACAGCTAAAAGCTAATCACCACACCACACTGTAAACCGAGTATGACCTACTTTACAACTAAGAAAGTAGGGTGTGCTTATTCAAGGACATTTTGAGACAGTGTTTGATGAAATGAAAACACTGTGTTTGTCAGTGTTTGTCTGAAATGCCAAGTGAGCTGTCATTTATAAAGGGGAAATATTCCCCAAATGTTGCTCTGTTTTTTAGCACCTTTTTTTTTAGATTTTCCTCTCCATTGTATATATATGGATACATGAGGGACATGGAAATTAATCAGCTTTTGAAAAAATATATAACGGACACCATCTCACAATGGCCTCCAGACTCAGAGGAAAAACAATTTAACCCTTAATTCAGCCCTATTCTGCTCTATCGTATTGGCTTAAATGCACTGGTTATAATTTTTTTATAAGTTTCATTCTTAGTATTTTAAATTTGTGAAGATTTTATCTGTGGCCCCCAAAAAATACAACCTAAAAGAAAAGGCCACAGTAGAAGTGCTGATAAATACATGATAATCAGTGTCACATTATGAGCTTTTAATTATCATGCTTCACTCATTCATTGTGGAAAAAAATATACAGATGGATCCTTCGCTCTAATTCTACTGATTGAATGCTTTTACTTTAAAGCTATTAATTCAGCAATTAATTTTATTATAGAGGTTTTTTGCTGTACCTTTCTCATTCAGATGAAGTGTAATCCTGCTTAAACAAAAAGCAGCTGTGAAAAGCTTAAAACAAATCAATATACTATCTAATTTGTCCATTCTGCTTTACAACAACTGCCAGGGACTTGAGAACAACAAACTGAGGTATGGTATTGAATAAGGCTTTTAAAAAGAATCTGGAAACAAGGTTTGCACCCCGTGTTTTTAAGGCACATGATGGTTTTGTCTGTTCAATTGTTTTTTTGCTTGAGGTAATGGCAGTTGTGTTAAATACTGAAAAGATGTTACATAAATTAGCTATTTTGCCATACATTTACTGTTAATTTACTGTCTTTATAAAGCAGTGATTGTGGCTTTAAGAAATTTCTCATGCGGTATATTTTTAATGTTTCTTCCTATTTCATCATTAAGATTTTACTTAACCCTTTACTAAAACTGTGCTGTGAAAGAGAAATTTGGATAGAGTTTTCTTCTAAACATAAACTGTAGCTGATCAATAGAATGAAATACTGCTGTATGTACTTGGCATACATCTATCTGTCCTAAAACCTTGACATGAAACATGGATTTTTCCTGTTTACACTGATGGGAGAACATAAACCATTACATCTGCCTTTTTGCGATTCTCTTACAGATCTTGCAAATTAACCTTTATAAATTTTGCATCTATAAGCAGTTGCCATCAGAAACCTAATTGGCATTTATCTCTGTGGATTGTCAAAGCAAATGATTGCATTCAGGATCTTGAAGGTTACTGCCTCGAAAGGGCGCGATGTCATCATGTTCAGCCAAGATCCTCCACCACAAACACTCCTCTATTTAATTTGAAATATGGTGGGAAGCAGGTCCTACCCTCACGCAGTAAGGAAAGGGACCAGAGATGAGATGGGCCCAGCCTATCAGTGATTTTGTTTGTTGGTTTATTTGTTTTTTGCTTTTCTCTCATGTTCCAAAACTGGGTTTGAGAGAAGAAGACAGGTGGTGTTCTTCTGAGCAGACATACTGGACCCTTTGTGTTTGTGGTTGGGAATTAGTGTCCCCCACCACTGCGGTTCTCTCCACTGATCCAGTCCAGGGCTATGAAGGTTAAACTCATCGTCATAAAGATGAAACCCAGGGCCGTGAAACAAATAGCCTGAAAGAAAATATTGATGCTTTAAGATTTGTCACTTAAATATCCAAACTCAAATGTATGCTATTAATTAAACATTCAAATCACCTGAATTTTTGGTCTTGAGGAGAGTGGTTCCTGGTCTATTGGAACAATGCGGATATAGAAGAGGCCTGGAAGGATGAAGATCAAGCTTGGTGCAGAGGTGGCACCTAAAGATAAAGAAACAGAGAATCCACATGACAGACTATTTTACAGCGGATTCATGTAATGCTATTCATTTTCAGACAAAGCCTGGACTTCTATCTTCCCATCTTTTAAGTAAAATAGATGTATTTTATTGCTTTCAGAGAGGAATTTTTCTACATACCGATGATGCCAAAAATGTCTCGGATGTTGGGTACAAAGATGACAAGCAAATTGACGACAAAAAGGAGGCACACAGCGATGCATATGTGACGAGCCCAGTGAAAAGGTTTCTTGGGGAAAATCAGTTGCAGCAGAGCTCGTCGAATCTAAATGAAAATCATATTTATGTTTACATCACTGCACAAGTTTTAAGATCATAAGATTTTTATTAATCTTCACACCACATCACTGAAGTTCAGTTCTGGGTTTCCTGTGGGTGTTACTTTGACATGTACCACCAATCTGAACATTTATACACCCCATCATGTCAATAGTATTTTCAAAAGGCAAAAGTCACTTTCAAGGTGTTACCATAACCCTACAAATTTCTAAAATTTTAATCCTTTCAAGAATTAAGTCGTTAAGTCTTATCAGCACAGCTTTAAAAACAGTACTTGGCTTCAAGGGCTCTATTAATGCACTCATTCTAATAGCATTTTTATAGTAATATGGCAGATTCTCAACATAAACAGGTGTTTATTTGCAGGCAACTTTGTTTGCCAACATGAAAAAATCAATTAGGATAGAGGGATTTCATGTCTTTAGGTAACATGACACACTGCTATAATGTGAATAATTAAGATGTTTCCATCAAGTGACCTTCCACAACATTATTTGAACAAATATAAGAATTATTATTTTTTTAATAATAAAAAATGCAATCATTGGTATTACAACAATAAAGCTTATGTAGTACAGCAAAAATACATCAGATCAGCAGTTTAGAGAATCTTCTATTGCACTGTGATTATAAAACTGTCATCACCAAATGCAGATTGTGGTTTATACATTACTGCAAGAAAATTAAGTATACAAATAGCAAGAAATGCTATATAAAAAAAGTGTTACCGGGAAAAGCACCACAGGCACAGTCAGTGTGACAGCCACTAGTACAGCCAGTCTCACACACAGGATCAATACATCCAGCGGGTCCACTTTGCTATAGGTGTGCAGCAGCTCTGTCTCTGTATTTCCTGTTCATGTCCAACAATGAAAAGGAGTTTACTTTCCATGATAAATAGTCAATAAAAATTAATCACATGAAGGTAGATATTTTAGACTAAAACATACTGGATGGATGTAGGGCATCCTGGTAAATCTATTCAAAAAGTAAAATACATACAGGTTTATATATATATATATATATATATATATATATATATATATATATATATATATATATATATATATATATAATTTTTTTATTTTATTTTTTTGTTTCTGCATATATGCTTTTAATAATTCTATTTTACTGTTTAAGGAAATCATATGAATATACCAGACTCTTTTCATCACAGTATTTCCAGGTTGTTAAGAGTCAAAAAGATTTTTATGCATTCTAAAAAAATAAAATGACTAAGTATGCAAAAAAGATATTTTGACCAAAACACATTTTCCCTGGCCACCACACACATAACAAATTGGGATACTGCAGTGCACAAATAAATATAAGGTATGGTGAGTTCAGATATAGAAGTCTCACCATAAAAGGTGAGGTATCCAAAGATTGCGGTCATCAGGTACATTACAAACATGCTTAGGATGGATACATTGGCGATGGCCTGCATACGTCGCTTACTTGGGCTGTTTAGGAAACAAAAGAAATGTCAAAATTATTCATCAGTTATATTTCAGTTATCAGTTATAAAAACAATTTGTATCCAAAATCATTGAAAATGGCATCTTTTTTAAACTGCTCTATAATATTTCTGTAACTAATCTTCAACTGATTTTTAGCTGCTCCAATGGCTCACATGGTAAATTCTTGAAATTCTTTACATTTGTTCAGTTGTAGCATGTGCTCCTAAACATACTTGCGCAATTCAGTGTAGATAGGCAGCACTTCAGGGTGGCACACAAATGCAAAGGCCAAAATGGGAACTGTATAGGCCGTCTGCAAGACAGAATAAAATGAGGTAATGAGAGTAGGGACTACTATATAAGTGGTGTAGTCCAAGTGAAAGCATTCTGAAAGCATTGCACAGCTTCCAAACTGTCACCTGCCACCAAAATCAGGCCAATAGTGACATGAAAGCTTTACCGGATTACTGGATAACTTTTCTTTCAAATACTGTAAATAGCCTTATCCCTTGAATAGATCTGTCATAATTATGTGTACATCTGTTAGATGATAAGTAGACAGTATAGTTTTACTAACCTGCTGGTTGACAGTGAAGAACTTGGCCTCACATTCTTCTTCCATTGTGAAATTGACTGTGGTGTGATTGTTAAAATCCTCAAAAGGGCATGGGATGTTGAACTTCTTGTAGATGACCTAGATCAGAATGACACAAATAAGGAAGAAAAAGAGAAAGAGGGGAAGGATGATTGGTAACAGTAGACACTGAGTAAGAGTGAAAGCAATGTGGACTAAGAATATTTAGAATTCTTGTAGTAGGTTACAATAATGTTTAAAGCATTTTTATATATTTATTTTAGAGATTTTTAGAGATTTTTTCCCGATCAGATACTCACTGAGATGAGGAAGAAAACCATACAAGTGAGTGAGAACCCACTGGTGTAGCCCAGGTACCCTATAGACACACATGCCACAATTTCACATTAACTATATGAAACTTCACTATGTGTGCTAAAGTTTTAAATTTCACCGCTGAAGTCATAGTCATACCAATTCATGAAAAAGACAATTTAAAAAGTATATGTAAAGAATTATGTATAAGGAAATCTAAAACAATTATACTAGTATTATTATTAATATTTATAAAAGGCAAAAAAACAACAGAATTGTGAATTGTAAATGACTGAAATGAGGTTCTTTGGAAGGATGAGTCCAAATGTGACATTTTTGGCTCTAAGATGTGGAACTGTAGAGAAGATTTTAATAGACTGCCTCACACCCACAGTCAAACACGGAGGTGGAAACTTAATGGTTTGGGGTTGTTATGGAGCAGGGAAAGTTGGACACTTATTTCAGGTGAAAGAAATACTGAACTGACGTGGCTACCATTCTGTTATACAATACCATGCAAGAACTACAACTTATTGGACTTTACCATAAAACAAGACAGGAAACCAAAGCATACATCTAAGCTCTGAAACAATATCTACAGAGCAAAACGTCTGCTGGGGTGTTATCTCTCATTGAATTGCCTGATAGATATCATGGAAATAACAACTCTGCCATGTTTTAGAAGAGGCATGCCAAGTATTAAGGTAAATCTTTGGAGAATCTAAGTGAGGATTTTTCAGTTTTAAAAAGTTTAATGTCTGTTTATGATCAAGTTTACCATTTCTATATATGTTTGGTCAAAAAGTAAATCTTCTTACAATTAATTTACCTTGTTTGTTGCACATAAATAAAATGAACATGATGTGTTTCTCTCTCAAAAAAATTGGTGTTCAAACTTTTGTTAAGTACTGTATATGCATTTATATTTGTATATGCATTAATATACATAAATACACTTTGAATTAAAAATGTGTACAGCCATTATTATTCTATACACTGGGACACTATTTTTACTTGCCCGGCGGATTTGACATGAAAAAGTGAGGATATATATATATATCCTCCTCACCTTTTCCTGTTAAATCTACAGCCAAGTAAAAATAGTGTATAAAATAGTCTAATAGAATACTAATCCCAGATGCAATGAAAATACAAGATTTTATGTTACATGGTCTACTATTACTAAGCAAATGCAAAAGCAAATGATTTATTTTTCTACAGTCAGCTGCATCAGCTGAATATAGTTTATATCATTTATTGTTTAAATGGTTACTGAATAATGGAAACCATACATTAAGACATGTGTGGTGCAAAATTTCATCTTCACCACCAGCACTTGAGTTGTGCAATGCAGCATGTAAATTGACTGTAAATCAGTAAAGAGTTTTTCATCATCACCAGCTAATCAGAAAAAACAGTCCAACAGGAAAAGCAGCATTCATACAAAAAAAAGACTTGCACTTACTGCTTAGTCATTATTACATGAGGAGCCAGAAAAATTCTTGTTTTAAAGCTTTTCATTCATTGTATCTAGAGAGATATTGGGTCCTACTGCACAGGATTAGAGATTGCGATGGTACATTGTTTAGTGCTAGGTGTAATTTAGTTTTATAGTTAAGTTAAGGTAGATGGGTGCTGGTTCACTTTGTAGGCAAGCATCAATGTTTTAAATATAACATTAGCAGCTGCACCAGTATTTTGTATTTGTTGCAGGGGATGGCGCACTGAGACATACCTGCCAGGAGTGAGTGGCAGTAGTCCAGTATAGAAATGATAAAATAGTGAAGAAGTGGGTTTTTTTAAAGGAGAAACCTGCATTAACAACTCTGTGAAGTGAACAAGACAGCTGGTTGTTCCTTGCAACTTACTGCAAGGTTGTGTGCAGTGACGAGTGGTAAGATCTTGTTGACCATATAGACTGTGGTGCTACAGAAACATTTTAAAATGAGAAAGCTGTACATAGATCCTTTTGTGAGAGGTATATGAGGGGATTGGTGTGTGGGCTGGGAGGATCGGGGTTTGTTGTGGGAGAGAAGAATATGCTAAATAAAATAAACATATTATAAATATATATAAATATATTTACTACATTTATTATAGACTTACCAAGTTGTCTCATCGTAGCCAGTGGGAGAATAATACAGATAGAGACAAATATGATCAAATAGTTGCCATTCAGATACCACTGTCTGAAAAAATAAATCAAAATAGTTTTAGTATTTAGAACTAGTGTTATACAGACTGCTGAATATTCATACTTCAAAGTTTCAAACAAGACATCACTCTAACATTTTATACTTTCAAAACCTTGTTTTATCCATTAAAATAAAATAAAAAAACGCTTCATCACAACTTTTATAGATAAATACCTATGCTATTCACTTCACTGAATAATATAATTTGACATATATAACTCAGTGATAAGCTGAAAGTGAAAGGGGTTAATAGGATAGCACTGCTTACAAATGAGTCAAAATGTTTATACTCTTGTGACTTGGTGAACTAATTAGGAAAAGTATTAGTGAATTGAGTGTAGCCTTATGTTTATGTAGAATATATTTAAATTAACACAATATCCTACTAGAAACTAACTAAAATAAAATAAAATAAACCAAACCAACCTAAACAGAAACTACACCATAAACTAAAATTGGTTTGAAATTGGTTCTTGTGGCCATTTAAGGTAAAATAGTATGAAAAAAATTTGGACATTTTGTTTTAAGAGTCATTACTATAGTAACATATGTGAAGTTTATGTGCTACAATAAACCACCAGTTTTTAGAATACATAAACATAAATGCATAATGATATATTCATGCATAATGATAGATCCTATCTTTCTAAATCTCTGGAATGCACAGCTTTTAACCAACTGTCTGTCTATCTCTTACAGAACAACCTCCATGATCCAAACCAGTCTGGTTTTAAAGTGGCACATTCAACAGAGATGGCCCTTTTGAAAAAACTGCATACTGCCAGATCAGCTAAGCTGTCATCTGTACTTATCTTCCTGGACCTTTCAGCAGCATTTTACAGTCAACCACAAAACTCTCTTGTCTACCCTCGGTAACTTGGAACAGCATGGGAATGGTTTGCTTCCTATGTGGAAGGTCGCTCATACCAGGTAACATGGAGGGGATCCACATCTGCCCTGTGAAGACTCACCACTGGTGTTCCACAAGGTTCGGTACTTGGTCCCCTCCTTTTCTCCCTCTACACCCTCTCTATTGTTGAAGTCATATCCTAACATTTGTTTTCTTACCACTGCTATGCAGATGACACTCAACTCATCTTTTCTTTCCCTCCCTCAGATACCACAGCTTCCACTCTGATTGCGGCATGCTTGACAGACATATCTTCATGGATGAGTGCTCATCAATTAAAATTCAACCCCAGCAAAACAGAACTGCTGGTCATCTCAGGTGATTTATCTCCAGGTCCAGATCTCCGATTAACTCATCATGTCTCTTGTTATCCCCTTCATCCACTGCTCGCAACCTTAGGGTAACTATAGACAATCATCCACACAGGCTGCCCAGGTGCTTAAATAAGGCTCTTGTCATTTCGAGACTGGACTACTGCAACTCTCTGCTGGCAGGTCTTCCTCTGAACGCTATTTGTCCACTGCAAATGATCCACAACGCAGCTGCACGACTTGTGTTCAATCTGCCCAAGTTCTCCCACACCACCCCACTGCTGCGCTCCCTTCATTGACTTCCAGTAGCTGCACATATCATATTTAAAACACTGATGCTTGCCTACAAGGCCAAAAATTGACCAGCACCATCTTACCTCAGAGACCTCATGACACCTCGCACTGCACCACGCTGTCTGAGATCCTTCAGCACTGCTCGGCTGTTACCACCTTCTCTCAGAGTGAGAGGAAAGTATACTTCAAGGCTCTTTTCTATTCTGGCACTGAGGTGGTGGAATGAACTTCACCTAGATGTCCGTACAGCAGAGTCCCTGGCTATCTTTAAGCGACAGTTGAAGAGCTACCTTTTCCTGAAACACTTAAATTAGCACATTCCAAGTTTTCTTTCTAAAAATCAAAAGTTGTAGTCTGATTTATATTAAGTTTGTAATTTAGCTTACCAGTGTAGATTTATTCATTGCTAGAGACTCAAAGCACTTTTGTACTTCGCTCTGGACAAGGGTGTCTGCTAAATGCCGCAAATTTATTTTAAACACATAGTGATGACTGTCAGACCATTGGTACACTTGGTATCAATAATGTAGTGAAAACAACCCTTTATAAAACTTATAGAACTATTTTAACTCAATAAATATCAAGATTATTAACCAATGCACCCACAGCACTTCCCCAGCTATATTATCTGATCTGGCAAACACTTTCCATATGAGTCAAAATGAGTTGCTTTTGCATCTTACCCACTGCTATGGTGAAGCCCCAAAAAGGCTTGAATGACCAAAGGTAACTCATATTTCACAATGAAGAGATAGCTAGACATTGCTGAAATAAACACAGACAGAAAAAGAGAGAGATGTACCAAAATGTAAATGTCCACTTCATTTAGAAGAGTATATAGATTTGATCATTATCTATAATATGCTATGTCTGGACCACTTGGTTATTTACAAAGTGAGATCTCTGATGTATAGCCAGGGCTTCTGATTTAAAAACTACCATTATTATAGTTATTATATTTACTACTGAGTTCTTATAATTATAAGGCTGTTTAAATAATCATTGTATAGAGTACATTTATACCAAACTTCAATAACTATACATCAATAAAAAAACAAGTATGACATAATTTATAGTCATGTTGCATAACATCGGAATGTGACTTATTTATTGTTCTCACACACCAGGAATATGTATTGCGACAGAAGCTTTTAGATGCAACATCATGCAATCCTGTAATAAATAATAATAGTAAAGATCAAAGGGTTTTATACATTGCACAGGAATATGATTACTGTTACCAATCATGAGTCAGTTAAAACCCAACCTGGGCATTGCAAGGCATTATATTATAATATATATTATAAAATTTTGTCATATCTTTATCTAGACTGTCAATAACGTTTGAATTTTTAAGGGGTTAATGTCTGAAATCATGATATTTCCCCACCAGGAAAAGAGTATAAACAGGTGGATGTTATGCAACCAGACACTGGTATTCCACTTAAAAAGTAGTGTGTGTCAGCATTGCCTCAAGTTTTCTGGCTACTTCTTTGATATGAATATAAATTTTTGTATTCCAATAAGAAATGGCTGCTTGATAGGAATATTTTAATAAAAGATTTAGCAAAGTAACCATAAAGCAGATTTTGCTTAGAGGCGCTTTCAAATTTATGGTCAATCATGTGGTTTATTATATATTTATTTTGTCATTAGTTTGGCTGTGCTTCTTTTAAGATTTAAAGTACTCTGCATTTTATGACTTAATGCATGGATGGCTTGTCAAAGAGTCTCAGTTACCATGAATAACCAGAGCTTTTAAAACCAGAAAGCTGTTTGTACAACAACAAAGTATAAATTACATTTCAATTCATAGAATCACCAGTCTTGTTCTCTGACTCACCTCCAATGTTGTGCATTGTTATGACAAGAGCTGCCAGTATTTTTCCCACTTGACCGAAAGCTCTTTTCCCGAGCTGCTCATATGCACGAATACCTGCACACAGAAACAGATATCTAACTATGTACAAACAAAGCAAAAGTTAATTCAGTGAAGTTGTATATTATTATTATTATTGCCTTGTCTTACCAACGACTCCAGCACTCTTTAGAAGGAGATGAATAGAATAAGATGAAAGTATTGCAATGCATATCAACAGGAACCTGTAAAAATATTTTTTATAAATAAAATGATTTATTAAAATATATTTAGTACTAAATATGAATTAGTGCAATGAACTGAAGTGAGTGTAATTTGGTTTGATAAACAACAGGGTTAACAACAGGCAACCAAGTGTGTGTGTGTGTGTGTGTGTGTGTGTGTGTGTGTGTGTGTGTGTGTGTGTGTATGTGTGTGTTTGAAAAAGAGAGAGATGACTGCACTTTTTCCAACAAGCAGACATAAAGACCTTGCCAGCTCTGAAGCTATATTTAATGCTGCAGATTGAATTCAATTCAGAAGTGTTTCTTTATTATTACTGCTGATCAGTTCACAAACCTCCAATTTCATACTGACCTGTTAATTTAACAGCAAATACCTAAAGAAAAATTTTACATTCTCTCTGTTTGGGGTAAATTTAACACTACATGCTCCAATAGCTGATTCAAGAGTGCACATAGTTGTGTACTGAGCATGCATTCAGTAAGCCATGTGAAATTCAAAGCAATGTGACAGTATTTTGCAGCATGTTGTGATACTGGGCTGAAGCAACAGTGCACTGG
This sequence comes from Silurus meridionalis, assembly GCF_014805685.1. Taxonomy (NCBI): domain Eukaryota; kingdom Metazoa; phylum Chordata; class Actinopteri; order Siluriformes; family Siluridae; genus Silurus; species Silurus meridionalis. Next base: position 16,419,915 of record NC_060900.1, read on the forward strand.
TGATGCAATATAACATACTCACAGGAACATAATTATGCCAGTATTAGACATGGCATATGACAGTCCCAGGATTCCACTGCCCATGATAGCGTTGCTGAGGTTAAACACGGACATTCCAAATGAGGTCTTCCCTTCGAACTGCCAGAGACACAAAGATATGCTTGAAACGTCAATAACATGCAGGGATTTGCAGCAAGAGAGAGAAGGGTAAGCTTTATTTATTGTTTGTGCACTTACATCTGTAAACTGGGTTTTTTTTTCCCCGCTGCTCTTATGTGGTATAAAGTTTTCTTGCTCTGGTGACAAACTTGATATTTCCAAGGAGAAAAAGAATAAAATCATTCAAATCAATGTATTATTAAGCTGGAAAAACAGAGATTTTTGCTGCTGTTCTATTAAATCCTTCTTTAAAAAAACAATGACGTTGGATTTACAATAGTGCCTATAAAGTTTGTTTAATCATTCACTGTAAATGCTGTAATACACTAGATTGTGTATATTTGGGAAATTGAACAAAAAATGCTTTTGGCTGGTACAGAATTATCAAACACAATAACTTCAATCAAAATGCCTTTAGGTTTAGCTCTACTTTCAGGTTTAAATCTAAAGAGTGATACAGATTTAAATTTACATTTTAAATTTAACTTTTACTTTACTTTGTGTTTCACTGGAAAGGGTTAAAATATATTAGGTGATTAGATGTAAACATAAATTATGCATTAAAGATTTTTTTACAAGTCATTAACGTTTCTTCAGGTTATGGACACTTACCCATCCTCCAGAGGCTGGAATTCCTGATGGTGTCCATTTGATAGTTTCTGAAGTTCCATCTTTGTATATCTTTTTGTATATTAATAAAGAGAAGTTAAATAGGTCAGGTAAAGTTGGTGTGAAAGAATGTCTTTAGTGTTGATCTAAAAAACAAAACGATGCAAGAAACATTTAGCATTTTTTTTCCTTTTTCTTTTACCAAATACTTTTTTAGCAAAAGCAGATTACATAAAATGAAAAAACTCTCATTATTATTTCATTATTATCATTTCAACATTTGAAAAACTTAACGTAGTTGATTAATTACATTGATTTTCTTTTTCTATTTATTGGGCCTCTACCATGTTTACGTGCAAAGAACTGGATAAGTTTTCAAACTGGAGGCACTCAAAGAAAAAACATGAGCTCCATGTGGCTTTTTTCCCACTCTCCAAAATTTGATTGGCTCATCAGAGCTCATGTTTCATGAGAGGACCTGACCATGGGCTGCAGCCTATTTTCTCATGCCTAAGAATTTCCATACACAGCTGAACTAAATGTCGAATCCCTTTCTTTTGTTAAATATGTTGGGACATATGCATAATTCCCAGGGTGAACCAGCAGTAGAATATGAGGCCTACTACAATGATTTCATTTTTTTCCTGAAGGTGTAAAAAATGCTGAATAAAGCAATATTTGTTCTCTCTCTGTGTTGGTCAGTTGTGAAAAGTTGTGGGGGAAAAACTCAACACAGCACATTGCTGTTTAATATGAAATTCATGCTTAGATTCAGTCTACTGTTTTTCCCTGCACTTGAATTGGCTACGTGGCTTAGAAGCCTAAAGTTTGGAGGATATCCAGACAAGCCTGCCAGCTGTAACTCCCACACACTTTTTTTAGTTTTCTGATCTCTGCCTTGTAGACTGATGTCTAGTACATTTGATAAGTTTTGTTTTAGTGCCTTCTTGTTCACACATGGCTTTTCACATGCTTGTCTTTCCATATGCGCACATGCACACACTGCTCGAATTGAGTCAAGTCTTATGGGGGGTCCCAGTTGTTGTGTAATTCATATATTTTTCACTAAAATCATCTTGGGGACCCCTAAGTCTATTTTTTACTTGTCATGGGGGGTCACTAATGCCTTTTGGGGGTTCCAGATCCCCCAGCCCTCCCTCAATTCGAGCACTGCATGCACGTGAACATACAGATGGGTGACAAATGAAAGGAAAAACATCATGAACTATTAGGGTGAGCACACATTGACAGAACAGCTCAAAAAATATACAATATACCTTGCCTTGTAAGTCTCAGGAACTATACAGGAGAGATTACCACTATTCTTGTTGGTGTATACACTAGCTGGTGTTTTGATGGTAGGGTTGTCTAACATCTAGCATTCAATGTACAGTGCAGACCAAAATCTCCCAAAAGTGTTCCACTGTGGTATGACTGGGTGAAGATGATGGTCATAGCGTATAATTGATATCATTTTCATACTAGTAATAGCACTCAATAAGCCCTTGTGCCCTATGATTGTTAAATTCTTATCCTGGAATAGACTATTGACATCAGACAAGAAGTTCTTACGATAAATTGATCAGTCAGAAGATATTTGTACTGATTTACAGTGGCACTTTCCTCTAAGAAGAAACGTTGACAAACTATGTCAGCAAACTGCTTCTACAACATAATATTTTTTCTACCTTTCTGTTGAGCTTAATTCTAGAATTTAAACTAGGGAAAATATCTCTTCACACAGTATGTTCTTAAACAGTAGATTCCTAAAGAGTAAAATAATTTTATATCTAGAATATTATACAGCAAAAAGTCATACTGCACATAAACATTCAACAGATATGTTATAAATCTAGTAGCATGTGTTCAGCGAAGTTATATACAGTGAGGAAAATAAGTATTTGAACACCCTGCTATTTTGCAAGTTCTCCCACTTAGAAATCATGGAGGGGTCTGAAAATGTCATCGTAGGTGCATGTCCACTGTGAGAGACATAATCTAAAAAAAAATCCAATATAAAAAATTATCACAATATATCACAATAAAATCACAATATATGATTTTTTAACTATTTATTTGTATGATACAGCTGCAAATAAGTATTTGAACACCTGAGAAAGTCAATGTTAATATTTGTTACAGTAGCCTTTGTTTGCAATTACAGAGGTCAAACGTTTCCTGTAGTTTTTCACCAGGTTTGCACACACTGCAGGAGGGATTTTGGCCCACTCCTCCACACAGATCTTCTCTAGATCAGTCAGGTTTCTGTCCTGTCGCTGAGAAACACAGAGTTTGAGTTTCCTCCAAAGATTCTCTATTGGGTTTAGGTCTGGAGACTGGCTAGGCCACGCCAGAACCTTGACATGCTTCTTACAGAGCCACTCCTTGGTTATCCTGGCTGTGTGCTTCGGGTCATTGTCATGTTGGAAGACCCAGCCTCGACCCATCTTTAATGCTCTAAATGAGGGAAGGAGGTTGTTCCCCAAAATCTCGCAATACATGGCCCTGGTCATCCTCTACTTAATACAGTGCAGTCGCCCTGTCCCATGTGCAGAAAAATACCCCCAAAGCATGATGCTACCACCCCCATGCTTCACAGTAGGGATGGTGTTCTTAGAATGGTACTCATCATTCTTCTTCCTCCAAACACGTTTAGTGGAATTATGACCCAAAAGTTCTATTTTGGTCTCATCTGACCACATGACTTTATCCCATGACTCCTCTGGATCATCCAAATGGTCATTGGCAAACTAAAGACGTGCCTGGACATGTGCTGGTTTAAGCAGGGGAACCTTCCGCGCCATGCATGATTTCAAACCATGACGTCTTAGTGTATTACCAACAGTAACCTTAAAAACGGTGGTCCCAGTTCTTTTCAGGTCATTGACCAGCTCCTCCTGTGTAATTCTGGGCTAATTTCTCACCTTCCTTAGGATCATTGAGACCCCACGAGGTGAGATCTTGCATGGAGCCCCAGTCCGAGGGAGATTGACAGTCATGTTTAGCTTCTTCCATTTTCTAATGATTGCTCCAACAGTGGACCTTTTTTCACCAAGCTGCTTGGCAATTTCCCTGTAGCCCTTTCCAGCCTTGTGGAGGTGTACAATTTTGTCTCTAGTGTCTTTGGACAGCTCTTTGGTCTTGGCCATGTTAGTAGTTGGATTCTTACTGATTGTATGGGGTGGACAGATGTCTTTATGCAGCTAACGACCTCAAACAGGTGCATCTAATTTAGGATAATAAATGTAGTGGAGGTGGACATTTTAAAGGCAGACTAACAGGTCTTTGAGGGTCAGAATTCTAGCTGATAGACAGGTGTTCAAATACTTATTTGCAGCTGTATCATACAAATAAATAGTTAAAAAATCATATATTGTGATTTCTGGATTTTTTTTTTTTAGATTATGTCTCTCACAGTGGACATGCACCTACGATGACAATTTCAGACCCCTCTATGATTTCTCTATGAAGTGGGAGAACTTGCAAAATAGCAGGGTGTTCAAATACTTATTTTCCTCACTGTACATCATGGGAATGCCTACTGCAAGGTCAGTAACAGGTTCAGTTATAAAAACATTATGCTTTGTGGCTCATAGACATTAGACTGCTTGCTAAGGCATGAGCAGATCAAAAAAGCTTGTGGATGTACTAACAATAGACTTTTATTTTTATTTAAATAATCTTCAGCAAAAAAATGTATTTTACCTAAACATTTTACCTTTACATTTTCTGCTGTTACATTAAAATAGCGGTTTACATTAAAAGCCACCAAACACACAAACGATAAACGATAAAAATAGCATGAAACAATTGTTTCAAAAAGTTGTTCAATTCTTGAACGAGACACCAAAAACTGTACGACTTCTCTGTAGATAGATCTACAGATGGATCAACCTAAATGTATCCCCAAATTCTTGCCTCTGACAAAGTTTAGAACAATTTCTGCAGATAGTAAATGGAGTGAATCTCCCAAACATTTGCCTCAAAAAGCATATCCCACTGTCTTATTCCACTCTTTTTTTAAATAACTGGGTGTCTATGAATATTTTAAACAAAATGTTCAGTGACAAAATGTTTCTCTTTGGCTTTTAGGCACCTCATGTTATCAGTTTCTGAGAGCTGTTAGATCTTGTTCATCCCCGGAAACTAGTGAACTCTAGTACTTTGCTGATAAGTAGACTAATGGAAGATTCTATTGCGATTGCAAAGTTGCAGAGTTACATGCAACTTTATCTTTCATTGACAGCAGGTCGCATGTCCATCATAACAATCACAAGCTGATCAAATCTACTACATGCACACACAAAAAACTAGCTTTACTTTTGATAGTAAAGACTGTATCAGACTATTTTAGGATATCCCTATTTAGAGACACATGATACGGTAAGCTCTTGGCAGAGTAAAGAAATTACTCTGGGTATCAAGCAATGTATCCTGTTACCCTGTCACACACAAAGGCATGAACATCAGTACAGATGCACTCACTGGCCTTACATATTAGGCTCCCTACAAGGTATTTAATATGGGGTCTTGCCTATGTCTTCCACATAGAACTTTCTCAGAGGTAAAAGGATTTTCACTACTAATGCGTGAACATTTGTCGAAGAAAACAAACAGACTTCACATGCGTCAGGGTCTAAATGTTAAAACTGTTATCCATTACTTAAATATCAGCAGTCACAGAACAGGTGAGCGGGAGTAACAGTGTTACAGTTGTTACCGGCAGATTTGAGAACAGTTAAATCGGTGTAACCAATGGCCCATCCATTTTTTTTTCAAACATTTGTAATATTTATGTTAGGTAAATGAGTAATTGTTTTTGCTTGGAGATGCACACAGACTGTTATGGTGTAAATGTGTGAATTCCTCAAATGTGTTATGGAATCTGTGGGGCATTTTCATTCAGCATAAGCTGCCAGTGTGAATAAAAGCAAAACATAACACATTGTTACAACACATCTAAGAATGGTGACAAACCAACACCACAAAAGACCGTCAATGGTTCTTACATTAGTACTGATGGTTTATATGGGTATCACTAACACAGCCAAAAAAAAAAGTTTCTCCTTCTACCCATTTTCTCACGCATTAATTTTTCCTTTAACCCTTTTTTAAAGGGCAGAACAGGCACTTCATAGTACTGCACACCAATAATCTCTCTCACTTAAAGGACAGACAATCTAAAATATTTTAATATTTTACTAAATAAACTGTGACAATTGTTATTTTTTACTCAACTGTACTCTCAGTGGTACAGTTTTGAGCTGATTTTTGTTGTTTTCTTATTTTATGAATTTTTGATGACAAAAGGGTTTGGCCTGAGATGTCCCAAATACTTTGCCACGTTACATTGGGAGTTTTGCCAGGCTGCAAACAAAGAAGGATACACGCCTGTTCAGCTTTTGAGTGCTCCACAAGAAAGTCCAAATTTCTTAGGGGATAGATTAGAACGTTAACATTTACCTTACAACTTATAGTGTTAAATATGCCAAGCAAATTTTGTTTATACTGTCCCTACTTTTTCTTCATATTTAAGCTATTTTTGCATAATAGTCAAACAATAGATGTCGGCATCTACACCACTAGGGGGTCTGAATAAACAGGTTACAACATGGTGGCCATAATTACACGGCTCCTTCTAGCCCTAACTCATTGTTACTCAATGCTATATTATGGTAGGTAAACCTTTCAACCAGTGGCAAACTCACTGAGCAGTAATCTTTATGCATTAAACATGTATTCTTCTGTGAATCCTTAATCTTGTATTTCACACCAACACACCTGAAACCGAAAGCCCCAAAGCCAAACCTCTCTTTGTTATATAGTATATAGTACTATATACTATAGTTATATACTATAGTATATAGTTCCCAACCACAGGCACTATTTCCATTTCTAAATTCTCATTGCTTTAGTGTGTTTAAAAGCTGAAAACTGACACACAGAAGTGAAGAAGACCAAACAGGTTTGAATTTTCATTATTATAAAGGCTAGCTTTAATTTAAGCGTAATGATAATCCCAGTTCTTAGTACATGTACTCTGCTTCTTTCTGGTCAATATATCTAGTTCAATAAACAAATAAAATAATTACAAATGTCAGGTTAAATACTTATTTACGAATGATTACCAACTATATAATATTCAAGTTCCTTCTGGCTTTCTTTGTCTTAGCCTTCATGTTGTGAATGTACTTAGTGATGCTCAAATGAACTAACTCAGTAAAAGTGGCTGATAAAGGACATTGTACTCTGTATCTCTAAATTATACTATAGTTATGTTAATAGGATGTTTTAGGCCATTGCTCTGTAGAAAGATAAAGTGAAGTGTTTTGAAGCTAGTGGTTGTCATATATACACAGACCATACAGGTTATATGGGTTCATATTTGCACATTGTTGTCATTGATACAGGTTAAACTTTACCCCAACTCTTAGATGAATGTGGAATGTTTTACTGACACAGGCATGTAATTGTGTTATTTGTTTGGAGACAGTAGCAACTGATTCTTGATCCAAATGACATATATGACCTATAAATAAAACTAGCTCACTTAAAACAACAAAGCAGGAATGCACAATGGACCAACAAAAACAACTAAACAGCCATTTGGCCCCCTGCCTTAGCACCCTGGAGTGTCTTAGAAAACGGCTGTTTCTTATATGGGCCACCTATGGTTTTTGAGTTAAACCTAAATTCAGATCTAATGAGCTGAGGACAAAAGCCAACATAACAAAACTTGTGTTACTTGCAAGCAACTTAGAGACTGTACAGCACGGTTTGCCAAGATAGCTGGAATATATATTAGTTTGGCAAGTTGGATTATGTTTACAGAACAAAGAACCACTGTAACTCAAACTGCACCAAAAAGCCCTCAAAATCTCATGGAAATATCTGCCATTAATCTCAACGTATACCAACCACAAAATGTCTCTTCCGTTCAGTAAGAGGAGGAGCAAAGGGAAAGGAGGAGTGAAGGGAAAGGAGAGAAACTTTTCTGATGCAAGACTAGCCTTGTTTTCTCACCCCTCCTCCCAGTGCCTCACCGATCAAGAGCAAAAAGAACCCAGTCCAGACCCATGATCCCTTGAGGCAACTTAATTTTTTTTCTTTTCATAGTGTGCTAGTCACTAGACATCATAAGACCTAGTAGCCCCAAATCTGTCGATGATAAGCAAATGTCTGTCTGATTACAATTTTCTATTTTCTTAACATTTTAAACACTCCGTCTAAACATTTAGGGGTTTAGAAAACACACTGGGGTGTTAAACTTGCACAGAGGGGGTGCGGTAACACAATTAACCTTCTTCTTACATCCACTGATAAGAGATAATTACATAATCACTACAAACTGCCACCTCTACTTCATGTTCTGCCTTCTGTATTCATAGTTAACTGTTGCTATGAACCACAGTGTTTATGTTCAGCTCTGTTGACTTGAGCAGACATTTTTTCAGCCAGCATTTTAAGTTGTAAGGGGAGGTGCTTACTTTGTGTATAGTACGCTCCATACTCCACACTTGCTACTCAAGTTGAACAGCTCTCCACCCAACATTCCTTCGTCTTTTTTCTCTTTTTTCATCACACTAGTTTGCCATAGAATCTCATGCTCTACTTGTCAAACCCGAAGTATTTAATCCCACACAATTTTTTTCCTTCATTTCACATTCAGAACATATTGGGCGTGCCTGTACTTGAATTTCTGTAGCCAAGCGATACTGCAATTTTTCTCTTGACGGGATCACAAGGCCCCAGACATATACGTGCTACAGATAACCCATGAACGTGCTCTCTGCAATTAGTTTCCATGAAACCATAATGAAGGGCTTGTAGTACTTTGGAAAACAAAACAAAAATACCAAAGCTGGCCTTTTTCATTTTGCTTAAACATGTGACTGAGCAGCACGAGTTGTGCTCTCTGCATTCAAAACGTTATTGTTGATTACATGATGACCTGTCTGTCAGCACCTCGTATTTCTTTACTACCCTTTAAACTTCCTCAGATACAACAGAGGAGGTTGGATATGACCAGGACATCCGCTCTGTGTAACTGAGGAAGCTACTTGATGCAAATCAATTGTGCAGGCCACAACTTTAGTGTTGTCCTGCACAATTATGTTCCGCAAGCCAGCAAAATAAATTAGCCACATTCCATGTGGTTTCAATTTGACAGTAATTTCTCCTGATAATAGTGGCATGCTGCTGTGTTCTCAATACTTCTTACAGTGTGGAATAAATCTATGTATTACAATTTACACAATCACAACACAAATTTTAACTAGGTTTGGTTTGGGAAAGCAACAAGAGGCTCTGTTTATCCTCTTTTCCACATGGGCTCTACAAACGTGGGTGCTACCAGCTTGTCACAGTACAGTGTTTTTTTTGCTTGCGGCTTGTGGTTACACCCTGAACAATTTAAATTACGATTTATAGTCTCATTTGATCAAATTATTCATGTTGTCATGTTTAAATGTCTGTTACTGATACCAAAGCCTTATGAGAACTTTGTGTTTTGTTTTGTTTTGTTTTATATAGAGAGGAATCTTAACTATAGATTACATAAATCCATATTCTTATACAGAAAATGTGAAACATTGTATTGGAATCTGCTGAATTTTAGGCTTTAAGGAAGGAATAGTTATCGGACCATTTTCCAATAGTAGTAAAGTAGTAAATGCTTATGATATTCTTTAAGTTATTCAAAATGGTTCCAAAAGAGCAGTGAATATGTGTCTGGCAACAACAGCAGGAAGGAAATTGTTACTTTTGAGAAATATTTTAGGAATTAGGTAATATAAAGCTATGGAAAAGGGTCTGAAGATACAAAAAAAATAGGTGAACTTGTGTGGTAGGTCTCTTAAGCTTTCTTCTTCCTTGCCTGCAAAAAACATTAGTAACCAAAGTGGCATAAACCCAAGGGGGTCAGAATGCAATTCGCCAGACAAAGATTTTTCTTTTTCTTTTCGATTTTTGAACAGGAACATGTTAAAATTAGACAACCATTTAGATTCAAATCCACAACTATTTATTTTTATTTATTTACTTTACTTTACTTTTTTATTAACAGTGTTTTGAATCAATGTTTTTTTAAAGCATGATACGAAAACATCACTTTGTGTGACTTAGAAGTCATTCTAAAATAAAAAAAACCCCTATATATATGGGTGTTCTGGTTGTTATTCTAGTTTTTCCTTGTACATCCAAATCAGATTAAACAGTTAAGAGATCGGCAGAAAGCAGTGTGCTGACAGATGATAAAGCCTTTAAAGGGTGTATACCTGCACGTAAATTCCAAGCCCTTCCTTTCAAGAAATACAGTTTGTTTTATTGCCCATGCACCCTGGGAAATTAACTGTAAAAAAAACAACAAAAAAAACAAAGCTTCTCACCTTTTTAAAAACCTTTTAAAGTTGCAGTTGAGGCTTTTTTTCAAATGTAGAAATGGAGTGTTGTTTTCTTGACTGAAATATGTTACCTTTTACTCTTATTGAGAAGAAACTAAAAGAAGAGCGAAAAGAAAAGAGGACACTACGGATCCAGTGAAGGGAGCAAGTGAGCAGGGGGGAGAAAGCACATGTGTGGCAGAGGAAAAGAGCTGAAAGGCAGGGCTGTTCACAACCACAGTCTCAAATTTCATGATGTCACACATACTACTGAAGTCACTTCACTAGAACAAGTCTCAACAGGAGAGAATGCTTTTTTTCCTGCTCATTATGTCTGTGCATACAATCCCAAAAATGAGTTTCATTCAAATAAAATGAATTATACTAAACAACTTTAGTAATTGCTATTTAATTAGGGAATGTTTGCTCATATTAATCAATTAGTACTTGTTTTAGTTTATTAGTTAGTCTCTTTAGTGTAAATTAGTCTAAGTGATTCAGCATTTATCATGATCTTTTCATTTTACATAAAAATATTCAGTTTTTTACTTATAGTTTTGTTACAGGCCAAATAAAGCACAAAACAACGTTGTTTTTTTGCCAGAATTATTCATTTGTGTCACAGATTATATAACACAATACTGCAAATAAATTCTGCATTAAAATTAAACATTGAAATTTAAATAGATTCAAATCTTATAATCACAAATTCTGTTTGCATTTGTTTATTTGTCTTAATTCTTCGTTTGCAACAGTCTGCCGCTCTACAACACTTCCAATGATGAAGATAATCTCGGAATTTATTCTTACTTACGAGATAAATTGATGGAACTGCTACAAGATACATTTTTCCTTGTGTGTAAGCATACTTGGTAATAAAGCTATTTCTGATTCTGATACAAGATGTAATGATGAAAATCTGAGGTCATTCCGAATATTCATCGTCACGTACACATGTGCTTTAAACCTTTAGCAAATATTTTTTTTGGGTTTGACTCAAGTAACTGAGATGTAAATATATATTTTTGGCATCTTGTTCGAGTATTTCCCATGTTCAGTATTCATGTTGGATTTAATCCTGGTGTGACTCATAATGTCAGTTTTGCATGGCAGTCAGCCATGGCGTAGCTTCGGCCAGAATATTGATCGTTTCTTTTGGTTTCAGATGTGTGACATGCTAAGTTAATATACTGTAATATGCCTAATATAAATGCCAAATGTACATTTTCTTCTGTTTCATTTAATGATGGCACATTTGGTAAGAGAACACAGAACATATATAATGCTTTAATTGAAAAAAAGATTATATATGATATGATATAATCTTGATTATGTATAATCTTTAAACCTTTAAACCTTTTGAATCTTATCTAATCTAATCTAATCTAATCTAATCTTTGCTTGATATATTAACAGGAAAAGAATTCTCCGCATATATATATATATATATATATATATATATATATATATATATATATATATATATATATACCTTATATATATTTTAGAAGGACAAACTTATTTATAATAATGCAGGTTTTAATAGTAAGCAGTAATGTGAAGTAATATAAAATACATTACAGGTTATTTATGTAAAGTTTTAAAATAAAAAGTAGCTAATGCACAACTCTCTTTAGAAAACACACAAGCCCATAAATAATATGCACTAATTTGGAAAGCAGGTATTGTCGCATATGCATGTTATATTAATTTTCACTGTACATTTACTCAGTGTAATATGTCGCTTATTTCTTTCTTCCTAACTGTTCATATGCTGATTATCTGTAATTATTCACGATTCTGTCAATTTAAAGAGAAAAAAAGTCACAGAGCATGTGCTTTAACGTCATCTGTGTCATGAGATTTGAACAGCTAGGCCTTATGGGAAAGTGTGTTTTAATGCCACGGTTGTCTAAACAAAGGCCAACTTTTTGCTGTTGCAACAAAACTACATTTCCCATAATGCATGTCGGCGGGCACTCCTTGCATATGACTTCCTCTTCACTTTTAGCAAAAGAAAAAAAAATTACTGTGCACGCAAAGAATTAATTTTCCCGTGTCATTTTCATCGGGAGGATTGTACAGGGCATTAGTCATCCCACGAATGAATATTGTACTATCTAATTATGAAAACGCAAAATGCTTTCCTGTAGTTAGCATCCGTGCTAATACCGGACAGAGAGGCGATGCTAATGACGGTTTGCGCTGAGCGGCTACACAGAGCCTTTTTATAGTCATTTGGTTAAACGAGGTTGGGGCTCGTGTGCTGTTAGAAGATTTTGCAGCTTTATTCTGAAAAAAAAAAAAATCCGTAATGGAAGAAGTCGACAGGATTTTAATTCATTCTCTAAGACAGGCTGGCACGTAAGTTTGGAAGATGTGAACTGTGATTTCCAGTCTGATCACTGATCTGCAGCAAATTAGGTTCAGTTACTCGTGATCCATTAAAGCTTTAGAAAAAAATGAGTTCTCTGTACATGTTCAGTGTGCAGTTAGGAAGTGCTGTTTGTAACTCTTTTACGTTTGCATCTCAGTACATTTGATTACTTATCCTGTAAGTTAGATCGTATTGCTACATATTTCTCTATACAAGAAGAAAGCATTTTTCTCCTTCTTTGGTGAAAATTCCTTGAAATGATTGGCTAATCAAAGTAAACGACAGTTTGGTTTCTTTGTCAGTATGTGCATGTTTGTGCGACGCTTCCTTTCTTGCATCATTCAACTTTACAGCCATTGTCTCTTTCGAAATGCTTTAATGTTCACTGTTAAACCCTGTACCTCTCTTTTCCGTCCTGCAGTGATATACAGGAAGATGTGCAAAGTGTCAAGCAATTCACCAGTGAGCTGATAGTGCAGGCGGTGGTGAGGTGTGTGCGTGTGATTGACCCGGCTTTGGGCAGTGGACTCTCTCCCATGCTGCCCCCTGGCATGTCTGCCCGCTTCAGGGTGGGCATGAGCCTGGCCCAAGCCTGCCAGGTGAGAGATTAAAAACGAAATTAAAGTTAGGGCCAAGTGATGTGGGGAATAATATAAAATTGCTGTTGCTATGATATTTTTGTGGGAATGGGGATATAATTTTTTCCTTAACAGACACTATGTTTTTGCTTTAAAGGTTTATGCATACTTGACGTCACACCCATATCTGGATCTTCCAAACCGTTCCACAAAGTATAAAATTTGTTAAAATGCCTTTGTACGCTGCATTGTTACAACTTCCCTTCGCTGGAAATAAGAGGCCCAAACATGTTCCCTTGTACACAAACTGAGGCCCATACAGACATGTTTTAAGTGCAAGAACTTGAGTGTCTTGCATTCAACCTCACTAAACACCAAGAAACACACACTGCCCCCAGACCTCCTTGCCCAACATCCTTTACCTAAACTCAACAATACTCTTGCTGCTTAATGAACACATGATTAAGAGCACATCTTTCCCTAAGAGTGGCAGTTGTGATAACAGTAAAAGGCTAAATCTTGAATTTGATGCTCAACCAGCAAATATAATTCTGATGGTTTATTCGTCCATATACCTTTGATCATACAATGTATTTTTTTTGTAGATCACTACTCTGATGTCTGGGCTAGTAAGAGATAATGTTAAACTATGGTTCTCAAATTGTGGTTCTTTAAGCATAGATGGGAGAACCATACATTTGTAATTCCCTTACCTTGCAGAAATCACAATTTGCCAAATATATTATATTTACTTTTGTCTTTTTTTTTAGTTCTTTCTAGCCTTTTGTTTGGTGGTCAGTTGAATAAAAGTAGGAAATACAAACCTCAGAAACTTAAGCAAAAAAATAATAATTACAGGCCTATAAATTATATCAACGTGAAGCTAATGTGTTGTACATGAGGAAACATTTAGTAAATAGCAAAGATATAATTTATTACATGCATTTATATAATATACCTTATGTTTACATGGATGAATTATGACCATAAAATAAGGGTGAGGGTAGATGGTGAATAAGCTTCTGTATTTTGGTAACAGGAGTTATAAATACACCGTGTCTATAGTTTACAATTGTCTGTCTGTATGCTCATGATATGGCTTTTGAAGTTGTCTGGCTCACAGTAAGCGGTAATTGAAGAATAGCTGGTGGAGGATGTTAGACATAATAAAAAGGAAAATGCATTTCTATGCAGAGAATTGCCCACAAAACAGAGCCTTTTTATTTGTAATTCTTGAAAAAGATATATTTTTTTAATTATTATATTTAATAAGGTATTTATAAACTCAGTCTTTTTTTAATATATAATTTTGTTATTTAAATCTCATGGAAAAGTACTAGATTAATAGATGATATGTCTGTTGTCTGCCTGTTTTTGTGTTTGCAGGACTTGGGTTATAAAGGGGAGATTGGCTACCAGACGTTTCTATACAGTAATGAGCCAGAGATCCGCTCTTTACTCATGTTTCTGGTGGAGAAACTGCCTAGAGAGAGTGCTGAGGTTTCAGACCAACCAGCAGGTATACAACAAAATGATTACAGTATTAATGTACAGGAATTCCTGCATACATGGGCATCACAATTATAAATTGTGTTCTGCAATGCCTCGCTTTCAAAAGTGTGACACCCCCACACGTAATATTTTGTGAGGCCTCTGTTAAAGAGGGCAACAAGGCCATGTTTCTGAAACATACACATATATAAGAATATGCATTCATTTTAAATAAATAATTATTCATAAAACTGATGGTCACTGCAAAAAAAAATATATGTATATTGTTGTTTTTTATTTTTTTTATTTGAGGACAATATTTGAATCACTGATGATCAATTTAACAGGTTGGTAAAGAATGAATGTATTTTAAAGGAACATTTCTTTAATTCATTTGGTATTTATTAAAATCCTCTAATGTTAATATTCTACAAGAGCTTCTGAGAACTTGATGTGAATGTGATCTTGATTGTCCTTCAGATTGTATAAATGGATTCAATTTTATATATATGGAATTTTATATATATAGAATAGCCTGTCATTTTTAAATAGCTTATTTATTTCAGTTGCTCACACAAATGTAATAGATTATGCAAAATACAGTTCCATTTAAATGCCATAAATTTGTGAAATTGAGATATTTTTCAGAAGTATTTAAAAACTTTTGGCTTTAATTTGCTCTACATTGGTGTGCAGGAGACCAAAGTGTCCATGGTTAAAGTCTCCATGCTATTATTATGGCAACATTTAAACACAGCTGTACTATAATATCGATATTTTATACTCTGTCTGTAAAATGTATTTTAAACAGAGATATTTTCTTTGCCAAAATATTTCTGAAGCTGCCATCATTTTTTCTGGAGGGGTTCAGATTTTTCTTCTTTTTCCTGATAGAGTGTTAATGATCATACAGTTAGGTGCAAAGGTTTTTCATCATAATTTCTGGGTGTAAAAGAGAAAATAAAACTTATCTATACTCATTACTAATTCTAATAAAGCAAATAATTCCTTGCGAAAACAACAATTTAATAAAAAGCAGTACCAACATATTCTGTTCTCCTGAATCTGAGTAATAAAAGATTTATGTGCCTTATATATATATATATATATATATGTGTACAGTATAAGAATTATATAAATTCTTATATATGACTATAATCTTTAACCACAAAATTAATGTCTTGTTTCTGTATGCTGAAATACTTTGTGCAAACTTTTACACTCAAAATGTGTGTACGTATTTGTCTTTTGGAAAATATCCAAAATCAACTCCCTTCTTCAAAGTAATAAGCTTTGTCTAACTGTGTTTTTGATGCTGTTTTTAGTTCAATAATACTCTATTGTTTGAGTTATGTCAACAGTTCAAAGAGAATTCAATTTGGTTTATTTTTTATGCACTAAACCCAAATAGAACAGTTATGCAAAGCAATTTTGTACAATTTATAGCTATACTTTCAAAGCCACACATCACAGGCACAGTGGTGGGAGTTACCGGATTTCTCCTGCTCATTTAATGCATGCTGCGTCTTGATTTTAGGAATACTTGCCGTTCGTGGAATGAATAAATAGAAACATCCAACTTGTTTCATGCTTCCCTTTGTTTCTTGACACATTGCTTCTCTCTTAGGGAAGTCTGCTCTCCTGCAGAAGGCCATCGCAGCCCAGATTAAAGCTCAGCTAGCGTTGCCCTGGCTTCCTCCATCCTGCAGACTGCCCCTGCAGCGCAAAACCCAGGTACAACAAGGCCACTGAGGGTGCGCTGCTGTGTTTTACATGATAGATATAGCAGTTTAAATGCATTGTGTATATTCAGTCATTTGATTATTTAATTTTTTTACAGGCCTGTCCTTTTAATGAGCATTTTGCCTTAACATTGTTGATGGATTATCTATCCAAGTTGCTCTAGTAATAATGAATATTTGACTTCAGAGTCCTGGTCCATGTCACAGTTTCCATGCCCAGCCACTGAGTCTACCATACTCACTGAAAGTTCCTGCCAAGAAACAGTCTAAAGGTACTGTAAATTCACCTGCATTTTTCCCCCCCTTATATTGTAGTAGATACATTTCAGGGATCATCAACCGGCAGATCACAGGCATTATGAGAAACATGCAAAATATTTTAGCTAACAGAACAGAATACAAATACTAGCTAAACATAAGAAACAATTGGTTATAATAATCTAAATGACTTTAGTTTTATACATGTGAAAGTGGCTCCTGTTGCAGGGATAGTATTAAGCCTTTCCAGAAGAGCAAAGGGTACAATGTAACACACTTTGTGTACATCTATTTGATATAGCCACAAACTAATTAGATTAATAGTTCAGCATAAAAGATTATTGTTGCCACCATTCTGTTTATATAAGTGGTATTCATAAGTTTTGTATAGGACTTATATTTTGTATAAAAGTCCTATACAAAAAAGTAGTTAAATATCTCTGCTCCAATGCATGTATACATTTTTTCACAGAGGTGAAGGACTACTGGAGAGAGTATTTATTGCCTGTGACATCTCAGCCTTCTCAAGCTGCCTCAGTACCTGCTTCTCTGTTGGAGAACCATGTTTCTGAACTTAGCGCAGCACAAGAGTGGGAGAACGAGTGGAACAACCAAGGCCTTCTTTCCAGACTCACTCCTGAGGTGAGTCATTATAGACACAAGCACATCACAGACACTTGCACACCAAGTCAGTGATGTCATGCTGCCCAAGAAACAGTTCACAGTTTCTTATGAATTCTGTAAAGTGGAATATACTTGAGTAATTGGTTTTTATGAATGTGTTGCTCAATAAAGCTAATTGTAATAAAAAGAAATTATAAAATCATTTTGATTATGATTTTTGTCTACCAAATCCAATAAATTTTAAGTATGTTCATTCACAAGTTCATTCCATAGTTCCGCATGCCGTAACCTGTCATCATTGAAAAAATATTGCAGCGAAATTCAGTGTCTGGCAGAAGTTTGGAAACACATTATTTTATAGTTATCGAGAGACACATGCATGTTCTTGCCAAAATGGGCAACCGTAAGGATTTAAATGAGCCTGACAAGGGCCAAATTGTGATGGCAAAACGACTGGGTCAAACCATGTCCATAACTGCAGCTCTTGTAAGGTCTTTCCAGCTTGCATTGGCCAGTATCTATCAAAGTGGTCCAAGGAAGGAACAGTGGCGAACCGACAACAGGGTCATGGGTGGCAAAGGCTCTCTGATGCATGTGAGGAGCAAAGACTGGCCTATGTGGTGTATAGTTATATATATAAATGTACTTACTCTATGTGAATAAACTTTATTTTCATTGAAAAATCCTTCCTTAGAATGAATAACAACTTTACACACACTTTGCATCTAGGTTCTCCAAACATTCAGCTAAAATACCTTTGCCTTTTGTAAAACTTGCCAAAGGTCTTATTCACTAGTTGGATATTTCTTTCTGTCCTTGCAATCCACTTCATCACAGTGCATTTCAGTAGGGTTTTGGTCTGGTGGCCTGGCAGACCATTGCATGATAGATAAGAATCCAGCCAACTGTTTTTGCTCTCGAAATAATGATTTATATATGAGATTTATAGTTCAAACAGTCTTAAACAATCTTAGGAAAGTGTATGATATGGTACATTGATAAAATCACCGCTTTATGTTTAAGATTTGAGGAATGTGAACAGTTTTAAATTTGCAAAAAGGTGTTAAGAAAAATATATTTAATTACATTTTAATCTGTATTTATTTATTATACTTGTGTGGGTATATTCTAAATTTCACTCAGTTATAATTTTGATTAGTTACTTCATATAAATACTTTCACAAACATGTCATGTGCTTAATGTATTTTCTTTTATCCACAGGAGCTCAAAATAACCCTGAACTTTTGCTCACTTCTGGGAATAGTGTTAAATTTGTTCCTGTTCTGCCTCCCTGTTATAGCATAGTGGTAACAAACATATTCAGGAGGTGCACAGTGCTGTTGCCTTCACATTAATGTGACATTCAGCATTCAGGTCTTCTCGGGCCTGTCTGCTAACCCATCTCTCTCTTGAAATTTCACACTTAATGTCGATTTTCAGCCTACAAACAGACCACTTGTCTGTACTGTGGCAGCTATTCCTGTACCTGAAAAAGTCAACAAGTGCTAATCTTAGCTGATATTTATGAGAATGTTGTGCTTCTTCTGAATGGAATTAGTCCATAGAGACTGTGGTAGGAAGGAATAAAAATACTGTCATTTCACAGTGGTTTTCAGAAAGGTTCAACTCATGTAAAGCTGCCAATTATCTGAGATCCTACTTATTTTTCTATTGCTCTTATTTCTACAGGATTATCGCTCAAGGAAAAGAATGCGGATGCAGAAGCGAATAGAGGAGCAGCTAAGGGCAGCTGCCCAGCCTCGGCCCGACTCGCACAATGCCACACGTTCGACCTCTGACCTTTCTGAGTTGTTAAACTCCTTTGCAGGGGCTACTACAGGAGGTGATGTCCTGACCAAAGGCACACGCTTCACCCACTCTGAGAAATTCACCTTTACACAGGTAAATGTCCGCTTGTGCTGTTCTTTAGAGGTTGCACCTGTCGAAAAAATTGTTTCCCATATTAAAGAATAATTAAAGACAATGTCGAGGGTTGAAGCTTAGACAGTAGGAGAATTATTTGGATAACTGAATAAACTTCTTTTTCCAACCTTGTTAAAGAGATAAGCTAATAAATACATGATAAATACAGCTATCTTAATTGTAATTGAAATTATTAACAGAAGAATATTTTACTTAACTCGCGTGCTTTTGGCTTTTCATTGTGTATACAGTCGTCCCTTGATTTATCGCGGTTTGAATCTCGCAGTCCCACTTAATCCCGATTTTCAATTTGGCACATAACTATTTTGTTTTGCCAAAGGTCACGATTTCAGTTCATCAGAAGTGGAATTACAAGAAACCGTAGGTTTCCGCATATTTATGGGATGCAGTATCCTCTAAAGTAAAAAAAATTATGGGGTTAAAGACATACATCACCAGATTTAGCCAATGAAAATAAAGAATGCAGTGTATATTTAACTCAGCCCCTTTTTTGACCTCATAGGACACTTCAACCAATAAACACAGAGAAACTATGCATAGGCTACACTACAGTACTGTAATATAGTACTCACCTATAAATGTGATATTTCTACAAATTGACACAAAATTTATCTCGCTGTGTTTTTGCAAATGTTTTCAGTGTGGGAGGATGATTTATGGCTTAAACCAAAAAAAACCCCGCATTTTTGGAGTGGCTTCCATTTATTGCAGTAATTAGTTTTTCGTTGCCGGTTTTGGCACTTAACTACTGCGATAAACGGGGATGACTGTATTACACATTTTCTGTCATGATATCCAGCTACATTTGTTTGGGGTAAACATTTATTGCAAGCTGTTAGTGTTGTGCAATTGGACAAAAATGTTTTTATTATTTTTTTTTAGAAATCTAAGCAATGCCTTGTTTGATTTGAACACTTTGAACCAATATCATAGTTTGACTTAATTGTTAAGATTTTTAAACACTAGCCAACAGTCACAGCAACTCCAAGCTAAATCTAAAGATCCCTCTATACCCTGTTAAAATGTTTACTTTTTGAAGTTGGAATATAGTCACATTACAGAGTATTTTTTAGATGATTGTAGTAAAACAAAACAGAAAAACCTGTTTTTGGTCATTATTTGTTTCAATCTTGAAATTGTCTTGTTGTGTAGGCAGATAGTATTGCTTATTTTAAATCTTTATTTTTATAAATAAGCAAAAACTATTAGAACAATGGCAAGCTTGAAATTAGTAATGAACTACTAGTCTATTTATTTATTTTTTGCCCTGTAATTTCTTATTGTTGGGAATTAGATTTAGAAATTTCTCAGAATAAGTTTATGTAACACCTAGTGATTTTTTTTTCTAGCTAACTTTTTGGTTAATAGTAGGTTGTGGTTAGCATGTAGACTTTTCAGGGAGCTTTTTTTCTAGTCACTAAATACATCTGTTAATTTGGGTCCATTTTATGAGAGGTTGTATTTTACTCTCCATAGGATTAAATTTTCAGTTGAAATGTGACAAGCTAATACTGCTGAATGCTAGGCAGATTTTAGAGAAGTGTGAGTAAAACATCAGGATCCAAATAAAGTAAATTGCTGATAATAATTCCACATCTTTTGTGGATTGAGTTCAATTCTAACCAAAAATCAGAATCAGCACAATGCCACAATTCAAGGGTTAGATTTTGTGGTTGGCTAGAAAACCACGTTTATTAAAAAAAAAAAAAAAACCTGAATTGTTCATCGGGTATCCAAAGATAAATACAAAAAATATTATATGTAGATTTTTTTTCCCCTGGCCCAAAACAATTAGGCTATTACATTAAAAAAATCTGAGTGTTTATAAGGGGAGTTCTGCAGAATAAGGTACATCATGAGTACTCAGTATGGTATAAAGTAACAGTTTGCAAGTTTCTTTTCATACTATGGTGCCTTTCACCTCCTAGTGGCTACACAAATACAAACATGAAGTGTATTTATTTTGCAGGAACCTGAGAAAGCTGCTCAGCAGATGGCAGCAGCAGCAAGTGCACTTCCCAGCTCCCACCAATCTGAGGAGGACCTAAAGGTCCAGCAGGAGGCAGAAATCTCAGCACTCCAGCAACAACTCCAGCAACTTTCTGTCCAAATGGAGGAGGTGGGCGGGGACATTAGGCAGCTGACAGTGTCCATTCACCAGGTAAAGACTACTACTTTTTTTTTCTAATAACCTCCCTGAGCAGTAATATTCAACTGAGTCTATATGTAGTTTGCATTTGTACAGTTTCTATGCTAGAATTCAGCTGTGGCTTCTCTTCTTTTATTTTTCTTTTTCTTTTATTTTGTTTTTGAAACTATTCACAAGCTTAAAACCTGAATACTGTGGATTTCAGATTACCGAAATGTTTGGCAATAGTTAATGCCTGATAACTTGTGGTAATATAAATTTGTTATGGTAGGTATCAGATGAGCTGAAACAGAGAGAGGTACTTAACTTGGAGCAGGAGAACACTGTCATGGTTAAAAAACAGACCATCAACCTCCTACCAGATGCTGAGAACAACCTGATCAAACTACAGGTATGTGAGCTGTCCTCAAATTACACTTAAACTTATTGATCCCGTGAGGGGAAATTGTGTTACAGCAGCAGCAGGTTACACAAATGGTAGGGGGAGTAAAAAACAAACAAACAAACAAACACTGGTAACACACCAAGGTCTCTCTGCTCAAGAATGCACATGAACAGGCTTGTCTGAAGTTTGCCAATGAACACCTGAATGATTCAGAGAAGGCTTGAGAGAATTTGATGTGGTCAGATGAGACCAAAATTGAGCTCTTTGGCATCAACTCGACTTGCTGTGTTTGGAGAATATGATCCCAAGAACACCACTATCAAGCATGGAGGCGGAAACATTTTGCTTTAGAGCTGTTTCTCTGCTAAGGGTACAGGAAGACTTCACCACATAAACAAGGCCATGGACTGTAAAATCTTGAGAACCTCAGCCAGAACACTGAAGATGGATTGTGGACGTGTCTTCCAGCATGACAATTACCCAAAACACACAGCCAAGGCAACAATCTGCTGGTCTTATAGCCCATTCCAGCCTTGTGCAGGTCTACAATCTTGTCCCTGACGTCCTTAGACAGCTCTTTGGTCTTGCTGGTGGTGGAGAGGTTTGAATGGTAGAGGTTAAATCTGTGACTGGTGTCTTTCATACACATGAGTTGATAGTGGTAGTACTTTCCTAAAGGGACAGGACTAATTTGGGTGTGTGGGAGTCAGAATTCTTGCTAATTTGTTATGGGATCAAATACTTATTTCACTCGATCAAATACAAATTAATTTAATGTGTGTTCCAGAGCCTGGTGGAGGCGAGCTCTAAGCGAGTGGTTCATTTGGCCACACAGTGGGAGAAACACAGAGCACCGCTTATTGATGAACACCGTCGACTCAAGGAACTCTGCAGTAATCGAGAGGTGAGATCACATTATACATAACAACATTCAACATAGAACAACATTATTTGCTTATATTTCCACTTCAATTAATCTTGCCTTCTGTCGGTTGTAACAGAAACGTTTGTGTTGCATACTCAATTTGATGAATATAAATATTAAATGCAGAGCATTTAATAATGGTGCAAAAGCTGGTTCCAATATTTCAGCATGTAGCTATACTACATGAGCGCATATACTGTCACAAATTTTACAAAAGTTATTAGCTTTAGAAGATTTTGTAATAAACATAATTGGAAATCTTTTCTTCCGTTTAAGAATCACTTATCTGTCTGTCTGCTCCCACATTCCTGAGAGCAAAAACGTTTTCACTTTCAATGCAACTTTAACTTTCATACTTCAAGACACACCTGTTGTTCTTTTTGTCAGAATTTTGTCAGACACATCTCTTTTTTAGTAGTAGTAGTTTTTAGTAGGGTTTTGCTCAAATAATTTACTGGGTTTTTAGACACCTGAGCACACACTTTCTATGTGCATACACCAATGACTGTGTGACAATGATCGTTAAAATCTGTTATTAGATGGAGTCGTCCAGAAAGTTATCTGAAATCAAAGAGCTTCATGATAGAATCCGACAGTGTGCTGAGGAGGCCAAAAAGAAGGAGAGCCTATATAAACAACTGGTAAAAGAAAAATGGATTGTATTTTTTTAACGAAAAACTTCTTATTTTGTGAACTTGTCCAGTACGTTGTCTTTAAATGGTGTTTTTTCCACGTTACTGGTGCAGATCACAGAGTACGAGACTTTGCCTAAAGATGTCTGCCGCTCGGCCTACACTATGAGGATCCTGGAAATTGT
Organism: Silurus meridionalis; assembly: GCF_014805685.1. Lineage (NCBI taxonomy): Eukaryota > Metazoa > Chordata > Actinopteri > Siluriformes > Siluridae > Silurus > Silurus meridionalis. Next base: position 16,443,354 of record NC_060900.1, read on the forward strand.
CGGCAACATTAAGAAACAGAAGGAGGAAATCACAAAGGTCTTTACTGATATTATTTGCACACTGTATAATGCTGTTTTAACTGAATTGAACATTTGAATTGCTGGAGTTTAAACTGGGCTTTGCGCATGGCAGATTTTGTCGGACACTAAAGAGCTGCAGAAAGAGATTAACAGCCTTACAGGAAAGCTCGACAGAACGTTTGCTGTCACAGATGAACTGGTTTTTAAGGTAAGTCTTCAGTAACTGAATAACTAAAACAGTTCAGCTGGAGGGCTGCTTATTTATTGTGTGTTTTTGGTTTTATTTTACAGGATGCTAAGAAAGATGAATCTGTCCGTAAATCTTATAAATACCTGGCTGCCTTACATGAGGTAAAAACAAATGAGGCGCATTGAAAACGTCTCAGGTTCAACTCGGGAATTAACCGTAATAACACACAATAGCTTTATATAAATATGTCAATATTTGTGTGTGTGTGTTTCTCGACTATGATTACTCTAGCAGTGTCTTATGACTTTTTCCGTTTCTCTCAGAACTGCTCCCAGCTTATTCAGACTATAGAGGACACCGGCAGTATCATGAGAGAGATCAGAGATCTGGAGGAACAGGTATGTGAACGTTGTGGGGTTTTGTTTACAACTAATGTGTACCTTTGATTGTCCAGTCACATTTGAATCCTTCTACATTAAGAATTGCAAGATCTGAACATTTTCTGTTTAAGTAAAGCAAATCTGCTTAGTAGTACACTATTCTCTTCACCTGTAATATTTGCCTCAAATGTGTTGATGTCCGGCAAAATAAATTTACTTGCAGATACATTAATAGAATAGGGCTGGATAAGCAGCTAACATGACTGAATATTAACCAAAGTTTTGTTGGCAAAATGGTGACAAACACCTGAGCAGAGGAAACTGTTTTCTACTTGAAGCCTAGAATAAATGCATGTTGCCAACAAAACTTTTAAGCAAGCAGTGTTAACACTTTGGTAATCAGACCAGAAATGGTAAATAAATTTTGGTTTCTTTACTTATGAAATTCTGTGAAAACCTTTTTTTTTTTTTACCATGCACTGATTGATTCTGTTGCCGCATTATTCAATTCATTATTTAATTATTCAACACAGAACAAATACAGATTTTCTTAGCTTTGTGCTCATTTTAGTGTCTTTAATCTCAATAAACATTCATAATATTGTATATGAATTGTGTTACCAGTGCCTTCTTAACCTTTCTTTCTGTAGATTGAGACTGAAAATGGTAAAAAGACTGTTAGCAACCTGGAGAAGATTCTGGAAGACTACAAGGCTATCCGGCAAGAAAACTCTGCCCTAGCTGCTAAGATAAGAGAAGGTTAACTCACACGGGGGAAGTGTTTACTGGGACTATACAGACACTATGACCGGCTAACGGTAAAGCTAGTGTCGCTCCATCTCCAAGCTCATGGGCAATCCGTGATCTCTATTAATTCAAACCCAAAACCTACAACGCCGCTTTTGGCTGGAGATGTGGACACAATACTCTTTTGTATCAAAATGACAGAATTTTAGTTTGTTGTGAAAATGTTGGCACCATTTGAATGTATTCTGATCTTCTGCTTCTCCTCTCATTTGGCCTTGACTACAGGAGGCTTGGTACATGTGCTTTGCCTGTAAGTACACAATGACAACTTCTATTGTGTAGCCAAAAAATGTCCGTCAACTGTGACCCCCGATTTTGTACTAGTCAAACTTGGTAATGTGAGCACTGGAATATTATAGAGGTATAAAAAGATTTTCATTGGGATTCATCTTATGCAATATCTATGCTATGTAAGATTTTGTATAACATCTGTGTAATGTCTTGCCCATGGTTTTGCGCTGCACTATGAATTTGCAAGCAGTTACTCAAAGTCAGTGTGTTTGCTGCTGATCTACAGCAGTCATTCGAGTCATATAGTTGAGTAGTGTATCAATGCTGAGAACAACACTGATTGTTTCCTACATCTCGTATATTGAGATAATTAGGACTAACTGTACTTCCAATCAAGTATTATCTAAAAATGACTTTTGTAGATAAAGCCAATCTCTAAAGTGTTTGATTTTTAAAGCTACCACAAAAAAACAAAACAATGGTTGCCAATGTCTTTTTAATCAGTCTTACTTAGTCGAGTCGAACAAATAAGTTATCCATTTTTTGTTTTCTGCTAAATCTTTTCTGCAAATTGTTTGCAGAGTGATTGACTGCAAAATAGCTGGAGAATAAATAATACAACCCTATTGAATGGTCAAACTAATTGGAAAAAATTAATAAATGTGATTTTTCTTGATTTCTTTTTTCTTTTTTTTTTCTTCATGAAAGAAATGGTTTAAAAAAAAATACAGCTTTTATACTATTGTGAGATTCTTGTCACTCATTTGATTAAAAAGAATTCAAAAAAAGAAGGATTAGTGAAATGTATTTAAAATTTTATGTACTTTTGCATACTAATATAGTACATACATTAATGCATGATACGTGTTTTGTATTTCCTCTCAAATGTTTATTGTATATATCTGTCTGATAAATGGCCTCACACACAAAATGCGAGGTGGAAACAGGGTTTATTGATTCTCTAAACCCTCGTCTAGTTTTGCGGACCTTGTGCGTGAAGGCACATTCATCAGCTGGGCTCCTAATCAATAAAAGGACGAACCAAGGATAAGGACACAGACAGGAAGCATTTGCTTAATTCTTATCAGTTTCTTGAAATGTCGAGATGAGATTAGCGTTTCAAAACAGAAAACTAGAAAATATTGCCTTAGAAAAATTGACGTGTATCCCTTGCAACACTGCAACAATTTTGATGCTGCTTTTTGTGTTCCTTTTTTTCAATGAGAGAATATTTGTCTTGTCCATCCATTTTTTTATGTCCTTTTTTTTTGGCAAAGATTGATGGATAGAAGTGGTTGTAAAAAATATTATTTTAGTAAAATCCCACAGATAATTTGCACACAATGTTTCAGGGTAAATGTAACACATTTCTGTGTCAAGAATGATTCTGAAACAACACAAAAGAGAGATTTTCTCGTGGAATTGATAGTCAGTTCTCAGGATCAACTTACCATAAAAGTGGCAGTTTTGTGTATAGAGTGAGAAAAACAGCATAAAAAAAACTTTTACTGTTGCTACTTGCAGTTATGCTAAATATATTATTAAGTGATTTGAGGTCAGAGCTAACGATGTGCTTACACCACTATATGTACTATAGCTTTTATAATTACGTTTCTAGAAAAGCCAATGTTCATACAAGTGTAAAGGAGGGGACAGAACTGACGTGAAATGTGTATAATCTTTTTAAAATATAAAAACTACTCATGTCTAATGATTCATCTTAAATTTCTTTACCTTAATGATCATGTAAAACCTTTATAGTGCACTATACAGTGGGTAGAAAATGAATATACTCACAGTATGCAATATGTAACTATCAAACTGAAAAGCAATACACCCACTTTGCTATAGTGTTCCTTAAACCAGGGGTGCGCACACTTTTTCCACATGCGAGCTACTTATAAAAATGACTGTCATAATGATCTACCTACTATAAAAATGCTTAAATAAATATTTTTTAATGTCATGTGATCCACCCACACTACCTTTGCGATCGACGTATTGGGCACCCCTGCCTTAAACAGTCTAAGGAATAACCAATTTCAAGGTTACATACATTCTCCATTTTTTAACATCTGTGTGCATTTAAAGTAATTTATTTGGAAGCTTGAATAAAAATATATGTATATTTTGGCAGCAGTATAGGAAAGAATGCAGAATGGCTCCACATCAGGTTAGGCAAATATAGAATGATTTCCAAGGCTTCGAAAAAAAAATACACCTAATGCCACCCACAGTCTGCCATAATCTGTCTGTTCATCAAAACTAAATAACTGGGAATCACCTGGTCAAAAAGACCATGGGAACAACAGTTTGGATCTTCAGGACTGCATGTTGGAATGGCAAGAAGAAAGCAATTTTCTAAAAAGATCTATCTTTAGTCCTGTTTGAAGTTTGCACAGACACCTGAAAGGTACTATAACCAACATTCAGAAGCTTTTGTTTAGGAACTATTTTGCTATTACCAAAGCATGATTCTGGTGGGAAGCATGGTCATGGAAGCATAATGTGACGGGTATGTTTCTCATCAGCAGGGACTGGTGAGCTTTTTAGGATTGTGGAGAGGTATAGGTTCAAGGAGATTCTGGGGATGGACCTAATGAAATGCAAGATGTTTGAAAATAGTATATAGCCGAAGCTTTGTGAAGTTGGTTGATAAGGCTCACATTTTAGAATGGTCTTACCTAAATTAAACTAAAAAAACACTATTTCCAAAAGTATTGGGTCACCTAGTATGGTATGTGATTTTTGAGCATTGCATCCCACATTTAGTCTCAATTTGCTTTAATAATTCCCTCCACTCTTCTGGGAAAATGTTGCACTAGATTTTGGAGTGTGCTTATGGATATTTGTGTTCACCAGTCACCAGGGTATTATGAAAGGCAGGTACTGATGTAGGTGAGGAGGTCTGGGTTGCAGTCAGCGTTCCAATATATCCCAAAGGTGTTCAGTAGGGATGAGATCAGAGCTCTATAGCAGGCCACTCAAGATCTTTCCCTCCAAAGCATGTAAACCATATACTCAAGGAGCTCACTTTGTGCACAGGGGCATTGCCATGCTGAAACAGGTTTGGATTTTGAAGTTCAAGCAAAATGTTATTATAGCGCATCTAAAGACGTCCAAAACAACTTAGTGCCTCCAGCTTTGTGGTAACAGTTTGGAAAAGAATATCCAAAAGGTCAGGTGAACCAATACTTTTGGAACTATAGTGTATATGTAATGGATATGCAAACCTAAGCTTTTCCAGATTGAACAGTTTTGCAAAATGGAGTAGGAATAAATTTCCAAAAAAAAAAAAAAATAATAATGTTAGTTCTAATTAATACCTAATGTGCCTCTGGCAAGTACTGACTCTCATGGGTGATTCTTTTTCAAATAAAAATGAACCTGCGGGATACATTCAGCACGCTGTATTGTTCAAAGGATCATATATAAATAACTTTTTTTTCCAGTTCAAATTTAGAGTGAATAGGTGAGTATATATGGATATATATCCATGATATATTACTTTTTTATAGTTTTCTTTTTTAAATGAACAGTCTTTTTATAAAAAATAATGGCTAATTTACTTTAATTAGCTTAAACAATCAAATATTACATGGTGGTGTGTGAGGAGAAAGGAAGCATACATGGTTCAGTGCTCACAGAACTAAAGTACTTTCATGTGCAACAGTTTCTGAATTGATTCATTGCTCTAAGCTCATGAATAGCTCAGTTTGTATGCGGTTAATGGCACCTTGCAGGCATTTTAATGATCATGCTCACAGACATTACTCTGTGTGCTCAGGTCAGATGTGCTCATTTTTGAAAGATACATAGAAACATACAAATATATATGGTTTGAGAACTTACAATGACATACAGTGTGGCTTTAATAATTTAGTTTTTTTATGAACATAACCTAGTCTTCTTAAGACCATATGATTGTTTTTATGTAGCCAAGGCATGATATGCTTACAGCAACAGTGCACAATACAGTAAAACACAATGTTTTATTAATCATATGGCAGTAATACCATATCATATATTACTCAACAATTATATGGACAATTATAAAGAACTAACTTATAGGCAATATTCATAACTTTTATAGCTTGCACATTCTTTTCTATAACCTTACCACTTTATCTGTGTAAAGCTGCTTTGAGACTATGTCGATTGTAAAAAGTGCTATACAAATAAAATTGAATTTGAAAAAAAATAAATAAATAAAAATGGGAATTTTTAATCATTTTTCCAGAAACGCATTTGTGAGGTCAGACTCTGATGTTGGACGAGAAGACCTGGATCGCAGTCTCTGCTCTAATTAATCCCAAAGGTGTTCTGTAGGGTTGTGCAGACCAGTCAAGTTCTTCCACACCAAACTCACTCATCCATGTCTTTACGGATCTTGCTTTGTGCACTGGTGCACAGTACTGTTGGAACAGGAATGGGCTGTCTCCAAACTGTTCCAACAAAGTTGGAAGCATGAAATTGTCCAAAATGTCTTGGTATGCTGAAACATTAACCTTTCCTTTCACTGGAACTAAGGGGTCGAGCCCAACACCTGGAAAACATCTCCACATCATAATCCCCCCTCCACCAAACTTTACACTCAGACAAGAACCGTTCTGGACAGTGAAGTGTGATTCGTTACTCCAGAGAACACATCTCCACTGCTCTAGAGTCCAGTGGCGGCATGCTTTACACCACTGCATCCGATGCTTTGCATTGCATTTGGTGATGTAAGGCTCGGATGCAGCTGCTTGACCATGGAAACCCATTCCATGTAGCTCTCAATGCATTGTTCTTGAGCTAATCTGAAGGCTACACAAAGTTAGGGGTCTGTAGCTATTGACTTTGTAGAAAGTTGGCCACCGCTTTGTACTATTTGTCTCAGCATCCGCTGACCCGCTCTGTGATTTTACGTGGCCTACTACTTCGTGGCTGATTTACTGTCATTCCCCAATAATTTCTGCTTTGTTAAAATACATTTACATTTACATTTGTGGCATTTAGCAGACGCCCTTATCCAGAGCGACGTACAAAAGTGCTTTGAGTCTCTAGTATTGAATAAATCTACACTGGTACGCAAGATTACAAACTTAATATAAATATAACTCGAATTCTACAAACTTGGAAAGTGCTAATTTAGGTATTTCAGGAAGAGGTAGGTGTTCAGTCGTCGTTTGAAGATAGTCAGGGACTCTGCTGTACAGACATCTAGGGGAAGTTCATTCCACCACCTCGGTGCCAGAACAGAGAAGAGCCTTGAAGTGTACTTACCTCTCATTCTGAGAGAAGGAGGTACCAGTCGAGCAGTGCTGGAGGATCTCAGACAGCGTGGTGCAGTGCGAGATGTGATGAGGTCACTGAGGTAAGATGGTGCTGGTCCATTTTTGGCCTTGTAGGCAAGCATCAGTGTTTTGAATCTGATACGTGCAGCTACTGGAAGCCAGTGAAGGGAGCGCAGCAGTGGGGTGGTGTGGGAAAACTTGGGCTGATTGAACACAAGTCGTGCAGCTGCGTTTTGGATCATTTGCAGTGGAGGAATAGCGTTCAGGGGAAGACCTGCCAGCAGAGAGTTGCAGTAGTCAAGTCTTGAAATGACAAGAGACTGAACAAGCATCTGGGCAGCCTGTATGGACAGAAATTGTCGAATCCTTCGGATGTTATAGAGAAGAAATCGACAAGAACGAGCAACATTAGCGACATGTGGGAAAAAAGACAGTTCATTGTCCATAGTTACCCCAAGGTTACGAGCAGTGGCTGAAGGGGAGAGCAGAGAGTCATGAAGTGTTATTTGGAGATCTTGACCTGGAGATGAATCACCTGGGATGATCAGCAGTTCTGTTTTGCTGGGGTTGAGTTTTAGTTGGTGAGCACTCATCCATAAAGATATGTCTGACAAGCATGCTGAGATCCGGCGGAAGCTGTGGTGTCTGATGGAGGGAAAGAAAAGATGAGTTGAGTGTCATCTGCATAGCAGTGATAAGAAAACCCATGTGAGGATATGACTTCACCAATGGAGTGGGTATAGAGGGAGAAAAGGAGGGGACCAAGTACAGAGCCTTGTGGGACACCAGTGGTGAGTCTGCACGGGGCAGATGTGGATCCCCTCCATGTTACCTGGTATGAGCGACCTTCCAGGTAGGAAGCAAACCATTTCCATGCTGTTCCGCAGATACCAAGGCTCTTGAGGGTTGACAAAAGTGTCTTGTGGTTGACTGTGTCAAATGCTGCTGAAAGGTCCAGGAAGATAAGTACAGATGACAGCTTGGCTGACCGAGCAGCATGCAGTTTCTCAGAAACAGCCAAAAGGGCCGTCTCTGTGGAATGTGCCGCTTTGAACCCAGACTGGTTCGGATCATGGAGGTTGTTCTGTGAGAATACCACTAACAGTTGACTGTGGAATATTCAGTAGCAAGGAAATTTCATGACTGGACTTATTGCACAAGTAGCGGTACCATGCTGGAATTAAATGAGCTCCTGAGAGCGACTCATTCTTTCCCAAATGTTTGTAAAAGCGGTCTACATGCCCAGATGCTTGATTTTATACACCTGTAACAATGGAAGTGATTGGAACATCTGAATTCACTGGTTAGGATGGGTGAGTGAATACTTTTGCCAATATATTGTATGTTGTAAACTGAGGAACTTAAATTCATCCTTATATAATGGGATGCATTACATAAGGTAATGGTTTTAAACATGTAATGGTTTTAAAGATATGCTTAATAATTAACTTTTTAAAATTTAATAACATCCTGCAAAGTTCTATTAACACCACAGAAATCATGGGTTTAATAATTTAGCCAATTTACCAGTGGTCAAGTCAAGTCAAGAAGCTTTTATTGTCATTTCAACCAAATATAGCTGACGCAGTACACCGGGAAATTAAGCAACGTTTCTCCAGAACCCTGGTGCTACATTTACCAACATAAAGCTACATCACAGAAAACACAGAGCTAAGGACTAGTAAGTGTCCTCCCCATATAAAGTGCATCCTGTGCAACCTGGTGCAAACAGTGCAAGACAACACAAGACAGTGTAGGACAAATACACAAAACACAAAATAGCGCCACCAGTAAACCTGTTGTATATTGCACACTGCGGTGTGTGTAAAAGAGTACTGAGTACAGGAGTGAACATTGTAACGTGTGAGCATTGAACATTTGTGGTACCACAAACAGTGACAGAAGGAAATAACTGACTTTAGTGATTATTACTATTAGGAATTTGAGCATTATAAAAAAAAAGTGAGAAAATGTCTTTACAGCAAGTATATGCATATAATATTGTTGGTATTCTGCCTGCAGCTGCAAAAATGGAGTCCAAAGATATTCAACAGTCTATTTTGGTGTGGAAATGTTTTTGTTTTGAAAACTTTCACTGAACTACACCCAGTTTTTTATCGTACACTGATCTAATCGGATACATTCTTTTTTTGTTTGTTTGTTTTTTTTTTACATGTACGTTTGGTACACTGAAAAACGTTTATGTTTATTTAATTCAGCCTGCCCCAGTGGCTGTTTTTGATCATTACCTATTGGTGTGGAATAATATTATTAATAATACTGCATGGTAGCAGTCGAGTGCATTTATTTCTGACTTAAGCATGCCTTAAGCATTTTTTTTTTTTATTAAACCCCACTGTTGGTTTTTACTGCAGAGCAACACAACAAATGACTGACTTGTGAAACCTGATCAATAATGTAAAACAATGAAAGTTGTGTATTGCATTTCATTATTAACCACTCCTATAATTGTTTTGCTCCAGAAACCAATTCACACTGGGAAATGTATGCAGCAGAGTGGATTTCGTTTTAAGGTGGATAATACTTATAACTTAAATGTATTCAGCATGTATTACTATTGCTGGTTGTTTTTTATTGAAGTTGTAAAAACGAGGTAATGGAGGCTTTGTTTTTAAGTGTGGCACACTGTCCACATTTATGTACTGCAGTAAAAAAAAAAAATTCATAATAAAGGATGTGAGGTTAGAAAGCGTGTGAAGCTCTTTGGGGTGCATTGATGAGCAAACACCAAATGCAGTATTTAATTATGAAGAAATGACTATTTTGAATAAAACGATCTGAAAGTAGATACAAAAAATAAAATGTAGAGATATTACTCAATGAGGTGTCAGTGTGATATATATCCTGATCACGTCGATCAGTAAAGCAAATTGTTTTGTTTGAATTTTCGTTAGGTTGTTGCTCTGTGTTGGGGCGCTGGCTGTCTCACACCTTTGTTCTCTGGGTGAGAATTGGCGTGCAAGTTCATTCATGTTTGATCGAATGTCAGCTGCCTATTAAAAGGCCCCTGAACCGAGTGTTTTATTTATTTATTTATTTATTTTTATACTCTCTGCTCCCCCAAAATCTATAATCACAAAGGGACTCCTGATTTCACATCTTTCGCAGTGTAACTACTTGTTTCTATCTGCTTCCGAATCTGCTAACAGAACTAACAGGAACACGAAGAACCCGACGATAACAGAGCACACAAAGCGCGTATGTTTTCGTCACGTAGCACATGAAGGCTGGAGCGACTGTCAATCATACACAGCTTTGACCAATCACGTAGCTTAAACCGAGGCTCACGTTACCACATCTGCCACGTATTGGCTGAACTGGCACAGAAACCCGTTTTCCTCTGGGAAGTAAACCCCTTACTCATCGAAAACGTGTTCTCCACGCCCAGTGGCTGGGCTGAACGTCAATCACAATCACGCCCTCACAGGATTGGTTCGTAGTCCGAGGTTAACGCCTACTTTATCTTTTCGGGCGCAGCTGCTGCCTCAAATGTACACAGTGTACAAAACAGAGCAGGACAGCGTGGTAAACAAGCTCGGCGTTGGAGAGTAGCGCCGTACGTATAGCTGTGGGAAACAAAAAAAATGTCGAAAGGACGACTGTTTGGCGTAGGCTGTCGCTTGTTGCGGAAAAGTAGCGGTGCAGGACTAAAAAACCCCGTCGCTTTCTGCGCCAGCTTTGCAACGAGTTCGAGCAAAAACGAGCAGAAATGCTGCACAGAAGGACAAAAGTGTGCAACCAACTCCGTATCCGCTCCGCTCAGGCACCACCACGCCAGTGGAAAAGCCAAGGCAGAGGAATCTTTTACTAAATCCGGGAGGTCTTTTTCATCCACCGCGCCACAGATCGACCACAAAACTTACTTATGGGCGAGATACAACGAGATGAAGCGCCTGGTGCACGGTAAGTCTGCGGGAAAAATGCTGTTTGCGCGACGCTCTTGCGACAGCACGCTCGGGGAAAAGCGGAATAACAGAGGCGTTGCAGATTCCTATTATTAAACATGATGGACTGTGAATTGTGGGCAGTGTAACACGGTTAAACCTGGTTATTATTTTTTTCAGTCTTTGTAATTATAACTGTCAGTCCTAAGACTTATGGCCTAAATGACTCCAACCCTAAACAGGGCTCCGATGTCGGATCCCCCTCAGGCCCTTTCGGTTTTAAAACAAAATTTGCGTGCCATAAACATAAAAACCAACAGAAAATACTTGTGTTTATTGCTGAAAAGTAAACTCGAGATCAGGGGTGTAACCACGCCAAAGGATCCTAATAGAGCAGTCGTATCTCTTATCCAGTCTAGTTTATTTACATTAAGCACCCATATCCTTTCCTGCAGCAGAGTTTATTTATAACACACAAATGGATGTTGCCTGCAGCAGGACAAAATCAGATTCCACTCAGAAGAACTGGGTCATTGTTGCCATGTGATTCTGGTATGATCCAAGCTAACATGATCATTTCGTTTCATGTCTCTTTTCCACCTTTTTTCTTCTTCAGATTTAATTCCTCCAGGAGTGTGCAACCTTCTAAACCCCTCCACCATCTATGCCAACAATGAGGTGAACCTTGACGAAGTGGACATCTATGGATTCGATTATGATTATACACTGGCCCTCTACTCAAATGCTCTTGATGAGATGATCTACAACAAAGCCAGAGAGTTTCTCATAGAGCACTACAAGGTCTGTTTTTAGAAAAAGTACTTCTGGTGTATTTTTCCTAAAAGTCTCAACTTGCCCAAGGTTGAGTCATTTGCAAAAGAGTGCTATCCAACTTTATATTCACAAACTCTTTTATGACCTGGCAAAAAGTGTAATTGGAATAAAAATACCTTAAAAAAAAAAGTAATAAAATAAAAAAGATGCCGAATTTACCTTATTCATAGTTACAAAACGATGGCAGAATGCATATATAATCACAGTTCAACTTCTTGTATCTTTACTTGGGTTTTTAAAATTTTAAAGTAAAACTTCTTTGCATATACCGTGCTTACTTTTTTCATAATTAACTTTGTAATGATTTGTAGTTTAGAAAATCATTGTGTATGTATGTGTTGATAGTGGGACCTGTCATGACTGACATTCTCAACTCTTTTTCTTGTGTAGTATCCTCAAGGGATCGGCAAGTACAAATACATCCCCAACTTTGCAGCTCGAGGTCTTCATTATGATATCCAGAAGGTATGTTCTAATAAAACAATGTAAAATACAACAGTATGTCTTTACTTATGTCCAGTGACTGACTGTGGTTTATTTCTCTCTGTAGGGACTGCTGATGAAAATAGATGCTTTCCATTATATTCAGCTAGGCACTGTGTATAGGTAAGTTTTACATTTATATTTTTTTGGCTATTTGTCTCATTATCACGTTGAAACGGGGGATGTGTTAATTTGTTGGATTTCCTGCCAACTGTCTGACCTCCAGTAACAATATCGAAACAATTTTCTCATGATTGGCACCAATCTGTTTTGAGATTACTTAATAAATAAACTAATAAAGTTAGTGCGTTCATTTTTCTCAACCGTGATATAAGCAGAACTTCTGTACTTTGTACATATTGCATTTTGTTTGTTTAAAGCTGCTACTAAAAGGTGAGCCAAGAAGAACGTTCTGAAATGTTGCATAATGTGAAGCGAAAACGTGTCAGTTAATTTTTTTTTATTAATTTAATTATTTTTTTTAACTATTTAATCATAAATTGAAAGAAAATTCAGATCCCTAATTTAGATGATTTTCTCAAAGGGGTCTGAAGCCTGTTCCAGATGATGAGGTCATGCAGTTGTATGGCGGTTCTAATCACATCCCTCTTCACCAAGTCAGCGGCTTCTATGGAAAGGTTAATTTTTACTTCTTGTTTATTACCCATTTGGAAAGATTAAGTATGACACAATTTTGGTTCATGAGGTATTTATTGAAGATATTTTCACATACCTCCCAGTGTATGTGTGACAAATTTTATTTATATATTTATTTTTTCAATAAATTGGTGTATTTAATACTTTATTATTATCGTTATTATATATATTTTTTTATTAAAGCAGCCATTTTTTCTACAGTTATTTTTTAAGGTTTTATTTTAACAAATAAAATGAATAATATTACACTGGGTAAAAAGTGTGGTCTGTTGTTCCCTCTGTGTGATCTCACCCCAGGTTTCTTTGTAATGGAATTGTTTTGTGTGTGTTTGTCAGGGACCCAAGATGAAGCAGTTCATGGATGTGTTTTCCATCCCAGAGATGACGCTTTTGGCTTCTGTTAATGACTATTTTATCTCCAATGACATAGAATATGATCCAGAGCACCTCTACAAAGACGTGTCTGTAAGTGCACCCCAACGCTACACAAGTCAACAAATTATGTTTGTGCAACATAATTGAGCTTAAACAAAAATTCTTAAGTCTTTTGTGAAAGTTTTTTAATTTTATTTTTACAAGGCTGACCATATTTGTTTATGCAATATTTGCAAATGTATTCAGACATATAAACATATAAATAAAATTTTATTATAAACATTTTGGCTATATATATATATATATATATATATATATATATATATATATATATATATATATATATATATATATATATATATATAAATATAAATATAATTTATTATTTTATACGAAACTGCTATTTGTTCAGCCAAGCAAAACCAGACCTTGCGGAATTTGGTTTCAGGGTGGTTGTTTTGTTGCTGCTCAATTCTCAGCTAGCTCTTGATGAAGTCTTTTCTTTGTAGTTCCCCCATCCCCCCTTCTTACTGATGGGTTTCCTCTTGTTCCCATTGAGCAAAAGTGAGCAGAAACAAGTTGTGCTGAATTGTCCTTATGCTGTTCACACTTGCTAGACTCAGTCACCAAAGTGCATTTAGATTAACTGACAAAATCTCTATTCTCAGTAGAAAAATGTCTGTTGCAATCTCTTAATCAGTACATGTAGAAAAGAAAATGTTATGTTATGTTTGCAGTGTATACACAAGTCTAGAACTCACAGTACTGGTCACGCCTAACTGGAAATGTGTCAAAGGTTGATCTGAAGCAGCCCATGTTTTTTTGGAAAGATATATTGGGAGGTGCAGGGAAGGAGAAAAATGCTTGCTGTGTTTTCTATTCAGGAGCTAAGTCTGTGGCAGACCAATTGTCAGTCTGTGACCGTCTACAGAGCTTTGTCATGATATCATGCTGCTATTGTGAACACTGACACGTCGACTTTGTTTTCACAGGACGCTGTTGGTATGGTGCATATTAAGGGATACATGTACAAGTGGATAATGCAGGACTTGGGTAAGAGCTCAGTGTTTTCTTTTTACAGGCAATTGCAGATTTATCTTTTGTTACTCAGGACTTGCACGTCAGCATTCTTACTTCTGCTGATGTCATATTCAGCACACTTATACTCCTCATACTTGTGGCTTAAGCAAGCCCAGAATTTCCTCTGCAATATTTGCCCATTAATACAAACTTTATTTTGTCTTTAAAATAATGATCCATATAATGAAGTCTTTCTCATGTAGATGTTTTAAATAAGAAAGTGTGTATGCAAATTTGCTATTGTGCCAATATTTATGGATATTTTGCCAAAATGGTAATTTGCTATTCTGCCAATTGAATTTGCATATAGGCATTATCAGCTGACACTGTGGAGGAATTGATTTATTATTTAAACCTCAGCACAAGCAGTTGGGCCGAATCCCAAATGGCTTCCTGTTAAGCAACCACAGAATGGCATTGTATTTCTTGCATAGTGCGTTACACTTGTGGTGTTGAAAAATGTGCACCTCTCAACTTTGAGAAAGGACTATTTATGCTTATTTTCAGAGTTAATTATTGAACTTTATACTGTATTGCCTGTAAATGATTGGCTCTAATTGGCCAGGAGATGTTGATTTTCTTTAATTACAGGTTTATATTAACCTGCGCATTCTATGTTAATGTTTGTATAGGAAGATCTAAATGACAGGAAATTAAAGATTTACGTACATTTACAATTCAGATTGGTCAACAGTGTGAGCTAAAGGTGTTCCTTAAAATTTCTGCTGCAGGCAATGCGTCATATTCTGCTTTGTGGTTTCATAGAAAAGAGAGAAATGGGGAAGCTGTTGGGGGAACTTATTTTGCAGACATTAAAACTAACCGTGATTCTTACATAGTGCCAATCAATATTGTGGAAATGTATAGCCATATAACTGAATATAGTATGTAGCAGTTGTGTTTTGTGCTTTAAATCATGCATTTACTTTATTGCTACTGGTATTAGCATATACATTAGATATGCTAGTCAGGTAAAGTTTAAGATAGTAGATTGAGTTCACAGCTAGCCTATTACACTGAAATATACAGGGCATTTTCCGCTTCTTATTATGTAGGGACTATTTCGTGAAATAATCTAAATAAAAATTGTTTTTGTGCACATTTATTGGCAGAAAAGGTTTTAATAGTATTAAAATATTATGTTTGCCACTATCAGGCCGGGAACCTTTGCAGAATGTTGAGCTAATATAAATTGGATGTTTTCACTGAGCAGTTCTAACAAACTGTCTGTAGCCATTTAGTTGTGTGAATAACGTTAGCTTTTTATTTTGTATGTTGGCAATGCTGTGAATTCTGTGGTGATTTTATTAATGATGTATTTAGAACTTTGTGGTCATGAGAGTTGTTCTTGTACTAATCAGGTTTGTCCTTCTGTGTCTGGAAACTCCATGTAACCTTTCTTATCTCTCATTTTAACATTTTACAAACGTATGCTCCGACTACCACCAGTGAATCATGAGTTGAAATGGTGACTGATACACAAAATGTTATAACTGCGATTGCTTATAACATTATATTATTTCCGCCCATTTTTCTCTCTCCAGAGAAATATATCCTCAGAGGAGACGAGACCTATGCAGTGCTGCATCGCCTAGCCAGTCATGGGAAGAAGCTTTTCCTTATAACCAACAGCCCCTTCAGCTTTGTGTGAGTTTTGAAGAGAAGCATTGCGAGGCAGCGTGTGCATACATGTAGCTTTACTGAGCATTATCGAGAAGATGTAATTCAGTCCTGTTACTTGTTTCTGTCCTTAATTATTTAATATTCTTAAACCTTTTCCAGAGACAAAGGCATGAAGTACATGGTTGGAAAAGATTGGAGGGACTTCTTTGATGTTGTCATTGTTCAAGCTGACAAGCCACACTTTTTTAATGATTGTGTGAAGTAAGTCTTCCGCCAGTAACATTTTCCAAATCTCAACTTGCTAGAAAAAAATGGGTTGCCATGAAGTTATTAGACTGATGGGTGCATCGTGAGTGATCACCATGTCAATATCTGTCATTGTCTTGTGTAATTTGACTAATGGGTTTATTCTTCTTTCTAGACCTTTTAGGCGACTGGACAATAATGGAGTCCTTCAGTGGGACAAAATCAAGAGTTTGGAAAAAGGGCAGATTTACAAACAGGTATGGCACTCTCACAAAAAGATTTTGTTATGACCTGCTTTAAAGCCACGAATTTTGTGTAAATTGAGCAGCCCGTTGTTGCATGTGTTATTCATTTAAACATATTCGCTAATCCCTGGCAGTCTGCACTGTTAACCTGCCTTCTAAAATATTTTTTATGTACAGTCATTTTTTGATTCGAGTTTGTCATTTTATGACCAGTCCAAATCAAGAATTATTTATGCATAACAACGAAATCTCTTTGCTCATTAATGCGTATGACTTTCTCTATCATGAGGCAGTCAGGAACCTCTGTAGTGAAGTCTAGTTCCCATATTGGTCCTGCATAACCTCAAGCCTGACTAATGACCCTGATTTAGAAAAAGTTCTAAAAGCAGCTTCCAACACTGACTATAAATCTGTTTAACCTACTTCAGAAGAGTTACTTTTGTGTCCATTATGCACAAGTTCCTTTAACTAACTTGAAACCAAAGGGATTTGGTGGTCTGGTGATCTCCAAATGCTGCCCACTGACTGTTTACTTGCTGTGAGAATGACCTCTTCTTGCTCCCTGCTCATAGGTCTTGCTTTGTTGTTGTGAATTGTGACATCTTGGCCGATACTTCAGCCAACATTTACTAAAGACGTATAAGAACGTTCTGAAACCGTGTCAGTTTAAATGCATGTTGGGTGTATTTGTTAAAGTTTTTACAAGCCTGGGCACATTGACACCCCTCCTTTAAACTCTTTGTTGAGAACATCCAAATTCCTTTGTGGGAGGAAAATAACAGACTGGCCTGAAACCAGCCCCCAGCACTCTTTGAACTGCTGGCTTTTATTGGGGTATTGGCCTGAGCCAGCGAACTGTGGGTTGCTGTGTCATTAGCAGGGGGGTCTGGCAAAGTAGTTTCCACATCAGTTCTAATTTCTAAATGCGCAGTACAATAAATGAAAGTGTCAAACACTCAAAGAGCCAGGCTTATCCTTAGCAGGCAAGTGTTTGGGACACTTAAACATTTGTTTCTCTTTTTTTGCAGGGTAACCTTGTAGATTTTCTGAGGCTGACAGGCTGGCGAGGCTCCAGTGTGCTTTATTTTGGGGACCACCTTTACAGCGACTTGGCGGTGAGTCCTTCTTCTTTGTATTCCCCTCCACTAGCTAGGCTTTTTTTTTTTTTTTTTTTTAAGTGTCCCATTATGGTTTCCTTTTGCTTCTTTTTATTATTATTTTCCATTCTCCAAATAGACTTATAGATGCTCCCCTAAGGTATCATATACTGAAAAATTCTATCCATTGTAATATTAATGTGTGTAGGACCTGATGCTGCGCCATGGGTGGAGGACCGGTGCCATTGTTCCTGAGCTGGAGATGGAGACAAAAGTTGTAAACACTGAGCAGTATGCACAGAGTCTTACATGGCTCCAGGCTCTCACTGGCCTTCTGGAGCGCATGCAGGTACAAACTATACTGCAGTCAATATGTGATATTTTCCATTCCATTTTCACAACTAATGACCGTGACTGTCATTGCTCATAACACAGTGATGTCAAACACTTTAAACACATTCATTTCCTTATAAAGGCATTAGTATAACTGGCCTAATGGATTTTTTTAATTGTACTTTTATCCAAAAAACCTTATTCAGTTATAACCTTTTTAAATTCACTACCCATTTCAATAGTTTTGTTATACAGTTTCCAATAGCATTAGTGTTAGTTGTATGGCATCTTGAAATAATACATTCCCTGGCAGACAACCAGTCCTGACTGAGCTTCCAGTGCAAATGTTCTGTAACCTTTCACCTGTTTAAAAAAAGTTCTGTTTTTAGGCTCCCTATCCCTCTCTTGAAGAATCATGTTTGTAGAGTTTATTTTAATTCGTAGTCTTTACATGTATTCCAGATGTATCGTGATCCAGAGTCCAAAAAAGTGATTGAAGAATGGCTGAAAGAGAGAGAAGAGTTTCGGTGAGTCAACTGAAATGTGTGCAGGAAGAAATCTGACTAGGCAATAGCAGAGTCACTAGAGTTCTAGCAAATGTGAGAAAAAAGCCAGATTGATTATGATTCACTGCTTTATGCTTTTTTTCCCCACTGATTTATGATAAACTTTTATAGGTCTGTGCTCTCTCTCTCTCTCTCTCTCTCTCTCTCTTTTTTTTTTTTTCCTCCCCTCTCAGATATTTACAAGCTGGTCTTGTACTAATGATTCTGTTTTTTTTTTAATGGGATAATAATATATATAATAGAAAACAAGAAGGTAACTGTGGTTTGGCCAGTAACAAGGAACTGCTTGAGATTGTAGTCAGCTGAACTACCTTTATCTGTAGTTTAATATGCTGTACAGCATCTAATGTGGTCCAGACTACAGACTGGACAGTCATTTCTGTAAATTGTTATTTATTATCAGTTTGATCAATTTAGCAGTTAGCATTGATCTGTCGAATCTGTCAACAAACAGTTGGGTTTTTCACTCTAGCTGCTAGCAGTGTTGAAACTTCTGCTTTATTGTGGTTTAGTGATGTGAACATGTTTGGGACTGTCATTAACACTGTTTTTCTTTTTACATTTTTTGTTATTTCTCCTGAGGTTGTACATGCTTTGAACCACATCTTACCCAGTTTGGTGGGGGGGTGGGTGTGTATGTGTGGATAGATATTAAACCTTCTATACTTAAAGAGAAAAACCTCAAAAGTGCTCTTTTGTACTTTGCTTAAAATGAAAATGGGCTTTTCTGAAAATCACATAACTGCAGTTTAAATATACAAGCATTTATTTTATTTTTTATAATTATTTACTTATGTATGCATATGTTCTTCATTTAGGGATTTTTTTTTTGTATGCATTTTTTTCCCCCTAACATTTTCACAATTTATTTATTTAAAATTTTTTACAGGGCTGTCACCAAAAATTTGTTCAACCCACAGTTTGGCAGCATCTTCCGTACATGCCACAATCCTACCTACTTTTCTCGCCGATTATGCCGTTTTTCGGACCTTTACATGGCTTCCATTAGCTGCCTTCTGAACTATGATCTCTCGTACACGTTCTACCCACGTCGCACACCTTTGCAGCACGAGGCACCCCTCTGGATGGACCAACTTTGCACTGGGTGCATGAAGACCCCTTTCCTGGAGGAGATGGCCCACATACGCTAAACCATTTGCTGCACACGCTGTCCAATGACGCACAAATTTAAACCAACTTGCCATGTTACAAACTGTCATGTTATTCAGGGTCAATTTTTGGATGGGTGCATTGCAAAAACATCTCATTAAAATGATCGCCTTCCCTGAAATCAAGACTTCAACCCCAACTGCTAGGCAACCAAGCAATCAAAACCAGCCTCTACTGGGGTTCACCTTGTATTTTAAAGTGCTGATCTTTATGGGAGTATTATTTTGCTTTTTCTGTTTGATCATGTATCCTGATCATAACTGCACCATCTGCTGGAACATCTGTTACACTGCATTTTTAGCGTTTACAAGGAAGGGAAGCGGAAAACTCATGTTTGGCTTGTGACGCACAATTATATTCAGTTTTTTTTTTTTTAAGTAAGTTCTTTACAATGGCATTGACTGCCTGTTTTATTTTTCTGTTCTGCAAGGTACAAATGTTACAATGCATGCTTTCAGCTTGCTTTTTGTTTGTCAGGTAAAAGTAAGAGAAGCGCACAGAGGTGATGTATAGAGTGTATTTCCCTACACTTTAGTGTTTTGTACTTTTTACCCTCAAACCATGATGTACTTATTGTCAGGGATTCTGTGGACTGTTTCATTCTGGACAATTTTTGTTACCCATGATTTTTCTTGGGCCCCAATGTCCACTAAAGGCTCCCTTGGGACATCCTTGTTTATAGTATTAATTTGTTGTTTTGATCATTCTTAAGTCTTATCATTGGTTCGTCAAACTAACCAATTAAAATAGCAGATCCCATCTATTAGCTTTTCTCTACTACTCTGAATAATAAAGAGAATTTGCTACTACTTTGTCTTGTGTAATTATTTTTATATAGCTCGGGTAAGGAAGGCACAACAATGCCTGTACTTCTTGAGGAGTCTTAAAAAAGCTCCTCTGTCCTCAGGGATTCCAACGAGTTTCTACCACTGCATCAGCGAGAGCATCCTGACTAACTCCATCACTGTATGGTATGGAGACTCCACTTCGTGTGAACGTGCAAAGGGTGGTCAGAATTGCCCACCACATTCCTGGCACCCAACTATCTGCCATTGAGCACCTTCTCCACAGCAGATGTCTGTGCAGAGCTCACAACTTCAAGAGCTCTTCACATCCCAGTCACAAACTGTTTAACCTTCCACCAAGAAGGTTCAGGGACAGCTTTTTTCCATCTACTAGCCCACTAATTAACTCTACACTACACTGTTAGATCACTGTATAAAACACTGTGTGGGTGTGTGTGTAGATAGACAGATAGATAGTAGACTTGTTTATTCATCTTGCATGTTTTTCAATGTCATAACTTTCTACTTATTTCTTTACAACAGTCTGCACATTTATCACTGCCATAGCCTTTAAATTTATTAACTATATTTAATAACATATTGACATGCTGTACATATATTTTTCTGCACTTGAATTTGGACAATTGCTACTTTTTGTACATCTGGTAGATGCTAGAATGCATTTTGTTGCTGTGCACCTGTACTATTATCTATCTATCTATCTATGCATGCATGCTCTTAACAGCTTTTTTTTTTTTTAAGTTCTTCGCCAAACGTCCAAACGTGGCAACAGCTGAATAAATTCATGCAGATACAGGTCGAGTTTTAGTTAACATTCATGTCAAACATCAGAATGATGAAATTCTTTGGTCTCAGTGATCTTTGACATGGCCTGGTATGTTTCCAATCTTCAGCTGCTTAGTTTCTCTGTATCTGTGCCCACTGTAGTCTCAGATTTCTCTTTCTAGCCTGCAGTGGTATGCTGCTGCTATAAACCATCTGCCTCAAGACTGAGAAGAGTTTCAACATGCTGTTTTGCTCACTGTTGTAAAGAGGGATTGTTTCACCGTTGTCTCCGCCATTTTACATTTTTGCTCACTTAACGTTTGCTGGATGTTGTGTAATCTCTGCAAATTTTAAAGAAAATTCCAGACGAATAGAAACTTTATAAAACACTTGAATAAAAAGACGAGCACTACTGTCAACCTAAAGTAGCCGCCGCGATGCCCCACCATATGACATAAACATATGACAAATACGCAGCAACAAGCGCGCGGTATTGCTGATAGCTCGCCGTGATCGTATAGTGGTTAGTACTCTGCGTTGTGGCCGCAGCAACCCCGGTTCGAATCCGGGTCACGGCAATGCAAAATCAAAAGCCTTTTTATTCTCCATAAATTCTAATTTTAATAAATTTTAGTAAAAAAAAATGTTACTTATTAGTCATTTTTATTTTCATCATTTTTTACATTCCCACTTTCTTGCCTGTTCCGTATTTCATCCCTCGTAAACGCCTCTACCCCTACGCCCTACACCCGCTGTCTCTCATCGGGGCCCTACCCGGAAGTTTGCCGTGATCGTATAGTGGTTAGTACTCTGCGTTGTGGCCGCAGCAACCCCGGTTCGAATCCGGGTCACGGCAGTATGAAATCAGCTAACCTCCTCTTTTTTATTTCCAAGAATTTTAACTTTTCAACGTTAAAAATTGATGGCGCTAATTGCTTATTTATTTATTTATTTATTTATTTATTTATTTATTATCTTTAATCATTTTAATTTTCCATTTTCTTCCCTTTAACATATTTCATCCAACCTTTATACCTCTAATGCAGGGGTGTCAAACTCAAATTCACAGTGGGCCAAAATTAAAAACTGGGATGAAGTCGCGGGCCAAACTCAATATTTATTGAAAAAAAAAACCTGCAATTGTGCATGTTTTTCCTTCTCTCTAGATGTGTAATGTTGAACCTTTTCATATGGAAACAAACTTTAGTTTTGCGTAAACATTAAATCTGGAACAACCAAAGTTTAATATTATAAACACGAGAAAATAAATTTGAAATAAAACACAAATCAGTGGTATTCGTTTCTTATTATGTCTCTCTCTATCTATAGACTTTCGAAATCCTTTATAATGTAAATCTTTTTTCACCGGCCAACAACAAAACCAAAAATAATAATCATTTTCTTCAATTAAAAAAAAGCAATCTTTCAACATGCTGTTTTGCTCACTGTTGTAAAGAGGGATTGTTTCACCGTTGTCTCCGCCATTTTACATTTTTGCTCACGTTTTGTAATCTCTGCAAATTTTAAAGAAAATTCCAGACGAATAGAAACTTTATAAAACACTTGAATAAAAAGACGAGCACTACTGTCAACCTAAAGTAGCCACCTCGATGCCCCACCATATGACATAAACATATGACAAATACGCAGCAGTAAGCGCGGTCTTGCTGATAGCTAGCCGTGATCGTATAGTGGTTAGTACTCTGCGTTGTGGCCGCAGCAACCCCGGTTCGAATCCGGGTCACGGCAACGCAAAATCAGGATCCTTTTTATTCTCCATAAATTCTAATTTTAATAAATTTTAGTAAAAAAAATGTTACTTATTGGTCATTTTATTTTCATAATTTTTACATTCCAACTTTCTTGCCTGTTCGTATTTCATCCTCAGAACGCCTCTACCCGACGCCCTACACCCGCTGTCTCTCATCGGGCCCTACCGGAAGTTTGCCGTGATCGTATAGTGGTTAGTACTCTGCGTTGTGGCCGCAGCAACCCCGGTTCGAATCCGGGTCACGGCAGTATGAAATCAGCAAACCTCCCTTTTATCATTTCCAAGAATTTTAACTTTTCAACGTTAAAATTGATGGCGCTAATTGCTTATTTATTTATTTATTTATTTATTTATTTATTTATTATCTTTAATCATTTTAATTTTCCATTTTCTTCCCTTTAACATATTTCATCCAACCTTTATACCTCTAATGCAGGGGTGTCAAACTCAAATTCACAGTGGGCCAAAATTAAAAACTGGGATGAAGTCGCGGGCCAAACTCAATATTTATTGAAAAAAACCTGCAATTGTGCATGTTTTTCCTTCTCTCTAGATGTGTAATGTTGAACCTTTTCATATGGAAACAAACTTTAGTTTTGCGTAAACATTAAATCTGGAACAACCAAAGTTTAATATTATAAACACGAAAATAAATTTGAAATAAAACACAAATCAGTGGTATTCGTTTCTTATTATGTCTCTCTATCTATAGACTTTGAAATCCTTTATAATGTAAATCTTTTTCACCGCCAACAACAAAACCAAAAATAATAATCATTTTCTTCAATTAAAAAGCAATCTTTCAACATGCTGTTTTGCTCACTGTTGTAAAGAGGGATTGTTTCACCGTTGTCTCCGCCATTTTACATTTTGCTCACGTTTTGTAATCTCTGCAAATTTTAAAGAAAATTCAGACGAATAGAAACTTTATAAAACACTTGAATAAAAAGACGAGCACTACTGTCAACCTAAAGTAGCCACCTCGATGCCCCACCATATGACATAAACATATGACAAATACGCAGCAGTAAGCGCGCGGTCTTGCTGATAGCTAGCCGTGATCGTATAGTGGTTAGTACTCTGCGTTGTGGCAGCAACCCCGGTTCGAATCCGGGTCACGGCAACGCAAAATCAGGATCCTTTTTATTCTCCATAAATTCTAATTTTAATAAATTTTAGTAAAAAAAATGTTACTTATTGGTCATTTTTATTTTCATAATTTTTTACATTCCAACTTTCTTGCCTGTTCCGTATTTCATCCCTCGTAAACGCCTCTACCCCGACGCCCTACACCCGCTGTCTCTCATCGGGGCCCTACCCGGAAGTTTGCCGTGATCGTATAGTGGTAAGTACTCTGCGTTGTGGCCGCAGCAACCACGGTTCGAATCCGGGTCACGGCAGTATGAAATCAGCAAACCTCCCTTTTATCATTTCCAAGAATTCATTCGTTTTAATGTTTAACATTTTTGTCGCTAATTGCGTATTCAGTCATTATCTTTAATAATTTAGATTTTCCATTTTCTTCCCGTTACCGTATTTCATCCAACATTTATGCCTTTAATGCAACTCGGAACTTGCATCATCCTGTAGCTCCCCGTGATCGTATAGTGGTTAGTACTCTGTGTTGTGGCCGCAGCAACCCCGGTTCGAATCCGGGTCACGGCAACGCAAAACCAGAAGCCTTTTTATTCTCCATAAATTCTAATTTTAATAAATTTTAGTAAAAAAATTTTTACTTATTGGTCATTTTTATTTTCATCATTTTTTACATTCCCACTTGCTTGCCTGTTCCGTATTTCATCCCTCGTAAACGCCTCTACCCCTACACCCGCTGTCTCTCATAGGGGCCCTACCCGGAAGTTTGCCGTGATCGTATAGTGGTACGTACTCTGCGTTGTGGCCGCAGCAACCCCGGTTCGAATCCGAGTCACGGCAGTATGAAATCAGCAAACCTCCCTTTTATCATTTCCAAGAATTCATTCGTTTTAATGTTTAAAATTTTTGTCGCTAATTGCGTATTCAGTCATTATCTTTAATAATTTAGATTTTCCATTTCTTCCCTTTACCGTATTTCATCCAACATTTATGCCTTTAATGCAAGTTGGAACTCGCATCGTCCTGTAGGTCGCCGTGATCGTATAGTGGTTAGTACTCTGCGTTGTGGCCGCAGCAACCCCGGTTCGAATCCGGGTCACGGCAGTGCAAGATCTGTGTCCATTTTATTCTCCATAAATTCGAATTTTTATGAATTACAGGGTATAAATTGTTGTTTATTGTTGATTTTTATATTTCATCATTTTTACCTTCCCACTTTCTTGCCCGTTCCGTATTTCATCCCTCATGAACCCCTCTACTCCTACGCCCTAAACCAACCGTCTCTCAGTGGGTGACCTATGCGCAAGTTCGCCGTGATCGTATAGTGGTAAGTACTCTGCGTTGTGGCCGCAGCAACCCGGTTCGAATCCGTGTCACGGCAGTGTGAGATCAGCAAACCTCCTTTTTATCATTTCCAAGAAATCATTCTTTTTAATGTTAAAAAAGATTTGTCGCTAATTGCTTATTTAGTCATTATCTTTAATCATTTAGATTTTCCATTTTCTTCCCTTTACCGTATTTTATCCAACATTTATGCCTTTAATGCAAGTTGAAACTTGCATCGTCCTGTAGCTTGCCGTGATCGTATAGTGGTTAGTACTCTGCGTTGTGGCCGCAGCAACCCCGGTTCGAATCCGGGTCACGGCAATGCAAAATCAAAAGCCTTTTTATTCTCCATAAATTCTAATTTTAATAAATTTTAGTAAAAAAAATTTTACTTATTGGTCATTTTTATTTTCATCATTTTTTACATTCCCACTTTCTTGCCTGTTCCGTATTTCATCCCTCGTAAACGCCTCTACCCCTACGCCCTACACCCGCTGTCTCTCATCGGGGCCCTACCCGGAAGTTTGCCGTGATCGTATAGTGGTTAGTACTCTGCGTTGTGGCCGCAGCAACCCCGGTTCGAATCCGGGTCACGGCAGTAGGAAATCAGCAAACCTCCCTCTTATCATTTCCAAGAATTCATTCGTTTTAATGTTTAAAATTGTTGTCGCTAATTGCGTATTCAGTCATTATCTTTAATAATTTAGATTTTCCATTTCTTCCCTTTACCGTATTTCATCCAACATTTATGCCTTTAATGCAAGTTGGAACTTGCATTGTCCTGTAGGTCGCCGTGATCGTATAGTGGTTAGTACTCTGCGTTGTGGCCGCAGCAACCCCGGTTTGAATCCGGGTCACGGCAGTGTGAAATCAGCTAATCTCCTCTTTTTTATTTCCAAGAATTTTAACTTTTCAACGTTAAAAAATGATGGCGCTAATTGCTTATTTATTTATTTATTTATTTATTTATTTATTTATTTATTTATTCATTCATTCATTATCTTTAATCATTTTGATTTTCCATTTTCTTCCCTTTACCATATTTCATCCAACCTTTATACCTCTAATGCAGGGGTGTCAAACTCAAATTCACAGTGGGCCAAAATTAAAAACTGGGATGAAGTCGCGGGCCAAACTCAATATTTATTTAAAAAAAAAACTGCAATTGTGCATGTTTTTCCTTCTCTCTAGATGTGTAATGTTGAACCTTTTCATATGGAAACAAACTTTAGTTTTGCGTAAACATTAAATCTGGAACAACCAAAGTTTAATATTATAAACACGAGAAATTAAATTTGAAATAAAACACAAATCAGTGGTATTCGTTTCTTATTATGTCGCTCTCTATCTATAGACTTTCGAATTCCTTTATAATGTAAATCTTTTTTCACCGGCCAACAACAAAACCAAAAATAATAATCATTTCCTTCAATTAAAAAAAAGCAATCTTTCAACCATTAACAGTCCATGACTTGCAGTAGGAAAGGTGCATAAAGACAACATTCCTTCAAGCTCAGTTTGCTACACTTTGATATACTCTGATTGGTTGAAGACAGATTCCTGCATCTCTTCTTAGATGCAAGTCCATCATGTCTGGGGTTAGGCTCTGAGCTGAGGAAATCCTCAGGATAGAGTGAAGATGTTCATCAGTGAGACTCCTGAGTGGTGTTTTGTTCATCTTCATCAAAGATATGTGCTGCCGAACATAGAGAGCGTTTGAGCAGCTTGGGCACGGAGTTGGAACAGTGTGTCGGGGAGGAAACATGGAAATTGTGCAGCACACACAGAGTCGTACTTTGACTCGAGCGTGTCTCTACACTGGAGTTCAATCAGCTCCATTTGGAGGTTGGTTGGTGCGCTTTCCAAGTCCACCACAAACGGATTACCGAGCAGTTCATCTCTGCATTTCTGGGCTTCAAAGTAGGCAAATCGGCGGGTAAATTCAGCGCTGATAACGCGGGGTTTTTCAGCGGTCTCGACTGACGCGCCAACGTGCTAACAAAGCATTCTGGGATTTGTAGCATTAGCGTTGTATGCGCTATATACTGGCGGGCCAGCTCTAATACACATTCGATATGATCTCGCGGGCCACATATAATTACGCCTCGGGCCTGAGTTTGACACCCCTGGTCTAATGCATGCTTGACCGTGCGTAGTGCTGTAGCTCGCCGTGATCGTATAGTGGTTAGTACTCTGCGTTGTGGCCGCAGCAACCCCGGTTCGAATCCGGGTCACGGCAGTGCAAGATCTGTGTCCATTTTATTCTCCATAAATTCGAATTTTTATGAATTACAGGGTATAAATTGTTGTTTATTGTTGATTTTTATATTTCATCATTTTTACCTTCCCACTTTCTTGCCCGTTCCGTATTTCATCCCTCATGAACCCCTCTACCCCTACGCCCTAAACCAACCGTCTCTGAGTGGGTGACCTATGCGCAAGCTCGCCGTGATCGTATAGTGGTTAGTACTCTGCGTTGTGGCCGCAGTAACCCGGTTCGAACCCGGTTCACGGCAGTGCAACATCTCTGTCCATTTTATTCTCCATAAATTCGAATTTTTATGAATTACAGGGAAAAAATTGTTGTTTGTTGTTGTGTATCATTTTGACTTTCCCACTTTTGTTGCCCGTTCTCTATTTCAGCCCTCGAGAACGCCTCTACCGCTACGCCCTACAGCCAGTCTCTCAGTGGGGCCCTACCCAGAAGTTTACTGTGATCGTGTAGTGGTTAGTACTCTGCGTTGTGGCTGCAGCAAACCCGGTTCAAATCCGAGTCACGGCTATGTGAAACCAGCAAACCTCCCTTTTTTCATTTACAAGAATTTAAACTTTTCAATGTTAAAAAATAAAGTCGCTAACTGCTTACCTATTTAGTCATTATCTTTAATCATTTAGATTTTCCATTTACCGTATTTCATCCAACATTTATACCTCTAATGCATACTCGCCCTTGCGTTGTATTGTAGCTTGCCGTGATCGTATAGTGGTTAGTACTCTGCCTTGTGGCCGCAGCAACCCTGTTTCTAATCCGCGTTATGTTATTGTGAAATCAGCAAACCTGCATTTTTTTCAATTTCCAAGATTTCAAACTTTTTAACATCACAAAAAAAATTGGTCGTTAATTGGATATTTATTTATTATCTTTATTCATTTAGATCTTCCATTTTCTTCCCTTTACCGTGTTTCCTTCAACATTTATACCTCTAATGCATAGTTGAACTTGCATTGTTTTATATCTTACCGTGATTGTATAGCGGTTAGTATTCTGCCTTAAAAGCGCAACAACCCTGGTTCGAAGCCGGGTCACGGTAATGTGAAATCAGCAAGCCTCCATTTTTTTTAATTTTCAAGATTTTAAACTTTTTAAAGTTACAAAAAAAATTGGTCGCTAATTGCTTATTTATTCATTATCTTTAATCATTTTGATTTTCCATTTTCTTCCCTTTACCGTATTTCTGTATCTGCAGTCATAAACATTCCTTTTGTACTATGACATGTCCACAAGGTGGCATTTTCACAATTAAGTGTAAATTTATTTCTGGGGCTTTTTGTTAGTTTAACTTATTTATTTTTTATAATTCAAATTTTTTTTAATAATATGTATATTTGACTGGTCGACTAAAGTTTTTGAATTTTTAAGATTTATGTGATATTTTTTTGTTTTTGGGTTATATTAATATGCATCCCATCATACTTAGTAGTACAGGTCACTTCTTGTTCACTGCATGCAAGAGAAAGCCACGATGAGCACTGCAAGCTGCAATGCTTATTGTAAAGAAGATATGATTAATTAAAATATAAGTGTGTGCAAGAAGTTACCACTCTTAGTCTACAAGCAGGCAAAGAGCTATGTCAGTTTATTTTTTGTTTTATGTCCAAATTTAATGTTGTCTTTCTTTGTAACTGAATATATTTTGTATACTTATCCTTTTATTCAGTTCTACAGAGTAAATTCTACGGTGTTTGTGTCGGTGTTGATGTCAAGCTTAATAAACATCAGTAAAAGAACCTCGGCCTTCGGATTGTGACTAAGGGCGGCATAATTTCATCCAACCTAATCTAATGCAGGGGGGTCAAACTCAAATTCACAGTGGGCCAAAATTAAAAACTGGGACAAAGTCACAGGCCAAACTCAATATTTATTGAAAAAATTACTGCAATTGTGCATGTTTTTCCTTCTCTCTAGATGTGTAATGTTTAACCTTCTTATATGGAAACAAACTTCAGTTTTGCATAAACATTAAATCTGAAACAACCAAAGTTTAATATTATAAACACATGAGAAATTTAATTTGAAATAAAACACAAATCAGTGGTATTCGTTTCTTATTATGTCTCTCTCTATCTATAGACTTTCGAATTCCTTTATAATGTAAATCTTTTTTCACAGGCCAACAAAAAAACCATCATGGCACTGTGAAATCAGCAAACCTCCCTTTTTTCATTTCCAAGAATTTAAACTTTTAAACGTTAAAAAATTAAGTTGCTAAATGCTTATTTATTCATTATCTTTAATCATTTTGATTTTTCATTTTCTTCCCGTTACCGTATTTGTTAGATTTTTATCATGCCCAAACGAAACTTAATTCTTGGAGAGGTTTTCCATACGACCTGCTATGCCCGTGGTTCCTTTCTGATATCAGGGAAGAAGAAATACACAGCACACAGAATGCATGTTCCTTCTCTTCTTCTGTTTATTGCAGGTAGCAGAACGTGTATATACACATACAGAGAAAAGGCTGTCCTAAACTTGTTTCCTGTTTAGACAAGAGGATATACTAGCCGGAGATGGGTGAGCCCAG
This sequence comes from Silurus meridionalis, assembly GCF_014805685.1. Classification (NCBI taxonomy): domain Eukaryota; kingdom Metazoa; phylum Chordata; class Actinopteri; order Siluriformes; family Siluridae; genus Silurus; species Silurus meridionalis. The sequence continues at coordinate 16,473,438 of NC_060900.1, forward strand.
ATAAGATATTCTATAGACACTAAACAGACAAAGAAATGTGTGTAACAGTGTGAAAACCATCCTAACACTAACAATGGCCACTTTAAATCAATCATGATTTAGCATCACACACCAAAACATAAGATGTTCATCCTTGGAACAGAACTGATGACAAACTGCAAATGAAAAGATAAAGACAAACAAAACATACAGATTCCATTTCATTCTTTTCCAACATGCATATAATCCTTCATCATCACCACTCCAATCGAGGCCTTTATGGCCTGTCTTACCCTCGTCATCAAACATGGGAACATACAAAGTACAATTCCAACAATCAATACAAGAAATCATTCCTAAAACAAAATAGTCTTCAACACTCGTAAACAAACTCTTAATCTTCTCAAAAAAACTTTGTTCAGCAGTTGTTTCACGTTCTCCAAGACGTCATGAGACAATTGTTTCTCAGTGCTTGTTCGGTATGTCTATAAGCAGTATTATAAGGTATATAGGTACAGTCTACTCTCTGAATAATGTATTCAAAGAGAATATGAAAAATTCGGAGTCTAGTAACAACTATGCACATATAGTTATAGAATTTAGACCTAGAGCAGGGTAAGCTAAACTAAACAGTCAAGTGAGTCAGATCTTCACCCCGGAGGTGGCCCCCTTTCTACTATAAAGAAAGGATCTTTCCGTGGGCTCTCAACTGTTTCAGCCCTGAATACTCACTTAGGTAGGCTTCTTAGCCCAACAGACCAATGAGTGCATAGAATAAGTGGGTTTTGTTTTAATCCTGCTTGCGTGTATCCACTGTGGCTGATAATCACTCAGAACTCCAGTTCTGGTTACAGCTAGAACAGTCGCTGGACCCAGATACTTCGGCTCAACGACCTTGGTAGGGTTCAGACTTCTTATCAGGACCTGCTGATTAGGCACAAAAGGGTGTGTTGGCTTATCTGTAGGCAGAGGAAGAGTTAGTGAGACATCAGCACTGATAGAATTCAATTTCTCAACCAGGGCAGAAACGTAGTCGTCCACCATCACTTCCAGGTTACCTAAAGAAGAAATGCCAGTGCGTCCCCTGACCCATGGGGTCAGGAAAGGTTAGAACATAAAACTTTCAAAGGTTAGTTTTGTTAAAGATGGGGTCATTTTAATTTCTGTGAGTACTACCGGGAGAACAACAGTCCAATTTCGGCCTGGTTCAATGCAGGCTTTAGTAAAACGTTCCTTAATGGTTCTGTTTGTTCTCTCTACCACTCCAGCTGACTGTGGGTGATAGGGAATATTAAAATACTAAGCTTTTAGCCAAAAGTTGTGTTACTTTTGAAGCAAAAGGTGTGCAGTTATCACTTTCAATCACACTAGGAATACCAAACCTAGAGATGATCTCTTTTGTTAATATTTTGACAACCGTTTTAGCATTCTCTGTCGCACATGCAAATGCTTCTGGCCACTTACTGAATCTGTCCACTATAACCAACAGGTATCCTAAATTTCCTACAGGTGGCATATGTGTAACTATGGTCACTTTGGCAGGGAGTTGAACAGCTTTTAAAAAGTCGCCTATAAGATTAAAATGTGCTATGGGCTTTCCATCAGCTGTTTTAAAGTCTCTTTGCTTCCATGTTTCGGCAAAATCATGCACAACACCATAAGCATACTTAGAATCAGTGTAGATAGTCACTACTTTACCTTCAGACAACTGACATGCTCTTGTAAGTGCCACCAACTCTGCAGCTTATGCCGATGTGTATGGTAATGATTTAGCTTCAACTATTACATCAGGTAATCTTACAACCGCATATCCACATAAATACACATCATCAGAAGGTTTTGAACATGAACCATGCACATATAGGCAATCCCCTCTTCCAGGGCCGTATCTAAAAGATCGGGCCTACAAGAGGTCTCTTGTTCAATGTGTTCAGCGCATTCATGTGTGTCGTCAAAACCATCTAAGTCAATATCGTCTAGCAGATCACGCAGAGCTACTACAGCTGAATGCGACTGAGAAGAAGCCTAATAGTTAAGTTTTCCATTGCCAAGAGTATGGTTTCATAACCAGATCTACGTTGTGCTGTCATATGTTGTGTAAAATAGCTGTTACCTGATGTGAGGTGTACAGTATCAAAGGATGTGACAGCACCGTTTTCTCAGCATCCCGGACCATCAGAGCCGCAGCAGCCACTGCATGCAAGCACGAAGGCAACCCTTGTGCTATGTTGTCTAAAGATTTAGAAAGATACGCAACAGGGCGATATCTGTCACCGTGTTCCTGGGCCAGAATCCCCGCAGCCGTACCACCACGTTCGTGCACATAGAGGTAAAAAGGTTTAGTATAATTTGGCTGACGAGTCAACAAAACCCTGAGGAAGACGGGTCCAGGTGAATTGACGCCCCCTATAGGTAAATGTAAAAAGCGTCTGCGTCTCTGAAGCCAAAGGGACACTGAAAAAGCAGAACAAAGATCAATCACAGTAAAATATCTGTGAGTTGCTGGTATAGAGTTAACAATGGTAGCTACATCGGGCACCAAAGAAGCTAACGAAATAACTATTTTATTAATCTCAAATAAATCTTGTGTTAACCTCCAGCATTTTTTATCTGCCTTCAAGATGGGATTAATCAGGGTGTTATAAGGTGAATGTGTTTTGATCAAAACACCTTGTGACAATAAATTGTCAATAACTGGAGCAATGCCAACATTCTTCTTTTTCAACAATGGATATTGTTTAACAAAAATCGGATGGTGTGTTTACATGAGTCTGTCCCCTCATGCTTCAAACAGTCCACTATTGTCCCTGTCCCGAAGAAACCCCAGCCCGCCTGCCTAAATGACTATCGCCCTGTAGCTCTGACCTCAGTAGTGATAAAGTGCTTTGAGAGACTGGTCAGAGACTTCATCACTGCCTCACTACCGGACACACTGGACCCACTACAGTTTGCGTACCGTCAGAACCGTTCGACTGAGGACGCAATTGCACATCTTCTCCACACTACTATCAGCCACCTGGACCAAAGAAACGGGAATTACACAAAGATGTTGTTCGTGGACTACAGTTCAGCGTTCAACACCATAATTCCCTCCACACTCACCTCTAAGTTGGAGGTCCTGGGACTCAGCCTGCCGCTGTGTCAATGGATCTCAAACTTTCTGACGGACAGACCACAAGCTGTACGGGTGGGAAAACACACCTCATCCACCCTCACCCTCAGCACTGGAGCCCCCCAGGGTTGTGTTCTGAGCCCCCTGCTGTACTCACTGTACACATATGACTGTGTGGCCACTTCCAACTCCACAACCATCATCAAGTTTGCTGACGACACCGTTGTGGTGGGCCTGATCTCCAACAACAACGAGACGGCCTACCTACAGGAGGTTAAAAACCTGGAGAGATGGTGCCAGGAGAACAACCTTCTCCTGAACGTCAGCAAGACTAAGGAGTTGATCGTGGACTTCAGCACGAAGCAGGAGCGGTCATACCAACCGCTAAACATCTGCGGGACTCCAGTGGAAAGAGTGGACAGTTTCCGGTACCTGGGTGTTCACATCACACAGGACCTGTCTTGGTCCTGTCACATCAACACCCTGGTGAAGAAGGCCCGGCAGCATCTATACCATCTGAGACGCTCAAGGGACTTTAAACTACCCTCTCAGGTGCTTAAGACTTTTTACACTTGCACCATTGAGAGTGTTCTGACGGGTAGCATCACTTCCTGGTTTGGGAACAGCACCATGCAGGACAGACGAGCCCTCCAGAGGGTGGTGCGTTCAGCTGAACGTACCATCCACACCGAGCTCCCTGACCTGCAGGACATCTACAGCACGCGGTGCAGGACCAGAGCCAGGAAAATTGTGAAGGACCTCAGCCATCCCAACAATGGACTCTTTTCTCTGTTGCGTTCGGGGAAACGCTTCCGCTCCCTGAAGGCGAACACAGAGAGAATGAGGAGGAGCTTCTTCCCGCAGGCCATTCGGTGTTTAAACCAGGAAACACCCAGGATCTAAAAACTGGCCCACTCTCTCCATCATCACCCTTTTTTCCCCTGCACAATCACACTTTTCGTGCTACGGCACATTATACACTGGACTTGCACAGCACAGTGCACTTTACTTTTCATATTTTCTTTTTCATATTTATTTCATATTTCTTATATTCTTATTTTTATACCACACCATTCCGCACAAGGACACTTTACACCACACCTTACTGCACACGGACACTCATGGACAATCAAAAACATGCCTAACTTGTTTACTGTTTACTGTTTACTGTTGTTTACTGGTTAACTGCACACTGCCATAAACATTTTCTGTGTATGTGTATATATATGTATATATGTATATGTATGTATATATACATATATATTTAGATATCTTTATATCTTTATTTATCTGCCTTCTTTTTCTTACTATATTTTTCTTTAAATTTTGTTATTATATTTATATTTTTATTCCCCTTTTTACCCTATTTTATTCCCTCATGCCGGACCGTCGTTAAAAGCATTTCACTGCATGTCGTACCCTGTATGTATGTGTATGTGACAAATAAAATTTGATTTGATTTGATTTGATTTGATTGAGTGCATGATACGGTTTTACCTGGATTAAACCTGCCTCGTCTTTGTGAGAGGACCATAATTTAGGGTTAACTTCACCTAAATTTGGTTCATCAGGCAGGACCTCTGTGGCTCGGTTGAGAGCATGAGGACAGAAGAAAAAGACAGTGAAACATTGGTTTCAAAAAACAGAATTTCCATTCCCATTTTGTGCATCATATCTCTTCCTAAAAGGTTTAAAGGCAAGTTTGGAATTATTGTAAAGCTATGATAAAAATTAGTACCAGTCGGTGTCACCACAGGCAAAAGGTGAGTTACAGGACATGAAATTGGAAATCTATCTATTCCCTAAAAGATGAACTTCCCCTTTTTCCTAGGACCTCCTCCTTGAGTTTTGTGCTGAGGCTGGAATGCACCACTTCCTGTTGCAGTGCAGAGCATAACGGGTTAACTTAACCTGGAGCACAGTAGAAACCTCCAGCAGCTTTTAAATCTCTAGGAAAAAGTATCTAGATGTAACACAATTTCACTCCATAATGCCAAATGGTCTAAATAAGGATTAGTTCAATAACCGGCACAATTCCTATACATCCAATCTTTGGGATTTTCTTCCGGCAATAAGCGAAAAATGTCATGACCCATCTTCTTTACACAGAACAAACAACAGACACACAACACTTAATACACAGACAATACACACAACACATAACACTTACACAATACAGCTGCGCTAGGCACCAGGGGGATCGCAGTCTTCAAACAAAAAAAGTAATCCAGTCTCTCCAATTGGATCACAAATTTTGTAAGCTAGGAGAAAAAAATAGACTATAAAGCCAAAACAAGATTGAAGTCTTCTGAAAATTTTAAAAGTCTTTTCAAAATGTCAGTTTTTCTTTAGTTCCTTTTCTCTTTCCCCTAATTTTTTTCTAAACAATTAATTTTTCATTTATCTATTTTTTTCGGGCATATAAATTATAGTGGATTCTTTTGGATACTTCAGACAATATCACCTATATTAGACAGACCGTAAAAAACGTCTTCTAATCTTGCATCTTACATCTAAGGTGAGGAAACCAATGTCGCGACGAAATCATCCCACCAAAGGAAATTATCATTAATTAAACAATTAATGCATAACCAAGACACGAACACATATGCAGCCCTATTGGCTGGCATACGGGACAATCCCCGCAAACAAGGAAGTATCTTAATACTTACCTTGATGTGTGATTTCCCTTTTTGGATATTGCCAGAAAGTATCCCACTTCTGACACCAAAACTGTTAGATTTTTATCATGCCCAAACAAAACTTAATTCTTGGAGAGGTTTTCCATACGACCTGCTATGCCCGTGGTGCCTTTCCATCTTAACCATCATAACACTAAAAGTATTTCATCCAACATTTATACCTATAATTCATGCATGAACTTGCGCTGTACTATAGCTTGCCGTGATCGTATAGTGGTTAGTACTCGGCGTTGTGGCTGCAGCGAATCCGGGTCACGGCAGTGTAAATTCAGCAAACCTCCTTTTTATCATTTCCAAGAATTAAAACTTTTTAATGTTGAAAAATTTTCACTAATTGCTTATTTATTTATTATCTTTAATCATTTAGATTTTCTTTTTTTTTTCCTTTACCGTATTTCATCCAATCTTTATACCTCTAATGCAGGCTTGAATCTTTTTATTCTCCAGAAATTAGATTTTTTATGAATTACAGGTTAAAAAAAAATGATTGGTCATTTTATTTTTATACATTTTATGTATGTTATTTACATCATAAAACTGTATTTGTCTCTCAGTGGGTGACCCACGCGGGAGTTAATCGTAATCTTGCCGTAATCGTATATCGTTTTAACTTTTATACGTTAAGAAATAATAATAATAATTAAGTTGCTTATTCATTCATTATGTTTCATTATTTTGACTTTCCATTTTCTTCCCTCTACCGTATTTCATTCGTCTATGGGTCATCCAACGCCTCTAATCCCTACAACCACTGTCACTTTGTGTTTGTGCTGTCCTGTAGCTCGCCGTGATCGTATAGTGGTTAGTACTCTGCGTTGTGGCCGCAGCAACCCCGGTTCGAATCCGGGTCACGGCAGAAGTGCACGATTTCTTTTCAGCTCTAAACGTATTCCTTTTTCATACAGTCATATATTTACTGTATCTATTAACATGTTTATGCAAATCTAGCCGAATTCTTGTATTAGATCAAGTATATAAATTAATTCTGCAAAGCGTCTGAATTCTTCTTCTTCTTCTTCTTCTTTCGGTTTCTCCCATTAGGGGTCGCCACCGCGGATCATCCGCCTCCATACCCCCCCCCGTCCTCTTCATCTGCCTCTTTTAAACCATCTACCTGCATGTCTTCCCTCACCACATCCATAAACCTCCTCCTTGGCCTTCATTTTTCCCTCCTTCTTGGCAGTTCCATTCTCAGCATTCTAATACCGATATACCCCATGTCCCTCCTCTGCACATGTTCAAACCATCTCAATCTCCCCTCCCTCACATTGTCTTCAGAATGTCCTACATGAGCCCTAACCCTAACCATTATGCCTCTAAAGCAAAGTTGCGCTTGCGTTTGTGTTGTTCTGTAGCTCGCCGTGATCGTATAGTGGTTAGTACTCTGCGTTGTGGCCGCAGCAACCCCGGTTCGAATCCTGGTCACGGCAGTGTGAAATCAGAGGCTTTTTAACTTTCAATTAACTCGAAAAAAGACTTTTTTTGCTTATTGTTAATGTTTATTTTTTTATTTCTTTTCCAAAAATTCGAACTTTTATACGTTAAATAATAATAATAATAATAAAGTTACTTATTTATTCATTATGTTTAATCATTTTGACTTTCCATTTTCTTTCCTCTACCGTATTTCATTCATCCATAGTTCATCTAACGTGTATGCCTCTAATCCCTACAACCACTGTCACCTTGTGTTTGTGCTGTCCTGTAGCTCGCCGTGATCGTATAGTGGTTAGTACTCTGCGTTGTGGCCGCAGCAACCCCGGTTCGAATCCGGGTCACGGCAGAAGGGCACGATTTCTTTTCAGTTCAAAGTGTATTCATTTTTCATACAATCATACCTTTACTGTATTTTAGTCATACAGTCTTACCTTCACTCTATTAATATGTTTATGCAAATCTAACCGGATTCTTGTATTAGATCAAGGATGTAAATTAATACTGCAGAGCATCTGAATTCTTCTTCTTTCGGCTTCTCCCATTAGGGGTCGCCACAGCGGATCATCCGTCTCCATACCCCCTGTCCTCTACATCTGCCTCTTTCAAACCAACTACCTGTATGTCTTCCGTCACCACATCCATAAACCTCCTCCTTGGTCTTCCTCTTTTCCTCCTTCTGGTGGCTCCATCCTCAGCATTCTCCTACTGATATACCCCATGTCCCTCCTCAGCACATGTCCAAACCACCCCAATCTCACCTCCCTCACCTTGTCTCCAAAACGTCCTACATGCGCTGTCCCTCTAATAAACTCCTTTCTATCCTGTCCATCCTCATCACTCCCAACGAAAATCTCAACATCTTCAGCTTTGCTACCTCCAGCTCCACCTCCTGTCTTTTACTCAAATGCCACTGTCTCTAAACCATACAAAATCGCAGGTCTTACCACAGTCCTATAAACTTTTCCTTTCACTCTCGCAGATACTCTTCTATCACAAATCACTCTATTAATATTAAATATTTGCAACCCTTTTAACTAAAACTAATTCTTATGCCGACTATTAATTGGATAACCGTCCAAAATCACGCGCACAAACGCCCCCAAAAAAAAAAAACACAATTACAATTAAATCCCTCTTTAAAACATCTTTAATGAGAAATGCTCCTACGATATGATAGTAAATCCGACTGTGTAAAACCCAACGGAATTAAAGAATTCGAAATGTTGTGATTATTTGATGAATGGTATTTTTTGACCGCAGTGAACAAATTACGTCACATACACATGATGTCATATCCGGTTGTACCGAGCAGACCGTGTTCCGTGCTGACGCCAAAGGCTGCGTGAACAAACAAAGAGCCAGGCGTGTAGAAATGTGACATCGACTCAGCGTTTCCTATTAAAAACACCCTGTTTTCCAAAAATGGTTTCGGTTTCAGAGGTTTTGTCAATGTTTGATGATTAGACCCCCAACACACACACACCCTGGCATCAGCTTTTATTTTGAAGTCTGTTCATTTCGCTCAGTTCTTTGAGGATTTTCTACGGAATATCTGTTTGAGAGCCGCATCGGTGCTGTTACTCTTTAGCCTGTGTCGGAGTTTGTTCTCTTGATGGAGGCTCACGGCTGCTGAAGGTGAATTTTCCGAGTGAACTACCCCAGCATGTCGGCCGAGGAGGAGGAGAGGGGAGTAGTTCGAGTCAAAGTCAAGGTGAGAAAATTGGGGGGAAGCAGCGGGTGGGAGTCTGAAATAAACACACACACACACACACACGCAGAGGAGAGAGAACAATAACAGAGATGATGTTTGTGCTCCACGTAGTCACTGATACATTCAGTGAGACCCGGTTTACAATGAAATGAATATATATACACCATTGTAAACATTTCTTTGCTTCACTGGGGTTAAATAAAGCATGGATGTCGATCATGTTGTAATTTCAATCTCAATTATAGTATAAATAATATATATATTTTACATAGTATTAAGTGAAATGAAAGTGTAAACCCGGTTTTGTGTAATCAGGGCTTTCATCATCAAACAATGTTGACTTCAATACTGATTTCTAGTGATTTTAATGCCAAATCCTGATACTAAATGTAAAACTGGTATATAAGTTAAATTCACATCCTTCTTCCTGACCTTAATCCCAGTGTTTAAATCAAATACCAATGGAATAAACAGCTTGATATATGTTTTTATATTTCCATATATACTGTGTTCATACTTTATACTATCATAAGCTCTTCATCATGTAAATGGCCCTGAAACCCGTTGTGGTGTGTGGTGTATATTTAACCACTACATTTCTATTTCTAGTCCCAGTTTGATCTCAAATACCGTGTAAAATAGTCTAGATCAACTATTCACATAGCCTGTTTACTTTAGCGTTTGTTAAATAAGATGTTTGCAGTGTTGGTGCTCATTGTGTACAAGAAGCATTGTTCTCTTAAACAGCTCTGGCTGTCAAGTCTTTTTTTACCAAATACAACATAAAAAACCCACTAATAATAATGAAAGTTAGAGTATTGAATTGTTTGCCACATTGTAGTACTGAAGATACTGTACAAGGCAAGTTTTGGTAATATGAGAAGTAGTGTATCTCTTACATGCCTGATTCCAGAGGTGTCAGGTTTTTAGCTAGACGTCGTGCTCACACATGGTTGAATATTCGAGGTGTGTGTTGCTTGGCTGATGTTTGTGATCAGGAGAACAAATGCACACATGGCTTTATTTTGATTTCGCATACAGCCTACAGTTAAGGTGATTTATTATTTTCCAGTAATTCTGACTAAGCTGAAGCATTGACTGTCAAACTAATATTGACACGCTGTACCTCTTTGTTTGATTAAGGATTACAATATAGGGGAGAAAAAAACATTAAATAAAGAAAATTGTAGACGAAGCAAACAAACAGATCATGGTGTTTGTGTTATTGCACATTAGCACCCCAGCTGTCATCTGGCTGCAGAAATGAGATTTCTTATAAACTGCATGCCATAAAAATGCCCAAGTAATCACTTTTGTGTGTATTTGTGTATGTGTGTATATATTTATAGTTTGAATGGTAAATGACTTGTGTATAACTACTCAGTGAATCGTAAGCATACAATTTTTAGGTCACCAGTCAAAAATTTTCTTTTTTTTGTGTGTTTTTTGTGTATAGATGTACCAATTGCACAATAGTCATTAAGAGAGTTTTGTCTTCAAACCAGTAAGATGAATCCTTTCCCACCATTATATATATCTTGTTAGAAATATGCAAAATGCTATGAAAAGAAGAAGCACATGTCATTTTATTTTGCATTTAATAAAAAAAAACACAAGCTAATGTATTCAAATTCAGGCACCTAATTATATACATCGTTTTCATGCCCAAAAACTCATCTAAATCATTATTCTTTAAATAGCCTGCAAAGATAACAGACAACCAGCTATAATCTATGTTCCAAGTGTCAGCATGAGCTTCAGGAAAGCCCTTTTTTTTTTTACTAAAACAAGGGTCTGATTCAGACTTTATAGCCGGGGGGGACAGCACATGTTTAATATATCATCATGCATTTCCTGTTTATTTTATTTTTTATAAGACAAAAGGAGAAGTTCTGTCTGGTCATAAATTCGTCGGAGAGACAGTCATGAACACTTTGTCAGAATTAAGAAAAATAGCAATCACAAACACTGAGTAATAGAATAACACAGTAATGCACACTGCTTTGGATCTGGTAAACCATTTGCCTTTAAAGTTTGATGTGTGTGTTCTAAACTGCTTTTCTGCCCAGCACGGTTATATAGAGATATTTGAGTTACAGTAGATGTCTGTGTAATGAGTGGGGATACAGGTAATCCACTTCAAGCTCCAGATAGCATAGTTACAGTTGGTGTCTACAGAACTATCCCACTGCAAGCTCTTTCTTTCCCTCGCTCCTGAAGTTAACGATACAAACCACAGCTTGTCATGTTGCTGATAAATTGATCCAAAAATGCAGCTCTGCCTGCTCTGTATTAGACTTCAAGTAGTTCAAATGCTGTGTTCACTATTGTCTTTGTAGCAATATGGTGTCTGAAATGATTCCATAATCTGCACTAAACAAACAAGCTATATTCGAGGCATGAACTGACAGATGGCAAGATTTTATTTACATGTAGTTGCTTTGAAAGAGAATGCATTTCTTTATTAATGGCAAAAAACTTTAGAGCCGAACATTCCCAGATGTGATCTAATAGTTGCATGTATTTATATGAAACCTATTAAACACATTGTGTGGTCATAGATGGTCACCATGGGATCAGTTAAGACTTGTCATTTTAAGGGGTTGGGGGGGATCAATTACTATTTAATGATGAACGAAATAGAACAAATCTGTCACCAGATCACAACTGAAACGTCTGCTTATTCTGCAGAGATTTCCTTTGTAATGTGTGACTTGAGCTAAGTCAGTAGGCATTCATGACCAATTACATTTATCCAGGCTCATTTTCATGTTTTTTTCTCATTCAGAAATTTGAAGGATTGCAGCCAGTGGAATTCCGCTCTTTTGCTGTAGATCCACAGATCACATCACTGGAGGTGCTGCAGCACATCCTGATACGAGCCTTTGAGCTCAATGGGTGAGTGTGTCCATGACAGATATGGTATTGTAGTCTTGTTCTAATTGAGTGTCCAGAAAGTAGACTAACCTTTATTCTGTAGAATAACTTCTAATTATGTGTCACATTCCTACAGTTCTTCGTAAGTTCAACAGCTGAATAAACGATAAGACACTTTACAGGTTTACTGCTTACAGATTTACAGAACTGGGGAGGAATTCAGCATCAAATGTAAATATACTTTTTGTATAGTGTATATATATTCTGTAAATGTGTATGTAAGAGAATTTTCCACATTTTCTGTCCTACCCAGATTCAAATTGTAAATTGCAATTGCAATTTTCTTTCGATTAGGGCTGCTAACTAACAATTATTTTGATAATTGATTATTCGGACGATTTTCCCCCAATAATTAATTAATTTGGATACAATAAAAAAAAAAGTGATGTTTTGCTTATTATAACTAAATGAAACCCTAATTCAATATGTTTATGTATAAAAGTGTACTTAAAAAACATGCAAAAGCCCCATATTGAGATTAACTATCTTTAATTTAGACATTTGAAAGCTTCAAGTGGCTGCTTGTTGATGAGTTCATGGGGTATTTCTCCTTTGAACAAATTTCCTCATGCTGGGTTTTTTCTTTCTGTAAAAAAAAAAGAAAAATAATAATAATAAAAACAGTATTAGAATTTTTGTTCATTTGTGTAAATCAAAATTTGTATTGTATTTTGCAGATGGCAAGTTGACAACCATGCTTAAAAAAATATTTGAATAAATAAAAATATACAAACATTAAAATTATCACGTTTAAAAACAGAAGTTACTGTTGTAGTAGACAAATAAATTATAAAAAGAGAGTGGAATGTAGAATTCAGCAAGCTAACAGGCTTAATAAAAAAAAAGAAAAAAAATATATATACATTGGTGTACAAATGCATAATAATTCGCTGAAATCCACAACAGTGACTAAAAATGTAATCGTGTACTGCTGTTGTTATTTGCTGGTTTGTTCGCACCATTTTAATTGAATCCATCACTATGTCGCGAGCCAGCTGTATGCACAACCTGATGTTCGCGAGTCCCAACAGAACAGATTCAGTGCGACTGTCCCGAAGTTAGCAATCAAACAGTTTACACAACAGCACTTCATTAAACTACACCATTCATCCATGACACCAGTGTGTTTTCTTTTCACATGCTCGTGCTTCACTGTAGCTCAATGGTTATGGTGCTGGGCTACTGATTGGAAGGTCAGGGAATCAAGCCCCGGTATCGCCAAGCTGCCACTCTTGGGCCCTTGAGCAAGGCCCTTAACCCTCTGTGCTCCAGGGGCGCCGTATCATGGCTGACCCTACACTCTGACCCCAGTTTCCAAGCAAACTGGTATATGCGAAATAAGAATTTTACTGTGCTCTAATGTATATGTGACAAAGTCTATATCTATCTATATAAATATACTTCCATGTCATACATGCTCAGCTTTGCATAACGTCTGGGTATAGTTTTCTTTGTTGCATTTAATATTAAATACTCCCATGTCTTCTGTTTAATATAAAATGTTCTCATGCCTTGGATGATTTGGATTTGGATGCACACTTTATCCTGCTGCCGGTTGACCCTGTACTGTCCACCATTGCCGCAAGCGGCTGTTATCTTGCCATCATGCTAAAACTTGAGCAGTCCAACTAATTAATTACAGCTTTTGTTGACAAATCTTATTATTGTTTATTATCGATTTTAGCGATTGGTTGTTGCAGCTCTACTTTCTACTAAGCTGGACAAGCTTTGTTTCTCTCAAAACTTTAGATGATAATTATATGTTTGTTCCACAGGAGGCGTAATTTTGGCATTAGTTACCTTTCCCGGGATCGCCTTGGTGCAGAGGTCTACCTCTCTCTCCTGTCTGATTGGGATTTAGATGCTGCATTTGTCAGTGCAGCTAAGCCTCACCTCCAGCTAAAGATGGAAATCAAACCTTCAGAAGACAGTGAGTCAGTTGTTCATTATGGTCTTTGCATGGTCAGTAAAGAACATCAGACTCTCAAGCATCTGTTTAAAGAAATAAAAAATGCTTAGCTATTCAAAAGACTCAAATAATGAAATTACCTTAATTATAAAAGTTACAGGTACGTTAAGAATATGTCTTAAGTAGTCCTTTTTGTGGTCTCCATGTTGACTCAGGTCCAGTGCTTGAGGACTGGGACATCATAAGCCCGAAGGATGTGATTGGCTCGGACCAGCTACAGGGAGAGAAGAGGTCGCTAACATCCACAGCTCTTCCCTTCACCCAGTCCCTGCTGTCCCAGGTTACTGATGATGTTCCTCACCCAGTCAGCCAGCTGTTTTACCAGCCAGTCTCTGCTGCGTTCAGTCAGGTTGCTCATTTCCTAATGCAATCGCATTATAACCAAAGGCGGTTTCCCAAAGAAGCATGCTTTGCTGATTTGCCAGGAATAACAAACGTATCATCTTGGGATTGCTATAAGTTTAGTTGTTTTGGGAAACAGCATGGTGCCATGTTAAAATAAACAAACTGATAGATTCCGCTGAATGATTGAATCTACACGTTTTATTTTTTTTACATCTACCGTTTATCTGTTTCTGAATTGTAGATGGGTCGGACACTGTCTAGGGTCCAGCAGGCATTAAGCTGGTCATATGGGGAGGAGGTGAAACCATTCAAGCCTCCACTTAGTGATGCAGAATTTCACAGTTATCTGAACGGCCAGGGTCAGCTGTCACGGCCAGAAGAGCTGCGACTCCGTATTTATCATGGTGGGGTTGAGCCATCCCTGCGCAAGGTAAAATTATACTTATTTCTAGTGCAATTCAATGTTGAATAAAAATGTATAATATAAAAAATGTTAAAATATGGGTTAATGCAAGACAGTATCATATAAAGTGGTAATCATTTATTGCAACAAACAACCTTATGATTTTAATTATACCTATAGGACCTCTAGTAGAAAGTTCTATTGCAAGCTATTTGCAATGGATTGTTTAGTAATGTGTGGTGTGCTCTCTTTTTCTCCACCCTGCATATTTATAGATTAATCTGATGCTTGCAAGTGCAAAGTAATGCACAAGGTCAGCCCTGCCCAGGATAAGGGCTCATTCAACAAAAAAAAAAGACTTGAGTACAAATTTAATACAATTATTTACATATGAACTGCCCAATTGTACATTTCTCAGACAAATACAATGGCATTTTTAATAATTTTATTAACGTGTGATTAATGCAGCACGCATTTTTTTTAAACAATTTTTATTAAAAAATATATATATTTAGAGGCGACATTTAAACCTTCAACCCAACACACATTCATTCACCACGTCCTTTTTTTACTTGGATATAAAAAATAAAAATAAAAAACACAGAAAAAATGTTTTAATCTCCAAAAATGTTGTTTTGCTGATGCAGCAAGTCTCAAATCAAGCGCCAAAATCTGCCAGGGTGCACGATTAAAACCGTCCGTGTGGAAACGTAGCAAAAGTTCCATAGCTTTTTTTTCCCATAGCTACATAGCTTTTTTTATTTCATGCTCTATGTTGAGTGTGATTTACTAACAATAAACATACACTTGCATAAAGCATCCATGTTTGTCCATGCCCCTGTTGATAAGAGTATTAAAAACTTGAAAAGTATATTTTTTTTAATGTACAATTTAATGTATATGTAGATAGATAGATAGATAGATAGATAGATAGATAGATAGATAGATAGATAGATAGATAGATAGCAAGCAACTGGTACATAAAAGCCATTTTAAAGTGAAGAATTTTTATCACTTCCATTTGGAGTGACAGCAGCGCATACACATAGTAGCTGTGGCAACTATTGACTTTTGTCTGTCGAGAGTTGAGTTGTGCAGGTGTATAATGTATATACAGTATACAGTTTTCCTACTACATTTGACCTAATATAGAACCAGAAACATCTTATTATTGGGTTAATTTTTTTTCCCTCCCTTCTTAACAATCATGTTTTTTTTTTAATCGTGCACACTATAGCTTTTCTCTTTTAAATAAACCTCCCCCCCCCCTTTTATAGGTAGTGTGGCGTTACCTTTTAAATGTGTACCCTGATGGCCTGACAGGGCAGGAACGGATGGATTACATGAAGAGAAAAACGAGAGAATATGACCAGCTAAAAAGTGAGTGGGCATCCAGGGTAAGCCCAGAGGATCTGGAGTTCATCCGAGGAAATGTTTTAAAAGACGTGCTTCGAACAGACCGAGCCCATCCGTATTACGCCGGTTCAGAGGACAGTCCACATTTGACCGCACTGACCAACCTCCTAACCACTTTTGCCATCACACACCCGCAGGTAGGCATAAATGTTTCCTATTAACTGAAATTATCCTTTTCTGTCTTTATTAAAAATAGAGAAGCACCACAAAAAAAAAAGAAAAAAATCTACCCACATACAGTGGGGTCCAAAAGTCTGAAACTATATTGAAACGTAAAACTGAAACTTAAAGCAGTTTCGATGTTGTCTTAACTGAATTGTTCTGTTTGCTTTTCAGGTGTCTTATTGTCAAGGTATGAGTGATATTGCCTCTCCGATCCTTGCGGTCATGGACAATGAAGCACATGCGTTTATTTGCTTCTGTGGTATAATGAAGCGCCTAGAAGGCAACTTCCGCCCTGACGGCCAACTAATGTCTATTAAATTCCAACACCTTAAGTTGCTCTTGCAATACTCAGATCCTGAATTTTACACCTACCTAGTCTCCAAAGGTGCTGACGACCTCTTTTTTTGTTACCGCTGGCTGCTTCTCGAGCTAAAGCGGGAGTTCGCTTTTGATGATGCACTTAGGATGTTGGAGGTGACGTGGAGCTCTCTGCCTCCAGACCCACCGGAGACAGAGGTCGAGCTTCTTGGGCTACCGTTTGAAGAAGACGAGTCCCCGAATCATGAAGGCAGTTGCCCAAACTCAGAGAATGAAAAGCTGGAAAAAGAACAGACAGAGCAGCGTCGGCGACACATGCTGAGGCCGTCCCGAGAAGAGGCAGACGGGGAACGTAGTTTTAGCTTAGATGCAGAGAGTAGGGAAGAGAAGCCATCTAGTAGCGAGGACAAAGGAGTTTATGGTGGGAATTGTGTGGCGAAAACAGAAGGCTCAGCAACTCCTTTGGAGAAACAATCCAGTTTTGGAGAATTTAAGTACTACAGTGCACGAAACGAAGACAGTTTTGAAGCTAAAGAAAATGAATCATCAGATCCCACAATATCTTCAGTAATGTTTCAATCCACACATTCATTACCTCTGGCTGTCCGTCAATCCACAGACGACAGTGAGGATGATCCAGGTGAGAGGCAGCCTTTGATAAGCGAGAAAGACCAACTATCACCTTCTCAGACTGAGAAGAAAAGCTCTCTCAGTGGGCAAACAGATTCTCCCCTTCCTCCAACTTTACTGTCTTGGAAAAATGGCCCTCAGTTTTCTGCAACATCTCCTTTAATGACCAGCTGGAGGGCAATATGTTCTGATGTTCCAGGATCAAAGTCCATCCCCTCAGTGGGTAGTGCTGTATCTCCTGATAAGGTTTTGGGGAGATTTATGTCTTCAGCTGCTGTGTCTAATGGAACTGGTGTGCACTCACCATCAACCCCTACAGGGAAGTCGGCACTTTCCTCCCCATCCATGGGCAACAACCGCTCACTGCTGTCCTCCCCTGTGTTATCCTTTGCTAAATCTCCATCACAACCAAAACCATTCTCCAGCAACCTTTCATCCCCATGCAAACTTTCAGGAACTGGTGCGAATACTCCAACTACAGGTAAACCTGACCCTGGTAGTATTAAACCCTGTTCCCTTCCTCCTCCTCAAGAGTTTGGGAAAGGAAATCCTTTCATGCTGTTCTTGTGCCTCTCCATCCTGTTGGAGCATCGTGACCATATAATTAAAAATAGTTTAGATTATAATGAGCTAGCCATGCATTTTGATCGCTTGGTCCGAAAGCACAACCTTAGTCGTATTCTTCAGCGTGCAAAGGCCCTGTTTGCTGATTACCTCCAGAGTGAAGTGTGGGACTCTGAGGAAGGTGATGAGGTCAGTTTAGACTCGCCAACCACAGCTGCCTCCTCACCACAAACACTCACAAAAAACAGTTTTTCTAACCTGCAGCCCTCAATGGCCTCCTCTCCGAACTCTACATATAATCTGGCCTCTACGATTCCTTCCCCTACCACCCCTAATGATCTCTCTCCCTCATCCTACAGATGAATTATAAGTTGCATTCCCAAGAGAAAGCAAGTCATAATCTATTTTAGTGTTTAAGATTAGCTTTACCAGATTTGTTCATTTGACAAACCAGAGCTGGAGAAGCGTTTCTTTTCTCAATTGTTTTGCTGGTAATACATTTTTTTTCTTTTTTTTTGGACAGTAGGCTGATTTTTCCTGTGTGGCCATGGTCTTTTAAGATTTTTTTCTATTTGCATGCCACCTATTGTCTTGTATTTTACTTCTCGCACTTTATTCTTTTCCCAGTTTGTGCTTCAACTATGTAAATAAAATCCCACAAAAGAACAGCATGAACATTTAAAAGCAGTGCTGGATTGACTTACATACGGATTGATTTACAAACCTGTAGATTGTTTCCCTAATTCAATTAATATTCATTACTGCATCCATTGATGATTATTCTAAACCCCATTTTTGTACAGGTAAGTAACAGTTATTCCGGTGTAGATTTACTTTATTCAGATTGATTAGATTGCATTTCCTGTTTTGAGTCAGTTTTGAGTGAGTTCTTTAATACAAGCTGGCACTCTCCATTTTTCATTAATTAAAGAGGACAAAGTCTGGTTGGAATGTGTAATGATCAGATTTATTTTTCATGGTATATATTTGCCTGTGGTTGTTCCATACAGCAAGATCAGTGGTATGTTCCCCAAACAAAAGACATCTGTATCATTTCTATTCAACTTTATTATGCTAAATGTACTGCTTAGGTAGAAATATTATCTTAAAAATGTCTAATGAAACACTTTTGCCCACTCTTGTTTAAAAGTGCCTGATTTCCTTGAACAGTTGTTTTTTACTTATTGACCTTAAATTAATTTATTAGAATATATAATGCCTGTCAAACTTTTGGAAACAGTCTTTTATCGTTTTTAAGACACGTGCATGTTCCTTTTGTTTCCCTGCAGCAAACAAGGTAAATGACAAAAACACAAGAATTGGACAGTGAATGATGAATGGAGGTGAAAGCTTAATGTTTTGGGGTTGTTTTGTAGCAGGGAAGGTTGGAGATTTATTCTGGGTGAAAGGAATACTGAACCAATATGGCTACTGTTCTTTACTTTAATGCCACGCAATTCTGTCTGGGCTGCAGCAAAAGTTGGCCATCTTTACCACACAAGACAATGACCCAAATTATTTGTCCAAACGCTGTAGTGGTTATTTAGAGAGCAGTCAACTGGAGTTCATGGAATGGCCTGCCCAGTCACCGCACCTAAATCCCATTGAACTGCTCTAGCATGACCTGCATCGCACGTTCAGAAATATCCAACTAGTGAAGAAGTTGGTCAAAGTAAATTTTAATAACATTTATATTACCTCATTTATTGCATACCAAAAAGAACATGCATGTGTAATTTTTAAAACAGTAAAAGAATGTGTTTCTAAACTTTTAACAAGCTCTATAATGTCTATTAATCCCTGTTAAAACAGCAAGTTTTTGTGATGTTAAAAATTAAAACAACATAAATCATGTTTGGTGTTTTCAATGTGATACAACAATCAACAAAGTCGAAATGAAAACCAGATTAAAAAACATTGATCCTCTTAATTAATTCCTTTAATTTGTTTCAATTTGCTATCAATGATTCACTCCATCTTGAATAAAGCACCAATTCCAAAAGAACCCCACAGCATGATGCTGCCACCATCACAATGGTGTTCTGTGGGTGCTAAGCTGTCTTGTTTTTGCAGCCAACATTTCTTTTAGATTTATGCCCCAAAAGGTATTGTAATTTCTTTATTGAAAATGAGCATCCCAGGTATGTGAATACTGAAGATGGTTTTACCTGATGTGTTTTTGCCTTATAATTTCCTACCGCCTTATTTTGGGAGAGAGGTCTGGTTTTCTTAATGCCACTTGTGTAACTCTTTAATTGTCAGTGGTATTTTAAAAGGGTGTGTACACTTGTGTAACCAAGTTATTAATTTTTTTGGTTTTTCCCCCAAAAAAACCTGTTTATATTCATGTTCATTACATTTCAATTACAAAACCTTTACATCACAAAATCTGTTATTTTAACAGAGGTATATAAAGTTTTTAAATATTTAATTTTTATAGAAGGCAAAGTAAATACATCCTTATATCATATAATTCCTCATTCTAAATTTGGCATTCCATACATGTGTTAACACCAATTGTAGTTTTATTAAGTGTTGAAATAGACATTATAGGCATAGGCCGAACGACATGTCTTTGAAAATGCAATCATTGTGGGCCTTTTGTGTTTTTCTGTATAAAAAAAAAAAGCTTTATTGAACATTAAATTATTTCCTTTGAGTGGTTTGCTGGACAGAATGCTAGCAATACCTGTATTTATACAATAAATTAATCCAAGACCACTGTTGTGTCTCAGTGATTCTTATAGTATGTAATAAACGTAATAAAGCAAGCAATAAACAGAGGATGAAAAACGAGCAGCTATCATTGTGACATGCCATATCGACCTCTTCTTTTGAACAGTTGAAATGTTAATTAGTTTGTGATATATATATATATATATACAGTTGTATGCAAAAGTTGAAGGAAACCCTGACAATGTCCATGATTTTCATTTATAAATATTTGGGTGTTTGGATCAGCAATTTCAATTTGATCTATCAAATAACTGAAGGACACAGTAATATTTCAGTAGTGAAATGAGGTTTATTGGATTAATAGAAAATGCGCAGTATGCATCAAAACGAAATTAGACAGGTGCATAAATTTGGGCACCCCAAAAGAAAAATCACATCAATATTTAGTAGAGCCTCCTTTAGCAGAAATAACAGCCTCCAAACACTTCCTATAGCCTGTAATGAGTGTGTGGATTCTGGATGAATGTATTTGGGACCATTCCTCCTTACAAAACATCTCCAGTTCAGTTAGGTTTGATGGTTGCTGAGCATAAACAGCCCACTTCAAATCACCCCACAGATGTTCAATGACATTCAGGTCTGGGGACTGGGATGGCCATTTCAGAACATTGTCCTTGTTCCTCTGCATAAATAGACTATGAGCAGTGTTTTGGGTCGTTGTTGAAATATTCAGCCCTGGCGTAACTTAAACTTTGTGACTGATTCCTCAACATTATTCGCAATAATCTGCTGATATTGAGTGGAATCCATGCGACCCTCAACTTTAACCAGATTCCCAGTACTGGCACTGGCCACACAGCCCCACAGCATGATGGAACCTCGCCCAAATTTTACTGTGGGTAGCAAGTGTTTTGTTTTGGAACGCTGTGTTCTTTTGCCGCCATGCATAACACCTCTTATTATGACCATCAGTCCACAGCACCTTATCCCAAAATAAAGCTGGCTTGTCCAAATGTGCGTTTGCATACCTCAAGCGACTCTGTTTGTGGCGTGTGTGCAAAAAATGCTTCTTTTCGCATCACTCTCCCATACAGCTTCTCCTTGTGCAAAGTGCGCTGAATTGTCGAACGATGCACAGTGACACCATCTGCAGCAAGTTGATGATGTAGGTCTTTGGAGGTGGTCTGTGGGCTGTTTTTGACTGTTCTCACCATCCTTCGCCTTTGCCTCTTCAATATTTTATGTGGCCTGCAAGAACTGTGCCTGTGGTCTTCCATTTTCTCACTATGTTCCTCACAGTGGACACTGACAGCTTATATCTCTGCAATAACTTTCCCCTAAACCATAATGTTGAACTATCTTTGTTTTCAGGTCATTTGAGAGTTGATTTGAGACCCCAATGTTGCCACTCTTCAGAGGAGAGTCAAAGAGAACAACAACTTGCAATTGGCCACCTCAAATATGTTTTCTCATGATGGGATGCATCTGTCTAAGAAGTTCAAGGCTTAATGAGCTCACCAAACCAATTGTGTGTTCCATTTAATCAGTGCTAAGTAGTTACAGGTATTCAAATCAACAAAATGACATGGGTGCCCAAATTTATACACCTAATTTCGTTTTGATGCATATTGCGCATTTTCTGTTAATCCAATAAACCTAATTTTACTACTGAAATATTACTGTGTCCTTTAGTTATTTGATAGATCAACATGAAATTGCTAATCCAAACACCCAAATATTTATTAATGAAAATCATGGACATTGTCAGGGGTTCCTAAACTTTTGCATAGAACTGTATCTCCATTACAGGGAGCTCCTCCAATTCTTTCCCAAGCACCATATCTCTCTCTCTCTCTCTCTCTCTCTCTCTCTCTCTCTCTCTCTCTTTCTCTCTCTTTCCACCCCATTTTATTCCTGCACGTAATTTCCCTTTTGTTTGTTGACTTACCCCTGCCCCATGGCGACCACCCCCTTACAGTAAGCATTTGCTGAATGGAAGTTTTAATAGTATTAAAATTATAGCATGTGATGGCAATGATGGCAAAAATACCATTATACATTAACCCTGAAAATAAAAAAGACACATTATTGAATAATGTATGTGATTTTGGTAACAACATTTCTACTTTTTTGTCTGTGTTACTAATGTCAAAAGTAAGTTTCCTCATAGGATGACTATGGGGCTGATATGGATATAAAATACAGGCCAACTAAAGACCATAACATTTGTATATTAAAATACAGGTTAAAATTTTAGCATAAGCTCCATTTTGCCTGAAGCTTTTGCTTTAACCAATTAAATCGCACCTTACTCGCTCCGAGGCCCGCATTGGTGGCAAACTGCACAAGCTCAATTATATTAATGTGAATTCAATAGCTATTTTTTTTATTCAACAATGGCTGACAGGGGAGAAGAAATTGATTTTGTCACAAATATGCTGACAAGACAAACGACAAATGAATTCAAAGATTTTCCATGAACTATTTATACTTTTAAATGTTCTTTCCTGATTGAGTTTTCACAAAAACCCATAATTTCCCTTAATTTCAAATTCCTAGAAAAACTGTATTGCACAGAATAATGCACAAAAATATATGGAAATCAGGATAATTTTATGAGGTTAATATTCATTGTTTGCTTCAGATGCTTTTGAAGTAGATGTATGAAGGCAGTGCAGCTGTGGCTGCAGTGAAAGAAGACTTGCTGAATTGTGTTAATTGGGTTTCTTGCTTGTGCAATGGCATTAATTCTCGCTTTATGTGATACCTGACTGTGATGCAGCGCTCAGTTATACTGCATTTCTTTTAATATAATATATATAGCTGTGACATCATAATGATAGTTTTAAGAAAATGGATTGACTCAGGTAAGACACCACTGAAGCCCTAGGAGTGAAATGCACGGCCCCGGGACTGTGTGATTATTGTGCCATCTATAGTTATAGCCACTGCACTGTTCTAAATCAAGGAAAAGCTTCCCATAGAAGGAACCAATACAAACTATGAATCAACTGCCTACAAAGCAATGATTGGTTTGTACGTTATTTAATGTAGCTGTACACAGTGTGCTTAATTACATGAAAAGGAGAGAATGATTGGCTGTACAGCAATAGAGCATGGAGCAGAGAAATTAACAAGTGCAAATGCATTAGGTGTTTGTGGCTATAATAAAAGTAGAGGGAGTATGGTAAAACTTAATACAGCTGACTCCCATGGTGGTAGCTCAGTGGTTAAGGCATTGGGCTTTGGATCAGAAGATCACAGGTTCAAATCCCGCTGCCACTGCTGGGCCCTTGAGCAAAGCCCTAAAACCCTCCCCTGCTCAGTTGTAAGTTGCTCTGGATAAGGGCGTCTGCCAAATGCCGCAAATGTAGAGAAATACCAAGATGTACTTTCATACAATCTCTACACTTACTAATAAACCACCAGTGGAAGATTTTTAAGGCCTGTGTGTAACCAAAGAGCACAGCACAACAGCAGCATTTAATGCACAGCAAGCTAACGTTCCATCTTTTAGATAAAATGTACACTGCACCAAATGGGGGAACTGGAAAAACCCAAAAAACACTGTTTTAGATTTCTTAGTATAAAAAAAAAACGCCATTTAAAATACTCTCCATTTTATATATTATATGATATCTGTTTGTTGGACATAAATCACGAGTACAAGGAGTAATATAATCTGCATAACTGTCCTCATTATTGGTTTCTCATGTAGATATAAATAAAAATACAAATGTAACTCCTGGCTCTCAAGAGTTGTACAAAACAGTTTCAGATAAGCTATTAACTAAGACTGTTGGATACTGTATTTGATTAGACTCTACTTTTTTCTTTTTTATCACTTGCCTGGCGACTGTTCTTTTTCTTGTTTGATCAATCAGAATGTTCACAACAATAACCCACATGTCCTTATTCTGAAAGGTGTCAGTCATCAGATTTTTTTTAACTAACAATGTATGTTATTTGTTATTTTATAGGTCGTGTAAAATACATTTAAAATCATTAAAAATGTCATCTGCTTGGTTTGATTATTTTACTTTACTGTAAATGCTTCCTGTCCGCAATTCCTGTAACAGAAATGTGGCCAGTGACCTCTCTTGCTGTTGTGGTGCAAGCATATGATCATAACTTTGTGTGGAAATATTTTACAGACGTTTTTGTGTGTATCCTAAAATATTTAATAGACCATGAAGAATTCTAAAAACTTGCATTGTGGATTCTAGTTTAGACTCAGGTTTGCAGACTGTTATCTATCTTCTTTAAAATGACCCAAGCAAGTGTGTGCTCAGAACGTTAGACTGATCAATAATGTGTCATATAAAAAAGTTTGTTTTCTTTGTCTTTTAATTTTGTTTAATTTCCTTAATCATCCATTTTAGGACAAATCTTTCAACAGCTGTGTGTGTGTCTTTATTGGCTTTCAGTTTCAATGCACCTTTGTGCAAGCTATAGAGCTTTTATTACCCTAAGAACTATTAGACTTATTTATTTCATGTCAGAGTTTAGATGTTGTCATGTGTCAATGGGAAATTTGCTTGTCTGTTTGGTAAATTCTAAATAGTTTGGTGTTGTTTTGGAAAAGGGAAGGTTGGAGACTTATTTTGGGAAAAAAGGAATACTGAGCCAACATGAATACCTTTCTATACTTTAATACTATGCAATTCCACTGGGACTGCTGAAGACTTGACCTGAAGTATATGTCCAAGCATTATTTAGATAGCAAACAGTTGGCTGGAGTGTTGTCTATCATGAAATGGCCTGCCCATTCAACATTTAAATGCTCTAGGATGAACTGGATTGCATGGTCAGAAAGAAATATCTAAGTAGTGAAGAACACCTTTGACAAGTTTTACAAGAATCATAGCAAAGGGTTTTAGCTGAATGTTTTAAGAAACTAACTGTCCAGATGCCAAAATTGTATAAAGCTGTTCATACTAAAGGAGAATTTTTCAATGAAAATAAAATTGAACATTTGTAAATTTGTTAGGCTAAAGTAAATCGTCATAACTCATGTACTGCATAAAAACAAAGGGAACATATGCGTTTCTATCAAAAATATTTGCACTAGATCTACCATGATCCAGCAGATCTTAATTTGGTCATCACTCTGCTTTGTACAACTTCAATTCCAAAAGAATTGAAATTTTTTTGTAAAAAGTAAATAAAATCAGAATGAAATGATTTGCAAATCTCATAAACCATGTTTTATTCATAATAGAACATAGACAATATATAAAATGTTTGGGAAACTGAGGAAATGTATTATTTTAAAGAAAAATTATTTTTAGAATTTGATGATTGGGTAAGATGACTGGGTATAAATAGAGTATTTTAAAAAGGCAGAGTCTCTCAGAACCAAAGCAGAAATTGTTTTGCTGGCTTTTTTGTTTGCCAATTAATGCTATCCATGATTTCGTCTATCTTGAATAGAGATCCACTCCCAGTTAAAAAGAAGCAGCTTCATAGCATGGAGGAGGAGGATGGTGTTCTTTGGGTGCTAAGCTGTCTTGTTTTTGCATACCCCAAAGAGCGTTGATCTCATCAGACCATTTCTTTAATGAAAACAAGCTTCCCATCATATATGTGAATACTGAAGGTGTTTTCACCTGATACGTTTTTGCCTTTCATTGTTTTTTGGAGGAATGTCTTGTTTTATATAAGCCATATAAGCAAATTATAAGCATGTTGTCTCAAGGGTGTCCTTTCCCTCCATCCAGATTTCCTGTATAGCTGCTTTTGTTACAGTGTCAACTGTTAAAAGTGCTATATAAATACAAACCAATTTCAAGTATAGAAGATGATGCATATTCGTTTAAAGTGATTAACCAATGAACTTTATGCTAAACAACAAAAAAAATAATTATACAAGAAAAGAATATGTTTCCGCCCGGTTTCGAACCGGGGACCTTTCGCGTGTGAGGCGAACGTGATAACCACTACACTACGGAAACGACATGCAGGTTTGCAGTAAGTAGGATTTAATTTCTATATATAATATTAATTATTAATATTGATTATAATATTAATTTCAACGCAATAATTCCAGAAAAAAATATGTGGCCTTAATACTACGTTTTGAGAGTATTATTTCAGCTCAGATTTATAGCGGGTTAGGGTTGATCGTGTTTATGTGAAATTTTGACTTGATCGTGTCCCAATAAATATCCCTCGGTTTCGTGAAACAATGAAAATCTGCGAAAACGTGCGCTTCTTTTCAGAACAATTTTCCACAAAACGAACAACTGACAAAAAAATAAGCAAGGATTAAAAAACTGCCGAAACCCGGGATCGAACCAGGGACCTTTAGATCTTCAGTCTAACGCTCTCCCAACTGAGCTATTTCGGCTTCCGGAAAACATGCAACCTGAAATAGATTGAAGACTAATGTTTGACAGGGTTCAGTGCAGTTAGACAGCATCGGATGGTGAACTGTAACAGGGGTTTTCAACTGGTTCTGTGCCAGGGACCACCATTCTGACTAACAATTAATCCGCGGCCCACTATTGTGTGGGGGGGTGTCTCTTCTGTAGCGTGTCTCTTCTCTTTCTCCCTCAAAGTTTTACGATTCATCAGTGTGGATTATCATTTTATTCTATTAATAAATTACGGTTTTTTTAAAGTTTTTAATGTGTCTCTCACTCTTTCCTACCTATTATTATATGGCTTTAGTGCTGTAATGGAACAGGAATTAGTAAACATGGTCATGGGCGTTTTCCATTTATTTAATCAATTTAATTTGAGCTTTTTTGATAAATGATTACTACATTTAATCAATATAATAAAATAGGGTGTAAAAGTTCAAACTACATCAAATAACAAATAACAAATAAATATATACATCATTTTAATTAAAATAATAGATTCTATGTAATATCACATATTGGCTTGATGGTTAATCCAAAATATTGTAGCTTGATTGTTAATGTAAAAAAAATCAATGTATCTTCGACTGATTTAAAAAAATCTGTATGGTCAGAAGGGTGTGTGTGTGGGGGCGTGGTGACTTCCACACAGTCTGTCTATTCGTGGTAATATAGTGGTACACAGTGACAGCATTATATCATTCTCTGGTTCTAGCCTTGCCCTGTACTTGTTCTTTAGATATGCCAGTGTGGAAAAACCGCTTTTACAAAGGTATGTAGTTGGAAAGGGTAAAAGACACCTCAATGCTTTTACTGTAAGCTCTGGAAATTCTGTCTGGCAACTTATCCAGAACTTTATATGGGGTTGTGTATCATACATATGCCACCTGACAGAGTCTGTGGACATCTCTATGAGCTGATCCTCTTCTACAGTAGTTAAGCTTGACCCTGCTGCTCATGGGCGTAAATCACTCTCTATTATGTGTATTCTCTATTATATGAAAAAAATGTGTATGTATACCTAAAATAATTGTGTAAGTAGAAACAAATCGCAAAAATGCATTTAGAAACAGTTGAGTTCCCCCTCCCCTTCCTCACAGTGGTTTGACCCACTGCCTGTTTTCTCAGTTTATCTCACCTTCACTACACACACGAGTCAGGTGTGTGACTGCGGCTCAATTAATGTTCAACTCCATTAAGTAGGGTATTTTATTCACTTATTTTATTCACTAAATAAAGCAATTCTCTATAATGTAGTTGATGCAGACTTATTCATAAATTAGTTGCGGCAAAAATGCTGATTACGGATGTAAGTTTCCATGAATCTGCTCTATTAGCGATTAAAATATCACTTATCTAGTGAACGTTAGCTTGTGTACAATAGCTTGTAGCATAGTGCACTGACACTAACACACCAAAGCCGTTTCCCATGCAGTGTTTTATTTGGGACGACTTGGTTTAATGTTAAAATTAACACACAGTTAGCATATTGTTTATCTTCATTAATTTGTAAATAAAATGTTAAACATTTTTTTTAATTCCTTGTTTTTATTGTTGTGATTATTTTTATGATAGTTTTACTTTCTTTATGTAAAGTAGTTTGAATTACCATTGTAATTGACGCAGTCTCCATGATACAATAATAATAATGTACTGTGTCTTTATACTGTAAGTACAATTTGACTGTATTATTTGTGTCCCCCCCTCAAAAATTGCTCATGAGAAATGTTACATTAATTGTCCCCCCCTACTGTTAAATGAAATTTACGCCCATGCTGCTGCTGCATCATCACTGAATGGGAGCAGGATCCATTTGCTGTCAAATGAATCATTGAAGTACTTTTGGAATTGAACCACAAGCTTCCTCAAATGCTCACACACAATGTCTTTAATGTCAATGCTGTCAGAATATTCCTCAACTGAAGGGAACGTAGCCATGTTACACTCTCCACTCGTTAGTTACCACTGATAGGTGCAAAGCTAGCCTATCCTGTGTCAGTTTGAATATTTTAGATATTTTCATTAAATGCAGTTTTCCACTAATGTGCCAATATTCTGAAAATGTTCGGAAAAATAAATTATGGAAATAAAGGGATTTTAATAGTGAAAATATGTAGGCTGTCACGGACCACATGCAATGCCGCCGCGGACCACCAGGGGGCCGCGGACCACCGGTTGAAAACCCCTGGTCTGTAGAATGGTTTTGTGTTGACTAGTGTTGAGAGGGTGGAGGGAGTATTTTGAGCAGCTGATGAACAAGGAAAATAAGAGAGAGAGAGAAGGTCGGATGATGTGTAGAGAATAAAACAGGAAGGGGATAGGATTAGTAAGAAGGAAGTGAGGGAAGCTATTAAGAGGTTGAAGAGTGGAAAGTCGGTTGGACCAGATAACATACCAGTAGAAGCATGGAGATGTTGTTCAACAAAATTTTGGTTAGTAAAACGATGCCTGAGAAATGGAGATGGAGTGTGCTGGTACCGATTTTTAAGAAAAAGGGAGATGTGCAGACCTGCAGTAACTACAGGGGAATAAAGTTGATCAGTCACGATGATAATATAACCCAGCCATTAGGGGGGCACAAGCCAGTGCACTCTTAGTGCCGGTCCCAAGCCCGGGTAAATGGGGAGGGTTGCGTTAGGAAGGGCATCCAGCGTAAAACATGTGCCAAATCAAATATGCGGATCACAAAGGAGAATTTCATACCGGATCGGTCGAGGCCTGGGTTAAGAACGACCGCCACAGGTATCGTTAGCCGACAGGGTACCGGTGAAAATTGGGCTACTGTTGGCCGAAGGAGGAGAAGGAGAGGAGGAAGACGTCTACAGAGACGGCAGGAAAAGGAGCAGTGCAGGAGAGTAGAGGTTCGGGTTGGTACTTTAAATGTTGGTACTATGACGGGTAAAGGGAGAGAGATAGCTGATATGATGGAGAGGAGAAAGGTAGATATGCTGTGTGTTCAGGAGACCAAGTGGAAAGGGAGTAAGGCCAGGAACATTGGAGGTGGATTTAAACTGTTTTATCATGGTGTGGATGGGAAGAGAAATGGTGTAGGGGTGATTCTGAAGGAAGAGTACAGTAAGAGTGTAGTGGAGGTGAAGAGAGTTTCTGATAGGGTGATGATCGTGAAGGTGGAAGTTGAAGGATGATGATAAATGTCATCAGTGCCTATGCTCCACAAGTTGGCTGTGAGATGGAGGAAAAGGAAAGATTCTGGAGTGAATTAGATGACGTGGTAGATGGTGTACCTAGGAAAGAACGATTGGTGATTGGGGCAGACTTTAATGGGCATGTAGGTGAAGGGAACAGAGGTGATGAGGAGGTGATGGGTAGGTATGGTTTTAAGGAGAGGAATGTGGAAGGGCAGATGGTGGTAGATTTTGCTAAAAGGATGGAAATGGCAGTGGTGAACACGTATTTTAAGAAGAAGGAGGATCATAGGGTGACGATAAGAGTGGAGGAAGGTGCACACAGGTGGACTATGTGCTATGCAGGAGATGCAACCTGAAGGAGATTGGAGACTGTAAGGTGTTGGCGGGGACAGTGTAGCTAGACAGCATCGGATGGTGGTCTGTAGGATGGTTTTGGAGGCGAAGAAGAAGAGGAGGAATGTAAGGATTGAAAGAAGAATAAGATGGTGGAAACTGAAGGAGGAAGAGTGTAGTGAGGTTCAGGGAAGAGGTCAGACAGGGGCTTGGTGGTGGTGAAGAGGTGCCGGATGATTGGGGAACTACTGCAGGAGTGATGAGGGAGGCAGCTAGAAAAGTACTTGGTGTGACATCTGGAAATAGAAAGCAAGACAAGGAGACGTGGTGGTGGAATGAGGAAGTGCAGGAGAGCATTAGGGAAAGAGGTTGGCAAAACAGAAGTGGGATCGACAGAGTGATGAGAAAAGTAGGCAGGAGTACAAGGAGATGCGGCAGCAGGTAAAAGGGATGTGGCGAAAGCCAAGGAAAAGGCATATGAGGAGCTGTATAAGAGGTTGGACACTAAGGAAGGAGAAAAGGAGTTATACCGATTGGCCAGGCAGAGGGACCGAGCTGGGAAGGATGTACTGCAAGTTAGAGCAATAAAGGATGGAGAGGAAATGTGTTGACTAGTGAGGAGAGTGTGTTGAGAAGGTGGAGGGAGTATTTTGAGCAGCTGATGAATGAGGAAAATCACAGAGAGAAGGTTGGAGGATGTGGAGTTGGTGAAGCAGGATGTAGATAGGATTAGTAAGGAGGAAGTGAGAGCAGCGATTAAGAGGATGAAGAATGGAAAGTCGGTTGGACCAGATGACATACCGGTAGAGGCGTGGAGATGTTTAGGAGAGATGGCAGTGGAGTTTTTAACCAGATTGTTTAACAGGATTCTGGAAGGGGAGAGGATGCCTGAGGAATGGAGAAGGAGTGTGCTGGTACCGATCTTTAAGCATAAGGGAGATGTGCAGACCTGCAGTAACTACAGGGGAATTAAGTTGATCAGTCACACCATGAAGTTATGGGAAAGAGTAGTGGAAGCCAGGCTGAGAGAAGAGGTGACCATCTGTGAGCAACAGTATGGTTTCATGCCGAGGAAGAGCACCACAGATGCCTTATTTGCTTTGAGGATGTTGATGGAGAAGTATAGAGAAGGACAGAAGGAATTGCATTGTGTATTTGTGGATTTAGAGAAAGCGTACGACAGAGTGCCAAGAGAGGAGTTGTGGTATTGTATGAGGAAGTCAGGTGTGTCAGAGAAGTATGTAAAGGTGGTGCAGGACATGTATGAGGACAGTGTGACGGCAGTGAAGTGTGCAGTAGGTACGACAGACTGGTTCAGAGTGAAGGTTGGACTGCATCAAGGATCGGCCCTGAGCCCTTTCCTGTTTGCAGTGGTGATGGACAGGTTGACGGACGAGGTCAGACAGGAGTCTCCTGGACTATGATGTTTGCAGATGATATTGTGATTTGTGGTGAGAGTAGAGCAGGTTGAGAAGAGCCTGGAGAGGTGGAGATATGCGCTGGAGAGAAGGGGAATGAAAGTCAGTAGGAGTAAGACAGAGTACATGTGTGTGAATGAGAGGGAGGGCAGTGGAGTAATGCGGTTGCAGGGAGAAGAGGTGGAGAAGGTGGAGGAGTTCAGGTACCTGGGGTCAACAGTGCAAAGTAATGGAGAGTGTGTTAGAGAAGTAAAGAAAAGAGTGCAGGCAGGGTGGAGTGGGTGGAGAAGAGTGACAGGAGTGATTTGTGATAGTAGGGTATCTGCAAGAATGAAAGGGAAAGTTTATAGGACTGTGGTGAGACCTGCGATGTTGTATGGATTAGAGACAGTGGCATTGAGTAAAAGGCAGGAGGCAGAGCTGGAGGTAGCAGAGCTGAAGATGTTAAGGTTTTCGTTGGGAGTGACGAGGATGGACAAGATTAGAAATGAGTTTATTAGAGGGACAGCACATGTAGGATGTTTTGGCGACAAGGTGAGGGAGGCGAGATTGAGATGGTTTGGACATGTGCAGAGAAGGGACATGAATTATATTGGTAGAAGAATGTTGAAGATGGAGCCACCAGGTAGGAGGAAAAGAGGAAGGCCAAGGAGGAGGTTCATGGATGTGGTGAGGGAAGACATGCAGGTAGTTGGTGTGAAAGAGGCAGATGTAGAGGACAGGGTGATATGGAGACGGATGATCCGCTGTGGCGACCCCTAATGGGAGCAGCTGAAAGAAGAAGAAGAAGTCACGATGATAATAGAGAAGTACAAAAGAAGGTCAGAAGGAGTTGCATTGTGTGTTTGTGGATCTAGAAAAAACGTATGACTGGGTGGAGAGAGGTGTTGTGGTATTGTATGAGGATGTCAGGTGTGGCAGAGAAGTATGTGAGGGTGGTGCAGGAGATGCATGGGGACAGTGTGACAGCAGTAAAGTGTGCAGTAGGAACAACAGACTGGTTCAAGGTAGAGGTTGGACTGCATCAAGGATCGGCTCTAAGCCCTTTCCTGTTTGCAGTGGTGATAGACAGGCTGACGGACGAGGTCAGACAGAAGTCTCCATGGACTATGAAGGGTAACTGCAAGAGTGAAAGGGAAAGTTTATAGGACTGTGGTGAGACCTGCGATGTTGTATGGTTTAGAGACAGTAGCATTGACTAAAAGACAGGAGGCGGAGCTGGAGGTGTCAGAGTTGAAGATTCTGAGATTTGATTGGGAGGGACGAAGATGGACAGGATTAAAAACAAGTTTAATTGAGGGACAGTGCATGTAGGAGGACAAAGTGAGAGAGACATGATTAAGATGGTTTGGACATGTGCAGAGGAGGGACATGGGGTACATCGGTAGGAGAATGATGAGGATGGAGCCACCATGAATAAGGTAAAGAGA
This sequence comes from Silurus meridionalis, assembly GCF_014805685.1. Taxonomy (NCBI): domain Eukaryota; kingdom Metazoa; phylum Chordata; class Actinopteri; order Siluriformes; family Siluridae; genus Silurus; species Silurus meridionalis. Next base: position 16,506,497 of record NC_060900.1, read on the forward strand.
AAGACCAAGGAGAAGTTTCATGGATGTGGTGAGGGAAAATATGCAAGAAGTTGGTTTGAAAGAAGTCAGATGTACAGGACAGAGTAGTATGGAGACAAAGATGCACAGAAGAAGATGCAAAAACAGATTCAGGAAATGTTTTACTCCCAACAGAAATGTAATGATAAATGTTTTAAAATGTAATCTTTGAGTCTTTTACCCATCTTAGTCCCATTGCTCTGAAAGATTTACTCAGCTTTAGTTTCTGTCTTGGTTAGTTTTGGGTTTGTCCAAACTGAACACAGCAGAGTCTTATCCACAGAGTCAGGTGGGACAGAGCACAATCTTCTACCTCAACTGTTCAGCAAATGTTAATCTTTATTGTCTTCATGCGCAAAGCCATACAGGTCAAATTCAATTAAAATGTTTGAGTTAATATAAAATGTTAGTTAATGACGGGGTTGCCAAATTGGGCTAGTCCTAAAATACTAAAATAAATAAATAAATAAATAAAAAAGTTTTCTATTGTAAGATACGGTACTTTTGGTTTGGTAGTTTTGGACACTTTGAAAAATGCTGTAAAATAAGAATGTTTACAAAAATAGTAGCGTTAATAGTTAATTCTTAACACTTCACAAAATGGAAAGTAAATGAACAGTCCAAATAAAATCATAAAATCAACCACCCTTTGCTTCATAACAGCATCAATACACTTGCACACAGTTTTTAAAGGAACTCAGTAGGTAGATAAATATATATAAATAACAAAATTTTTGGAGAACTTACCACAGATTTTGAATGTATGTTTATGAAAAAGTTAATAACCAAAAAAAAAACGAGTGATTTCACAAAATGTATTTGAGTATAAAGTAATTTATTTTACTTTGAAATATAATGAAGTAAAGTAGAAGTCTTTGCAAATGAAAATAGTACAGAAAAGTACTATTTTCTACTATAAAAGTACAGAAACTCAAAAAAGCTACTCAAGTACAGGAATTAATTACATTTACTTTCAGGGGTGGACTTTCCATCTGGCAGAAAGGGCATTTTCTCGCTTGGCCCGAAGTACTTTTTGTTCTGATACATCTCATACTGTATTTGTCTGATCGGCCAATAAAACTCTTTTCAGTTTTAGATGTTTTCCTGTTAAACTAAAAGTAAATCATTTTTTTAAGTATCTCTGATACATTGCTTTATAATTTAATATTATTTATGATTAACAATGTAGCATGTCTCTTCTCTTTCTCCCTCAAACACACAGGCACAACAAGACTGATGTCATAACTAGTTTTACGATTCATCAGTGTGGATTATCATTTTATTCTATTAACAAATTACGTTTTTTTTTGAAGTTTTTAATGTGTCTCTCACTCTTTCCTACCTATTATTATATGGCTTTAGTGCTATAATGGAATAGGAATTAGTAAACATGGTCATGGGTGTTTTCCATTTATTTAATCAATTTAATTTGAGCTTTTTTGATAAATGATTACTACATTTAGTCAATATAATAAAATAGGGTGTAAAAGTTTAAACTGTAACAATAATGTTTCCGCCCGGTTTCGAACCGGGGACCTTTCGCGTGTGAGGCGAACGTGATAACCACTACACTACGGAAACTGGCACGGAAAAGCTTTTTGCGTCTGTGTCAGTTTTTCAGTGACAACACTACACTAAACACACACACATACATACATACACACACACACACACACACTCTCTCTCTCTCTCTCTCTCTCTCTCTCTTAAAAGCAGTGCTTTCAGTAAGGTGGGTTTTGGGACACACAGCCATACTGAATAGCAGAAAGCTTACATAAATTGTCATCACAGAAGAAAAGGCGTAGAAACAATTTATATACAGAATCTTTTATTGGTCAGATTTCCGAGGGCATATAAACATGATCTAACACTTTGGAAGATTTAAGCATGGTCTATTCTCTTCCGCTTTTTCGGTTCCTGTCAAAGGCTGGCAGGAAATATCCGGTTTACCAGTGAACATTTCAATTCTTCTCTCTCTGTGTGTGTGTTGGGGGTAAAATACAGTAAAGACAAAATACTTCTAAATAACACGCATGTTTGTTGCAACAAAAAATAATAATTAAGCATACAAATAACAATAATTTTTTTCTTTACCTATACTTTGAGATGTCAGGTATACACTTCCGCGTCCTTGACTGGATGGAATTTTCTCCACAGTCAGGTTTACAGAAACCCCATTTAGACCATTCTGACCATATGGCTTGTGGTATTTGTTGATCAGGACCAGCTGGTTAATTAGTAAAAACAGTCAGGGAGCAAATAAATACAGGTTAAGCTTTTGCCCTTCACATTCCTGTAGATTTTTCTTTTAATTGACTTACATTTGGAGTTAAAAAAATATATACAGTATATACAACCCCAATTCCAAAAAAGTTGGGACACTGTGTAAAACTGTGCAAAACAAATAGCAATGACCTGCACATCTTATAAACCCATACTTTATTCACAATAGAACATACAGTAGAAAACATATTAAATGTTTATACCATGAAATTGACCTATGTTTAGAAATAAAATGAGGTAATTTTAAATTTGATGGCTGCAACACATCTCAAGAAAGTTGGGACAGGGCAAAAAACTCAGGAAAAGCTGTTATTAAAATTAAACAGTTGGATAAATAGAGGATTTATGAAATTTGCATTTTTTAGATTTTATTTTCATTTTGCACATTGTCCCAAATTTTTGCATTTGAAGTTGTATAAATGTTTTTTTTATATATAGGTATGATTTAAAATATAGACCCCTGAATTTATTTTCAATTATTCATTAAGCTTTAGTTTTAGAGTTGGAATCATCATGCAAAAATATGTATAAAAGTGATAATGATTTAATACAAAAATATTGTTAATCCAATTGTTGTTAAACCATATTGCTGCACTACTCACAAACAAAAACTGTGCTAGGTGGATAGGCACTCACCTTTACAGCCTTCAATATCATAGCACTGTTCAAAAGTTATAATGTCTCCGTCACAGGGAGCTCCTCCATAATTCCTGCCTACGCAACTTCTTGTTCTCCTTTTCCTCCCTAGTCTATTCTTGCATGTAATTCCCCTTTCATTTGTTGACTCACACTCGCCCCATTGAGACCACTCATCCCAGTGACCGTTAGCTGATGGAAAGAAAAAAAAATCTTGTTCAATGTTAGGGAGTTTGAAAGGAGTTTACAACATTTTAGAAGAATTAAAAATAGCATGTGATTATATGTTAGTTAACAATAAATTATTATTATAGCTTATACCTTTACTGCATTACATTAAATATGTAATGAAACCAAAGGAAAAACAAATGTAAAAGTGGTTCACCTGGGCAGTTTTTTGAAACCACACAGATCTCTGTTCTACTATTTTCTCCTGAGCAGGCACTGCCTTTATGTTTGGGTGCAGGATTATCACAATTACGATTTTGTGTCCGTTGTCCCACTCCACATGTCACAGAGCATTCAGAGAATGCTAACCAAGGCCCCCAGTTTCCATTTACTGTGAAGACATATTTCCTCTGTTAACAACAGCATAGCCACTCTGTTGAACTCTATTTACTGGAATAATAAACAATTACAATAATCTCCTCCTGCTTGTCTCACCTGGACAAAATGGCAGGTTTGTGCAGTGTTGACTATCTGTGCTGGAGCCTGGGCAATCATTGCCACGTGGCTCAACAGATGGGTAAGGGTTTGTACATGTTCTTTGTCTCTGCTGTTCAGGTGTGAAACCCCCTTCTACTTTACAGGTCCCTCCACATGCACCCCAGTTTCCCCATGCGGACCAGCCTCCATGAGCTAGGGACGAATCACCATAATATATGCATCATTTTAATATAAGTTAAAAGCATAGATTCTATGTAATATCACATATTGGCTTGATGGTTAATCCAAAATTTTGTAGCATGATTGTTAATGTAAAAAAAAAAAAAATCAATGTATCTTTGACTGATTTTAAAAAATCTGTATTGTCAGAAGGTTTTAATGGTTTTTCTATAACGGTACAACATTCTATAACAAGCATGAAAGAATTACAAAATATAAAAATATAATTACATATACATTGACTTGGTAAAGCCAAGGGTCCTGTGAGTAAGTAATTCCAGGAACTACTTTTGCAGGTTTTACACACAATGTAATGTAACTATGTACAATTAAAGAGTATTATGGGATTTTTTTGGGTTAGTTTTTATTATCAGAAAACCATTGCAACCACTGGCAAACTGCTGTGGTATAAGTGGAGTACAAGTAAATTTAGTAATGTTATTAGAAAAGTATCAATCCTGCCATTGATTTTCAAACAACATTCTTTGTTGCATTTTATTAATAACATGATTAATGTGTAATTCATTACTTAGGAAAAAAAGGTATTTTACTTGGACAGACAATCCCTGTGTCACAAATTTCAGACTCATCGCTGCTGCCCTCACAAGAACCATGACATTTGGGAGGCGGGTTAGTGCAGGTCCTTGTCCTTTTTGTGTCCTTTTTCACAAGTAACTGAGCATGGCTCCCAAGGACTCCAGTCAGACCACTGTCCATTTTCTAAAATAAATTCTAGGTGTTAGGAAACTGCTACAATAAACGTTGGTGTAAACAAAAATGCACTATACATTCAATATAATGTGGACATCCTACCACCCATATGTGTTTTTTTCCCCCCAAAATGTTGCCACAAAGATTGTCAAGGATGCCTATTGGTGTTGTAGCATTACAATTTTCCTTCACTGGAACTAAGTGGCTCAAACCTGTTCCTGCACAATTCACTGTCTATAAAAACAGTTTGCTAAATTTGAAGAGGAAGAATTTAAGTTCCCTACCCAGTGCCATGACTTTAACATCACTAAACACACCAGATTTACATTCCTGACATCACTGTCTGACCTCTTTTATGACCAAAATATAGTTGAAAGTTTTCCCACAAAAGTGGAGATTATTCTAACTGAAAGAAAGATTCAAGTTGCAATGGAATATTTAAAAGACATATTCAATATTATGGTTAGGTGTCCACAAATGTTTGCTGATTAACTATGGTGATCTAATGTATATATTCATATTTCCATTTTCATACCTGGGCAGCAAGGTTCTTCCTCACAAGGTTCAGTTTGTTTATTTCCCACACCTTCTCGGTCATTACACTTGCCAATGCCATAGCAGGCACGTGTTCTCTGCCTCACGCCCTCAGTACAGGCCATTGAGCATGCACCCCAGGATGACCACGAAGTCCATGAAGCATGCCTGTGATAAAACATTTAGAAACTTTAAACAAACTTTAGGTTTTTAAATCATTTCTTTGTATAAATTGTTGCTATTGTTTAAAAGTCAGTAAATTAAATGGAAATGAATATATTTGTTTATTTTGGTTCCAGTTTTCTGGTACAAACAAATTATGGTACCGCCTGGTAAAATTTATAGTTTTTTATAATGACTTTCGGACTGATATAGATATAAAATGCAGGCTGACTAAAGACCATAACATTTGTATATTAAAATACAAGTGTTAAATTCATGTCGCTTATCTGTGATGTTTTGCTATCTACAGTCATAGTCACTGTACAGTTCTACAGCTAGCATTATGGAATGGCTTTCCATTGAAGGTACCAATTAATGTGGCTATACACAGTGCACAATGTGCTAAGTTATATGGAGAGGGAATAATGACTGGCTTAGAGCAATACAACATAGAGCAGAGAAACTATTAGGGGTCCATGCAGCAGATAATCTGTCTCCATACCCCCCTGTCCTCTACATCTGCCTCTTTCAAAATAAATAAATATATACATATAAAATCTGAAGTTAATAGCATTAACTCTTAAACTAAAGCATAACTTACCTGCAAGATTTGCAAACATTGCTGTCATCCTTGTAGCCATATAAAGGGTTCATACAGCAGTCATCAAAAGACACTTTCCCCAAAATATTACCACATGTTCCATCTGTTAGATCAAATGTGCTATAACACTGCACCAGCTGGGGAACTAGAAAACCCCAAAAAAACACTGTTTTAGACTACTCAGTATAAAACAAACAGCAATTTAAAATACTCTTAATTTTTATATTATATTATATTATATTATATTATATTATATTATATTATATTATATTATATTATATTATATTATATACAAACCTGTTTCCTGGACGTAAAGCACGAGCACAAGGAGTAATATAATCTGCATTACTGTCCTTATTATTACCTTCTCATGTAGATCTAAATAAAAGTACAAACCGTAACTCCTAGACACAAGAATTCTAACTGCATGTACAAAAAGTTTTTAGATAAGCTATTAACTAAGGTTGTTGGATACTGTATTTGATTAGTCTCTGCTTTTTCTTTTTATCACTTGCCTGGAAGCTGGTTTCTCAATCCTCCTTTTTGTTTGACCAATCAGAATGTTCACAACTAAAACCTACTAAGTATGTGCAGAACCCCCATGTCCTTATTTTGAAAGGTGTCAGTCAATAGATTTTTTTTTTCTTAACTAGCAATGTATGTTAATTTTTATTTTACAGATTGTGTAAAATACATTTAAAAATCATTCAACATGTCAGCTGCTGTGTTTGTTTTAGTTTTGTAGAAAAAAAATTCCTGTTTGTTATTTTACTGGAAATGCTTCCTGCCCCCTATTCCCGTAACAGAAATGTGTCCAATGACCTTTCTTGTTGTTGTGGTGCAAGCATATGATCATTAACAGGTTGTTTAGATTTTGGTGTTTAGATCTATATTTATAGACCTTTTTGTGTGTAACCTAAAACATTTCACAGACCATGCAAGATTGAAACTGTGCACTTTGGATTATAATTTTATAGATTATAATCAGGTTTGCAGACTGTTACAGGGTTTCTTTAAAATAACCCAGTCAAGTTTAGACTTTAGACTGATCAATAATGAGTCAGATAATAAGGTTCATGTTTGCTTTCGACAAATTGTTACATGTGCATGTGAGGTCTTTTTTATGTGCTCCAAATTCTGATGCACCTTTGTGCAAGATTTGGATCTTTAATTACCCAAAGAGCTTGTCAGTAATATTTATTTTTATCAATGTTTAGATGTGTTCACATGTTAACCTCCTAAATTAACAAGCATCATTGTGCAAAAGGGGAAATTGGCTTATCTGTTTAGTAGTTTCTTGTGTCAACTTCGTTGCATAATCAAATGTGACATAAAAAGGAAAGTTAATAAAAATGTTTTGTATTTTTTTTGTTTTACTATTATTACATTCTTGGTTCACACCCATATATACTGGAACTAAGCACCCTAATCCTGTTTGAGCATGACAATGCCTCTGTGAAAAAAACAAGGTGCCTATAAATGATTTTCCAAGGTTGGAGTGGAAAAACTCAAGTGGCCTGCACCTCATCCCCACTGAACACTAAATAACTGAATTAACTGAAATGCTGATTGCATCTCAGACCCCCTCATAAACCATCCAGATCTCAGATGTTTTAATTTGGTTGTATTTTATATATATTGCTTCCAAGATTAAGGATCTATATTAGATGCTACTTCATTTTCAGCAATCTATAAAGAACGTATGGTAAAAACAAATCTTTTTTTGTTGTTTATTTACTCACAAGCATAATAACTAGGGTTCTCTATAAATATGGCATATTTTTACATGCCATATTAATTCATATTATATTTAGTTACTTTTCCCAAAATCTAAAAAATATATTTTTGTTTGATCCACCGCAATTGTAATAAGGTTAAAGAATTTTGTCAAGATGCATGGATGAAACCAGTTAAAACATCACGTGACAACAAATCAGCATGAGCGTAAAATCTGTCTGGTGAGACTTTTTGTGAGATCCCGCTCTCAAAATGCACCTTCCAATAGACCCCTGTTTAGGAGCATAATGGAACTTTAACTACCCAAGGAGCCCCTACAGAGTGGGTGCAATATAAAACAGAGAGTTCCAGAAGCAGGGTTATCAAAAGTTTGGATGATAACAGGTTTTTTCATTTAAAAAGCAAGTCACAGTCCAAAAGAAGAAGTAGGTTTCTTGATTTCTCAAGGTGCAACGGAAGACTTTCTGGACCTTATGACACAATTAACATCAACACACAATTGTTGTATTCTCACTGCTTCAAAAATATATATATATATTGAAGTAAAGTGATTTTGATTGAAGTGATTGGGGCAAAAACACCTCTATGTCAACGAATTATTTGAAAGGTGTGCCAAAGAAAAAAAAATGTATTAGTTCTCCATTTTAACATGGCCACTACTGTAATGGGGTCTGTGGTCAGAGTTTTTTAGCAACACACACTAATTTCTTACTGATATAGAGAGTGAGAGGGAACCTTGTGAGGTTAACCAATGTTTACTATTAGCTTTCCGCCTCTCCTAACCACGATAAAAATAAACTAATCAATATAGGACTGTTGTCAAATATATGTCATTAGTAAAGGCATTGGTAAACTTTAGAATCTCCTTCAGCATAGATTGCCATTGGATATAACATCAAGGAATCATGGAAGCTTCAAACCCAGCACAAATTTCATGAAGAACTCTCTTTCATTGTAGCAAGTAATGCAAGCATACAGTATAAATGCGGCAGAAAAATCACGAAAACTCCAACACAACATTGATCATATTCAATTAGTTTGAATCACAGAGCACAATCAAACCTAAGATAAAGGTCCATTAAAATGCAAAAGATTTAAAATAAGTTATTGTTGTTTTTATTAGATTCTTCTAGACTAAAACAGCATTTGAATGTGAAATAATGCACTAATTGGTGTTTGGTCTGTCTTTAACCACAAGAATTGTTCTCGAGATTTGTTACGCTACTCATGTAATAAAGTAAAGAAGGAGATCTTTCCCAATTCCCATTAAGGCTGACGCCATTGCGATTGCTGAGAGAAATCTAGGTAAATACATTAACGCCCGAGCGACACCTGGCGGTATAATTAGACAGTACAGCAAGCCCACATTATTCCTCATACTGTCTAAAAGTGCAAGTGTGAAAATAGAAAGAATGCTTTCCAAAACAAAAATGTTAATAGTTTATTTTTTAATAATTAAAAGAATGGACAGTAAATGAACAGAAGTGCAACCCAAATATTTTCAATATTTGATGGGACCACCTTTTGCCTGCAAAAACTCCATTAATTCTCATAAATACACTTTGGATTTTAGACTACACTTTTTAAGGAACTCAGAGGGTAAGTTGTTTCAAACTTCCTGGAGAACTAAGCACAGACTGTCTATGAATGTAGGCTCCTCAAATCCTTTTTCATATAATTCAAGACAGATTTGATGATTTTGAGAACAGGACTCTGTGGTGGCCAAAATTAATACTTCCAAGACTGCCTGTGTTTTTCAGCATTGAGGACACTATTAATTCTGACCAAATATCTAACTAATTTGCAGAAATGCAGCCCCAAACTTGCAAGGGACTTCCACCATGCTTTTCTGGTGCCTTCAGACAATAATTATTGTACCACTCTACAGCCCTTTGGTGAACAAACTGCCTCCTGGTACAGGCAAATATTTAAAATTTTGACTCATTAGTCCTGCATGATACAACCCCAATCCCCAAAAAAAAAAAATAGGACATTGTGCAAAATGTGAATAAAACCAGAATGCACTGATTAGCAGATCTCATAAATCCATATTCTATTCACTATAAAACAACACAAAATACATATTAAATGTTTAAACTGAGAATATATCCCATTTTAAAGAAAATAAATAAGGTCATTTTGAATTTGATAGTGTCAACAGGTCTCAAAAAGTTGGGATGGGGCAATGTTTACTACTGTGATGCATCATGTCTTCTATCCAAATACATATGGGAATCAAGGAAATCAGTTGCTAAAGTTTTTGAAAGGAATGTTGTCCCATATGTGTCTGGTACAGGATTCTAGCTGCTCAACGGTTCTGGGTGTTATTTGTTGTATTTTTTTGTTTAATGATGTGCCAAATGTTTTCAAATGGTAAAAGATCTTGACTGCAGACAGGCCAGTGCAGCACCTGGACTTTTCTATTATGAAGTCATGCTAATGTAACAGTCACAGAATGCAGTTAGCATTGTCTTTCTCAAATATGCAAGGCCTTCCCTGAAAGAGACATTTTTGTTGAAACAATTTTTGCTCTGAAACCTGCATTCACTGTTCAATTACTGGAACCGTGTCCTGTGGTCTGATTAGACTAAGATAAACTTGTGTAGCTCAGATGGTGTCCCACATTGTCTGGCGACACTCTGGTGAGGAGAACCAAGAAAATCATGTCTTGTCTACAGTCAAGTATGGTGGTGGTCATGGTGGTGGGGAGCTGTGGTTCATTGAGAGAAACATGGATTTCAAAATGTACTGTGACATTCTTAAGCAGAACATGATGCCCTCTTTTAAGAAACAGTGCCGAACAGCAGTTTACCAACATAATAACGACCCTAAACACACCACTAAGATGACAACTACCTTGCTGAGGAAACTGAAGGTGAAGGTAATGGAGTGGCCAAGTATGTCTCCAGACCTGAACCCTATTGACACCTGTGGGGCATCCTCAATTTGAAGGTGGAGAAGCACCATCCAGCAGCTCCATGATGTCATTATGGAGGAAAGGAAGAGGATCCCAGCAACAACCTGTGCAGCTCTGAGGAATTTCATGCCCAGGAGGAATGAGGCAGTGCTACATAACAATGGTGCTCAAACAAAATATTTACATTTTGGACACAGTTTTGGTTTACTTAGGGTGTACTCACTTTTGTTGCCAAATATTTAAACAATAATGGCTGTATGTTATATATCTTTTTTTATATTTTTCTTTTCAAAACTATATATATATATATATATATATATATATATATATATATATATATATATATATATATATACTAAATACTAAAATATATTAAAAAACATTACAAAAATAAGGATCTTCTTACCACTGCCTGATGTTCAATAACCGGTAAAGTGCGTCATTAGGCCACGCCCAGCTCCCCACACGTCTACGTCACGCCACACTAGTGTGGTTTCTGCTGTCAGTCAGTTCTGTGAGCAGTCCGGGGAAGATTTCAAAGTTTGCTTCGATACTTTGTCAACGATTTGTAGCTCTTTCTATTAGACCGAAATACAACCCGAATAGAATACATACAAAAGGAAGTGTGATATTATCTCTTTCTTAATATGTTTGTATATCTTAAAGCGCGACATTAGCGCGCTAGCTTAGCTTAGCTAGCAGAAGGCTACCATGTAAGAATACAAAAATCGGATATTGTGGACTGAGGCGATGTGACTGTCAAGCAGAAGATGAAAAAATATCTTAAACTGCATATTCTCTGGTCATGCGACCTCTGCGTGTACACGGTCGCTGTTTGGAAATAGAAAACGAAAGTTGGTCCCTCAGCCTTCGTCCTGGGAGCCTTAAACCAGAGAACAGCAGGTAAGACTGTCGATGATTAACGACGTCTATGTTTGTGTTGTTCGGACTCGCAAGAAAACAAAACACAGCAACTTTTGGCGCTGTGATCAGTTAGTACATCGAGTAGTTCAACTACAGACACTTCAGTTCAGTAATCATTGACACACTTAATTTTTCCATCAGTATGGTTTCGACCATAGAGTGCTAGCCTTGAGGCTAGCTAGTTAAGATATTTTGTAATTGTTTTTATTTTGCGTTTTTCTTCACGATGAAGCTATGTTAACTATTCCTGATTTCTATCTGAAAATAGTTTTATTGCGCTTAAATAAGCCACAAAAACCTGTTTGGCGAAACGGCTGTTTTCCAAACGTATTTAAGATTTACTCGAGATTTAAAACTACAGAATCAGCATACTGACTAGTTCTTGTATTTTGCACTTGAATAAAACGATTCGTGTTTTTAATATTGTGTATTTGCTGTAAATAACGTACATTTATTTAGTTACTTTACTAGTAGCTAGTATGTTTGTCCTGTTTATATTTCCTCTCTGATGCTGCTGTTTTGGCATCGTTTTTCTCAGTTTTAACTGCAATGTGTCAGATTTGTTAATGAAATTGTATTTTTAAACATTGTAGGAAGAGTTTGTGACACTGTAGTTGGCCTCAGGTTGCAGGAAACATAAAGAGCTTTATTTTAAAGCTTAGCACTAAATCCAGGTAAGACATGAAAGTAGGACTCCACTAGAGATGTGGGACACATTGTATTCAGTGTCTTCAGTGTAGGGGGGAAGTTATTTCCTGTGGTTTTTTCCACAATACAAGCTTAACCCAGCTACTCCAAAGTATGGAGGTGTTGATCATGCTGACATTGATCAATACAGACTTATTTTGTTGCATATTCCCATTTTCTTTATGAAAATGCCATTATTATTTGTTATATGGTCTTGGCTGGGGGGTCATCAGCAGGCAGACAGCAGTCCAGACACAGCAACGTATTTAAGTCAAATTTTGGGGGAATAATAGTATAGTGTTGTGTAGTAAATAGTATCAAATAATAGAGCTGATCAACATACTCACCTACATATATATACAGACACCCTTTTTTCACTATGCTGTTTTTGGTACTTTTTCATCAGTGTGTACATCCTCTTCAGTTTACATATAATTATATACTTTGATATAGTATTTGTAAATACCCAGATCAGCCATAACGTTAAAATGTGTGGCATGAACAACTTTAGATATCTCGTTGCAGTGGCAGCTGCAAGGGGTTGAATGTAGTTGATGTGTTGAAACGAGGGAAAACAAGCAAGCGTAAAGATCTGAGTGACTTTTGTGAGTGTCAGATTGTACGATTTTTTTTTTTTTTGCCACAAAGTACACTAAGAAAGGACGACCAGTGAACCAGCGAAAGGGGTTGTGGAACCCAAGGCTCCTTGATGCATATGGGGAGGGAAGTTTGGTCTGATCCCACAGAACAGCCATTTTAGCACAGCCTGCTGAAAAGTTAAATCTGGCTATAATGTAAAGGTGTCTGAATACAGTGCATTGCAGCATCTGTGGCTGTCCCATGGCCTCTGTCAGCAGGATATACTGCATAAAAACTGTTCAGGAATTGAGAAACTTTGAATGATAGTCCAAGGTATTGACTTGGCTTCCAGATTCTTCACATCTTAACCCTATTAAGTATCTGTCAGATGTGCTTGACAAAGTAGTCCGAATGTCTAATGTTCTAATGTCTTGTGGAGTCCATGCTTTGATGAGTCAGAGTTGTTTTGCAGTTCAAGGAGGACCTACACAAATTTTAATAAATCTACGGTTGATTGGCGTATTAACCAAAATGTTTTTTTTGTAAGCATAAAAACTGCACCTGTTTTCATTATAAAAGGAATTCACCAAACAAGTAGCAATTACATGTAAATGGAAAAAGATACAGAACAACAGCAAACACAGAATCAATAGGAAACATAAATATTAGGTACCATAAATATGTTCCTTTTCTGTGGGATAAGAAAAAAGTTAATCAATGTTGCCAGAGAACATCTGTAGTGATTATGAATGATTTAAATGGGATAAGAAATGCCTGGATAAATCACTTAAGTGTTTTCAGCTTGTATCTATGTCACTGTAAAATTCCATACATGCCTTCAGCTAGCCTCTAACAAACTCTAGCAAAATAAACCAACACTGTAGAATGCTGCTAAACTCTGCATGGTTTTGCTAAAAACTACACAATTTAATGCCAAAAAGTATGTCCACATGTTCAGACATGTGAGTTCAGAGGCAATTAACACTCCCACTGAAAAACAAGCTTTTCTTTCTAGGCATTTTCACTTGAAGCTTTGCTTAAAAGTTGCAATTGTGCCTTATGTAAGGGATTCTGCTTATTAGCTGTTTGTGTTCCAAAGTACTTGTATATATTTTTTTTATATATATACAGTAATCCCCCGTTATTATCCCCCAGTGTTTATGTTCCAAAAACGCGATAAAAGCTATTTTATGTATACAGTACTGTACTGTATTAACATTTTACTTTATTTTATAATTAATAATTATATATTTTTTAAAGAAATGTCATTATCATCAACATAGAACTCCATAAAACAATTCCTTAAGTTTTTTGGTCTGTCGTGCTATTCGCTATTCGTGAGACCGGGAAAATCAGCCAAACAAATTAGTTAAGTGGCAAATGCAATTTCACGAAATTCGTACAGTGGTAAAGCGGGGGATCACTGTGTGTGTGTGTGTGTGTGTGTGTGTGTGTGTATATATATATGATGAGTTGTGGATATTTTTTATTAATATAATAAAGTTAGTCACTTTAAATCTTGAAGATGCGCTGTCTACAAATTAATTAAAGCAAAATCTGGGTACAGTTGTTTTCCCGTCATCCATACAAAAGTTAATTTATGTGGTCTGATTGTGTGGGTGTTTGTGTGCTCTGACACTTTAGTACAGTTAAGTTAATCTGAGAACTAGCATGACTGGTTACTGACAAGTCTGAACAGATTTTATATTCTACTATACATTTATCCTCTCTCTACTGCTGTAAAGTTTTCCAAATGCAGTACAGCAGTAGAGAGAGGATAAATGTATAGTAGGATAAATCAAGTACAGTGCAAGTAAATTTGAATATAAAATTGCCATCAGGTTTATTACTTAGGAATGCATTCATACATGACTGACTAATAAGCTTCTTATCTAAAAATCCCATAAATTACATGGTCTGGGTTCAGCTTCCAACTAAATCTTGTCTACCCTGTGTTATTTCCGTGCTCTTAATCTATTGCTGTTCTGAATTTAGTTTTGGAGTTTCTATTAAGGCATTTGGATAGTAAAAGGCAAATCTATAGCTTAGCCACTGATTCATTCATGTGGCTGTAATACTATAAACCATAACCTTAAATTATTACCCTTCAATAAGATAGAGTGCTTTCTGATTCGCTTGCTTTAAGTTCAAATACAAGTGCTGTGGCAATATAAGCAGGAGTTTTGTTAACATGCAGGAATCTCAAGAAAGTCTATGTAGCTCCTTGTGTCTGTGGGTTCTTTGGTGAACTGCAGATTAACTGAACAGCTTTTAGAAGCTGCACTGCTTCAGAAGGTGGATTAATTAGAAAACTAAAGTATTTTTGTAGTTTGCCCAGAATCAAACAATGAGCTATTATTCCATATTTTCATCATTTAGAGTAGGCACGGGGTTAAATTCACTCCCAACGAGCAAAACACACAATCACCTTGCTCAAATGATAATGTATATAAAACCAGTGCTGTTTCCCCATATTTTCTTACAGAATGTGAATATAAATGGAAAATGTGTGGGAGGGTATGTGAGTGGTCACAGTTGCACAAATGCAAGCTGCAGTTAACTGGAATTATGTGACAGTTATGCGACACATTAATCATTATGCATAAAAATGTTTGAATCATCAATATCCAGTTTAGCACTGGGCTGTACATTCTGTATCATTTCTGTATAATCATAACTGTATAATTGTAAATTCATAGCATATCCTAAATTATATTCTACATATCTGTATACCGTCTCTCTATATAATTGTATATAATATATATGTATATTCTTTGTAACATTTTACATTATACTATTGTTGCTGTGTACCTGTACTATGCAATTAAGATCTTTCTATCTATCTAAAGTTGTACATGAATCAGACAATATCACATAATGGTTTTCCATAGAAAATGACAATGCACCAATCACAATCTCTTCCTGCAGTGTTTAGTTGTATATGGATGGCAGAAACACGAATCTCTTGTGAACTACAAAATTCCCGCTCCGCTTTATCTCGACTATCTTGAAACACCTCTTTTGTCTAAATGCTGGGATAAACCAGTCTGGCTACATGTTTCCAAAAGCTTTCACACTTTTTCATTAAATAGGTGAAAAGTCCATAACATTTGGTGATACTGTACAACCCCAATGTGGTGTATATTAGGAAAATCCCCTCCCCAGTGAATAAAGGGATTTGTGTTCTACACCAGGATTGTCAATAGGAGAAGGTCTTTTGTTTTGGTCTCAGAATTTAATAGTGATAAGTGAAAAGGCAGATATTACAAAAAAACCAAAAACAATCCAGTTGTTTTGCTTTATTCATTAGACCTGTAATTCATCAGCGGCTATTATAGAAATGTCTAGTGCTTAAGTTTATGTAGATATACAAACACATTTAGTTAAACAGCAAGTTCCACAGAAGCCTCAGAAAGTGGTTACGTTTTTAGCTTATTAATTAAATTAAATTAGAGCACAATGTTCAGGTCTCAGTTTATAGTAAATTATTTCCTTGAAAACACTTCTGGCACCTTAATAAGCAAATCCCTTGGGATTCTTTTTCCCCTATTACATTGTTTTGTTCAAAAAATATCGTCACTGGCCGCTGGCTGACCTTACCTAGTCACTGCCAGAGGGAGAAGAACCCATGGTTTTTTCTATTTATTTCTATGCTAGTAGAAACTTTATCAATTTGTATTTTGATCAGTTTCACAGCTAAAATACCACTTCTTTCGGCTTCTCCCATTAGGGGTCTCCCCAGCGGATCATCCGTCTCCATACCCCCTGTCCTTCACATCTGCCTCTTTCAACCCATCTACCTGCATGTCTTCCCTCACCAGATGCATAAACCTCCTCTTTGGTCTTCCTCTTTTCCTACTTCCTGGCGTCTCCACCCTCAGCATTCTTCTACCGATAAACCCCATGTCCCACCTAGACAGACAAAAGAAGTGAGTTGATTATTTCCTCAAAATTAATAGCAAAAGTCTTTGGCTGTTCTGTGTGGTGTTTTTCAAATCTTTTAATTTCAGGAAAATGGAGTGATAAAAGTATTGTAACCAATAAAATGTAAACATGATCATAAGTTGTAAATTGGTTTGCAAAATAAAAGTTTATTTATTTGAGAATAGGTTGGCAAAGTATATTTACTTTAGGTTGTACAATACATAATGAAGAAAATGTTATATAGTGTTGGGTAAATTGGAGGGCTAATGATTATTTTGATAATCTTTTAATCAGTCAGTATTATTATTATTTTTGATTAATCTGATTTTTATTTATTATTGTTATTATAATATAGGAAAATGAGAGAGAGAAGGTTGGATGATGTGGAGATGCTGAAGCAGGAAGTGGATAGGATTAGTAAGGAGGAAGTGAGAGCAGCGATTATGAGAATGAAGAGTGGAAAGTTGGTTGGACCAGATTGCATACTGGTAGAAGCATGGAGATGTTTAGGAGAGATGGCAGTGATGTTTTTAACCAGATTGTTTAACAAGATTTTGGAATGTGAGAAGATGCCTGAGAAATGGAGAAGGAGTGTGCTGGTACCGGTTTTTAAGAATAGGGAGATGTGCAGACCTGCAGTAACTACAGGAAAATAAAGTTCATCAGTCACACCATGAAGTTATGGGAAAGAGTAGTGGAAGCCAGGCTGAGAGAAGAGGTGACCATCTGTGAGCAGTAGTATGGTTTCATGCCGATGCATTATTTGCTTTGAGAATGTTGATGGAGAAGTATAGAGAAGGTCATAAGGAGTTGCATTGTGTGTTTGTTTGTGGATTTAGAGAAAGCGTACGACAGGGTGCCGAGAGAGGAGTTGTGGTACTGTATGATTAAATAAGGTGTGGCAGAGAAGTATTTGAGGGTGGTGCAGGAAATGCATGAGGACAGTGTGACAGCAGTGAAGTGTGCAGTAGGAACGACAGACTGGTTCAAGGCGAAGGTTGGACTGCATCCAGGATCGGCTCTGAGCCCTTTCTTGTTTGCAGTGGTGATGGACAGGTTGACGAACGAGGTCAGACAGGAGTCTCCCTGGCCAGTGATGTTTGTGGATTATATTGTGATTTGTGGGGAGAGTAGGGACCAGGTTGAGAAGAGCCTGGAGAGCTGGAGGTATGTGGTGGAGAGAAGGGGAATGAAAGTCAGTAGGAGTAAGACAGAGTACATGTGTGTGAATGAGAGGGGGTGCAGTGGAGAAGAGGTAGAGAAGGTGGAGGAGTTCAGGTACCTGGGCTCAACAGTGCAAAGTAATGGAGAGTGTGTTACAGAAGTGAAGAAAAGACTGCAGGCAGGGTGGAGTGGGTGGAGAAGAGTGGCAGGAGTGATTTTGTGATTTGTGAAGCAATTTGTGTAAATCAACATTTGTATTGTTTTTAATGATAATTGCAGATGGCAAGTTGACAATCATGTTAAAAAAAAATCTGTATAAAACACGATACAACATTGTTTTGACAATTCTAATTGTTTCAAAAATACATAATTATTTTTGTATAACAATTAAATGATATATGCATAAATAAATATACACTGAACAAAATAAACATTGAAAACAAGCATTTAAACATAGTAAAGCCACAGTAAATCACATTTGAAAACAGAAGTTAACTGTAGTAGACAAATGCTATATAAAGAGAATGGAACGGAGAAGCCCAAAACGCTAACAGACTTGGTGTACAAATGCATAATCAATCATTCGCTGAAAACCACAACAATGAATATAAAATGTAATCGTTTACTGCTGTTGTTATTTGCTGCTTTTAAATTGTATTTGTTCGCACCATTTTAATTGGATCCATCACAATGTCGCGAGCCAGCTGATTGCGCAACCTGATGCTCACGAGTCACGCTAGAACAGATCCAGTGCGACTGTCCCGATGTTAGTAAACAAACAGTTTACACAACAGCACTTCATTAAACTATACCATTTTCACATGATGAGGAGATACAGTTTTTGCTTACCGTGCTGATGTTTAGCCTTCACCCGTGACTTAAGACACAAACGTTTTCCTGCTGCGGGTGGATCCTTTACTCTTCGCCTTTTCACAAGCAGCTGTTATCTTAGCTTCACGCTAACCCGTAACGTGAGCAGCCCAACTAATCAATAACGGCATTTGTTGACCACAAATTTAATCATTGATTATTATCGACTTTATTGATTAGATGTTGCAACCCCAGTAAATTGTATAAAGTGGAAAAGTGTTGTATATTAATTGTTTCTGTTGTGGGACTGCAATTATCAGTCCAAATAATTGGGACAATAGAATATGGCTACAGTATAGGTCTTAAATACATTTCTTAAATAAATAAGTTTTTATCAAATTAATGATTATAGATAGATCATTTTTATTTTATTTGTTTTGCATATATAGATACCCATACATATAAATAAAATATTAGTGCAGATGTATGTAAGGCACAATATTTGTAGCAAATGAGGGGTATTTACAATATGTACATTGTATGTATAATTGTACAGAGTCTATACAGTGATCTAACGGTGTAGCGCAGTGAAGTGTAGTGTGATAATGGATGGAAAAATCCCTGAACTTGCTGGTTCTGGTGTGTATGTTCCTGTATCTCCTACTTGATGGAAGGAGGTTAAACAGTTTGTGACTGGGATGTGAAGAGTCCTTGATGATTTTGTGAGCTCTGCGCAGACATCTGCTGTGGTAAAGGTGCTCAATGGCAGGTCGTTGGGTGCCAGTGGAGCCTCCATACTACACAGTGATGGAGTTGGTCAGAATGCTTTCGATGATGCAGTGGTAAAAACTCATTAGAATCCCTGGGGACAGATGAGCTTTCTTAAGTCTCTTCAAGAAGTACAAGCATTGTTGTGCCTTCCCAACCAGAGCTGAAGTATTCTGGTGCCAGGAGAGGCCCTCAGAGATGTGAACTCCAAAGACTTTCCCTACCTCGGTTCTGTTGATGTAGACTGGGAAACAGTCTCCTGCTGTTGAGTTTTACAAAGTACACAATGAGCTCTTTAGTCTTCATGGCGTTGAGGGTCAGGTTGTTGGTGGCACACCACGCTGTCAGGCTTCGGATCTTTTTATCTTCTCTATTATTATGCATTGTATGCCAGTTAACGGTGGTCTTTTTTATTTCTCTTCTCCACAGCAGAGTAGCCATCAAAGCTGTATGATGAAGTGATGCCAAATTTAGCTGGCAGGCTGACGAAGAGCCATGGAAGGAGTCGAGCGAGAAGCTTCTGTAGGGAAGAGTGGCAATGTGGCAGAGTTGACAGTCATGCAGAATGTTGTAGCTTTGGATGGGCTTTCTGAAGATGAAAGGTCATCGCAGCCTGACTTTCCTCACATTTCTGAGGACACAGACTGGTTAATGGTTCAGGAAAGAGAATCAACCTCTCCTGAGCTGCAGGAGCTCGCCTCTGCCTCTGTCGAGGAAGGGGAAAGTAAAGAGATTGTGGACAATACATGTGTCCAGAATGGGGAGAAAGCTGAAAAGGATAAACCACAGAAAAACAGCATCACTACTGTAACAACCAGCACGTGTCCAGGTAAATGACTGTCAATTAACCAACAACAAAATGTAAATTTGTGTTCTGTTTTCAAATTATTGTATTTATTTGCAGCTTTATTCATTATTCCCATTGAATAAAAAAAAATCCCAAATCATGGCTAGAGTCCCTTGCGGTGTTATTTACAAACTCTTATTTGAAACTCTGCAACTCTACAGTACCACAACTCCTCTAACATATCCATGCATGTTAAATCCAATAAATCCAACTACTACACCTGGGTTTACTAACATATAATGGTATTGAAATGACTCTTTTGAAATACCATATACTATAGAATGGCTAGGCTTTGTATATTTGTAAGCAGTTATTATTTTTACACTTTTATAATATTCATGGTGTTATCATTTTTTTCCTCACTGTGTGTCTCAGAGCTGCTGGAGAGCTCCACTCTCTCGTTGTCTGATCATTTAAAGTTGGGCAGGGATGAGCCAGAATGTACAGGACTGAATGTGGAGTGCAAGATATGTGGGGACAAAGCTTCAGGGTTCCACTACGGTGTTCATGCCTGTGAAGGTTGCAAGGTATCTGCTTGAGCTCCATTTAAGTTTTTTGGATTAGAAGTAATGTCTCAGTGTCGTTCTTTCTGCTCTCTGATTTGGTTCCAATAAAAAAATTATTTAACAAAAGCTGAAAGAAAAAAAAAAAACCTAAATCCCCTAAAAATGTTTACTTCTTTAAAATGGTTAACAAATGCAAAATATTTTATTTTGTTTTGCCAATTTTGACATAATAGAGGCATAAAAGTGTTCACACTAGCGGGCAGCAAAGCAACATGCAATCAATTATTTTATGTCTACATGCATGAACCTGAGCGACAATGTCAGAAACAGCAGCAAGCAAAATGCAAAAAGTTGATTGCAGATTACATATGATGTAGTAAACTGTCAAATCTAGACATATGTGGTACAACATTTGTGTGGTGTACTGCTCTGCTCCCCAAAAAAAAAAAAAAAAGGAATAAACACTGATATCTGCACTTGAAAAGTGAAATATTTAACAACTCATTGAACATCTCGGAGACTAAATTAAATAAGGCTTTGAACAAATTAGCAAAGATCATTCCTGTCTCTGGAGAGTGCTGCTGGATAGTACCATAACTCATTTTTACACTTTTCATTAAAGTACTAAGACTTTAGAGACATTTACTACATTATGGTTTACTTTATTAGGCACATTTTAAAGACAACCAAATAATATGCTGTTATTGATTGTGTGCTAGCTTTTCATCACTACTCTTTCATGCACACTGGCATCAAAAGTTGTGTTTGCACCACACCTTCAAAAGGCACAAGCGAACTAACGCTCATTATTTTGAATGCAGGGTTAAAATGCTCAGAAATGATCACACTGCATTGACTTTGTGATGGATTCCAGTTTTTTTTTTTTTTTTTTTTTTAAGGTCAAGACATGTTTTACAGTACATTTTCAAATAATTTATTGTTGTGTGTTTAGATATAATGGAGACATTAAACGTCAATGGCTATAGAGATTTGGCATCCAGAAAATACTTACATTAACATTTTCACTTATCATGACTATATAACAAATGTTGTTTAAAAAAGTTAAAAGTAGAAAAAAATTGTAATATTTAATATTTTGAGAATTGACTTAGCCTTGCCATTTAGTCCGAACTGTGTTTATATATATTGTTTATTTAAATTGAAGAAAAGGCTTACAATTAAAGATGCATTATCTTCCGATTTAAAGGGATTTTTCAGACGCACCATTCGAATGAAGCTAGAATATGATCGCTGTGAACGGACCTGTCGCATCCAAAAGAAAAGTCGCAATAAATGCCAGTATTGCCGCTTCCAGAAGTGTCTGGCTCTCGGCATGTCCCATGATGGTGAGATTTGTGCATTCACATTAAAAGTCAAAGATAAGAGGTAGGCAATTGTGGCATGTAATTTTGGTTTCACACATGCTGGAATTAGTTGAGTTGTAAGAGGTAACAACACAATCATTTACTTTGTGGGAAAAGTAATTTTGTAAACATTTTGGATGTGCACTTGTACACATTAAATAGTTTGTATAGTCATGATGTTTACTTATTATTAAAAAACTTTAATCAGCATTAACGTGTTAGTCAATTGATGTCTAGTGTATCTTAAATGTAAAAAGGAAGACAAAAGTAGCTCCAAACAGTGAGTAAAAGGTAATAACAGTAAAACACGAGGATTACGGCTTTTTTATTGTTTGTGTTATTTGCTGCTAATCCTTGCAACATACTTGAACATGCTGGAACTTAAAATGTAAGCCATTTTAATCCCACAACTCCACAGCCATTCGTTATGGCCGTATGCCAGAGGCAGAAAAGAAGAAGCTGGTGGCAGGACTGCTAGCAGGAGAGAAGAGTCTACTGAACCCTGGAGGCTCCGATCTCAAAACTTTGGCAAAGCACGTCAACTCGGCCTACCAGAAAAACCTCAATATGACCAAGAAGAAGGCACGAAGCATCCTCACCGGAAAGACCAACTGCACACCGGTATTTCCACATAGACACGTTCGTCTTGGACAAGTCAGGGCTCTGTGCAGGTCCCACACAGAGCATAGCAAACTATTACTCTGTGCACAGGGACATTGTCGTGCTGGAACATGTTTTGAGCCCATTAGTTACAGTGAATGGAAACTGTTATGTTACACCATACATAGACATTCTAGACCATTGTATGTTTCCAGACATTTATCTGTGTGATGATCAGGTGTCCATATATCTTTGGCCATATAGTGTATTTTGCAAGTAGATGTGTATTTCAAATTCATGTCTCAGTTAAGTTGAAAATTGTTTCATCAGTCAGCACAATATACAAGTTTAATGCAAATCAACTAACCTATGACCCTAAGAATATAACAATGCTATGTTTGGGCCTCTCTGATTTTTATTTATTTATTTATCAGTCTTTGCACACCATCTCTTTCTTTAGCCCTTTGTGATTCATGACATGGACTCATTGTGGCAAGCAGAGAATGGTTTAGTCTGGAACCAGCTGAATGGTGCCCCCCTAAACAAAGAAATTGGAGTGCATGTCTTCTATCGCTGCCAGTGCACCACAGTGGAGACAGTTCGAGAGCTCACAGAGTTTGCCAAAAATATCCCTGGCTTTGTAGAGCTCTTCCTTAATGATCAGGTAATAATGTGGTGTGATTTTGATTTTTGATTTTTAGCACAAGATTTATTCTTATTTAAAACCA
The DNA here is from genome assembly GCF_014805685.1 of Silurus meridionalis. Lineage (NCBI taxonomy): Eukaryota > Metazoa > Chordata > Actinopteri > Siluriformes > Siluridae > Silurus > Silurus meridionalis. Next base: position 16,529,882 of record NC_060900.1, read on the forward strand.
ATTAAGTAGTTATGATGGAGATTTGCTGCTCCACCTTATATAAAACTTACCTCAGATTCAGTCTTTGTGTCTTTTGAGCTTATTTTGCATGTACCTCTCTCGTAGGTAACTTTGTTAAAGTATGGTGTCCATGAGGCTATTTTTGCAATGCTACCATCACTCATGAATAAAGATGGACTCCTGGTAGCCAATGGAAAGGGCTTTGTGACGAGAGAGTTTCTGCGTAGCCTGCGCAAACCCTTCAATGAAATTATGGAACCCAAGTTCGAATTTGCTGTGAAGTTCAATGCCCTGGAGCTAGATGATAGTGACCTGGCTCTGTTTGTTGCAGCAATCATACTCTGTGGAGGTGAGAGCTTAAGCACAACAGCATTACAGATAAGTGTTTGTGTGTAGCTTTTCGGCTTTAAATATAGTTTTCTTAATTTAATCTAAATGTAATCACCCCAAGGTCAGACATTCAGTTTAGGACGTTGCTAAGCAATTGCTTCAAACTTTTTCGAATCCTTGTGAGTAGTATAGTATACTAGGCAAGGGATATTGTTCTGCTGGGATTGGATTGAGGATGAACTCCTTTAAATGGGATTTAGATTACACTTTGGAAAATTCAATATAGAAATATATTTTTTGGAGTGTGTTTATTTTTTTACAATTAAAAAATTAATTTCTGTTTATTTCAAGTGTGTGTGTGTGTGTGTGTGTGTGTGTGTGTGTGTGTGTGTGTGTGTGTGTGTGTGTGTGTGTGTGTGTGTGTGTGTGTATAACGATGAGTGTAACGTTACCTCTAAGTGCATCATCTTTGTTGAGAAAAACTATATCTGTACATTCACATATGTTGAGAAACATCTCATGGTGTGTACTAACTTCTTCACATAATACATTCTCAACAATCTTTTCAGAACTAGAACTGATCTAAAACTGATCAGTCAAGCCTCATATCTCAATAATGTGCCTCTCGATACAGATCGCCCTGGACTTATGAATGTGAAGCAGGTTGAGCAGATTCAGGATAGCATCCTCCAAGCTCTGAACCAGCATCTCCAGGCTCACCATCCAGAGTCAGTCTGCCTCTTTCCCAAACTGCTGCAGAAGATGGCTGACCTGAGGCAGTTGGTCACAGAGAATGCTCAGCTGGTCCAGATGATTAAGAAGACTGAATCGGAGACCTCGCTCCATCCGCTTCTACAGGAAATTTATAAAGACATGTATTAAATCTTATGACTTAGGACTTTCAAACATCAGACTTAAGTGACGTGTTGCACAGAAGCATCTACGGTGCTGCAGATACCATAGAATTTTTATATTGGCAAATAATAGCGTTTTACAAATACTGTGTTTGAAAACTGACTTTTTCTTCGGGCAGGGCTTTTTTCCTCAAAAGAACAAAAAACAAAACGTGATTTTTGTGAAGGTCAACCTCTGTTTCCAGAACATTTATATCACCCAGAATATAAAAGTATTTTCATAAGATGTGTGTTATATGTATATCCTTTTTCCAGTCGTTTTCAATTAAATAGACTTTAAATGAAAATATTTAAGGGTTAGTACTAATTGTCATTTTACATATTTCAAGGCTGCTGCTCATAACTAAATCCAGAAACTACAGGACATTTTAATTTTGTTTACTGATGAATTGATTTATTGATTAACATTTATTGATAAAAGCCAGACGTATCTAACTCTGTCCAATACTGTAGCCTAAGGAAGTGATCAGAAATGCGGGGAAACGGTTTCACTTGGTAAATTACTCAGGTGTTGAGTAACTGCTTGTCGTTATTTTCTCCTACAGTTACTTGCTTTACATTTGCCGAATGAATTTCATAGCCATGAACTTGAATTCCACGTCAATCTGATATGCATATGGAACATAAAAACTTAATTTCTCCAGTACTATGTACTGTTTCACCTTTGTGTATAGATATACTTTATGTACTTTTTTTTTTTTCTTGATTCAATTGGTTTCTTACAGGTACAGAATTCAGTTGGTTTTGCAAAGTTTTTTTGTACTTTGAAACTAAATATTGATTTTTTTTTTTTTTTCTCCCTTTCATTTGTAGTGCAAAGATTTGTGCAACAGTACTGAAGTTTCTAATTAACTATTTAGAAAGACCCGTTGCACACGGTCACTTAGAATAACACCATATCACAAAAAGTCAATATTTAGTTTCTGGTGCCCAGTAGGAGAATTCTGATGCAGGTGATGGACAAATACAAAGCAGACAATTCTGAATGATTTTTTTTTTTTTATTAATTGAGAGAGAGCTCACAGTGTAATTCTAGGTGGGAGTAAAATAAAATGTGTTTATTCATTTATCTAGTTACCCTAACATACACATATATGAGTTAGTCTTTTAACAAATCCTAATCATATCATGTGTCTTTTGTATTGGCCCCTACATAGTATCACTTAATTTGTTTAAAACATTTTAGACATTAACCCCATTGATATGAAACTGGCTGAACATTATAACTGATTTTATGTTTAGAATATTTAATCTTTTTTTCCCTTAGATTTTAACTATGTCCTGTTTGTAGACATTTGAGTTTTGACTGTGTGATTAAAATTATTACACTTGCTGCTGTACAAGCTGAAGAGCACAATATAAATGACCTGTATAAACTATGGGATGTTTATCTGGTTATGTGGATTCGTTCTTCAATATCTATGCTGAATGCACTTGCATTTTCCACTTCACTTTTCCCTACTACACAGGACACTTTTTTGTGATGATGCAGACCTTCTGGTTTTTGTGTGGCATTAATTTACCAAATCAACACTAAATTAAAGCCCAGTATCTTAATTGTTGTTGTTCTCTGTGATTTACCATTATCACATTGTTTTGCTGGTCTGACTTTCATGGACTTCAAGTATTGCATACTACAGATCTGGCCATTCTGACCAGCAGCCAAAAGTTTTAATACTGTGAATACTGTGCTTTAGAAATAATTGCTAATTTCTCAGTAAGAAACACTGTACAAACTAAATAAGTATTGACATCTGCACATCTGAATCCTGAGAAAATACCAGTTAAAATGTCTAGATTGGCTTTATGTTCTAGCAACAGATGAACAGGCATAAATAAGATTTTCTGCTCTATTTTGGGCCTTGCTTATATATTTTAGTTGCCCCAATTCTGTCACAACTGTGCATTCAAATATAATTAAAACACAAATGAAAATCTGTACAAATGTTATTTGTTTAGTTGAAATAAAATGTATTTATAAGCACTGGTGGACAGTAACAAAGTAAATGTAATTTGTTACTGTTCTGAAATATCTTTTTTTTAAGTATCTAATGTACTAGTATTTCCATTTAGGGAGACTTTTACTTTACATTCACTACATTTCAAAGTCAAATATCTTACTTTTTACTCAACCACATTTTGTAAAATCACTCATTTGTTTTTATTTATGAGTGGATAAAAATTTAACTGGTCAAGCATGCAGCAAGCCACTAATAAGGGTAGAGTGGGCACTCTGTTTTGATTTAAACTCCTGACTAACTTGCCATAGAAGTAGTTAAAAAGAAGGTTTGGGCTCATGATAACTTTCATAGATATCAGTGTTTGACTAATTAATATCATACAAATAATAGAATAGTGTGCTAAGAGTAACACAGTATTTTCCTATTAATTAAGTTGATTGAACAAGAGTTTTGTGAGAAAATTGATAATATAGGGAATAGTACTTCCATGTCCACCACTGTTTATAGGTTTTTCTTTACAAATTTATATGAAGTCAACTTCACTGAAGAACAAATGTCATAAGTTTTGCATGTGATTTCGACTGGTAGTTCCTATGGTTTTAGTAAATAGGATAGGGGTGTAGTTGATCACAAATTTATTCTGGTAGCACTGGGTGTTGGACAGAACTGCATCTACACCCCGAGCACAAAGTGGACATATTCACATCTAGAGTAGGTTACAGCCAATCCACCTTCCTGCATGTATTGGGAGGTCGGAGAAAACTGGAGAACCTAGAGGAAACGTATACAGACCTTGCTGCAAACTTAGTTTTGGACTGAGGACACTAGATGTATAAGGGGGCAAAGCAGCCCACTGTGCCACCCAAGTTCTTAATTAGTAGAACAGTCTTCATGTCATAGAATGCATCCCAAATGGCACACCTTAAATATTTCCTGAAATAGGCTATGTAATTGGATTATATTAAACTTTATTGTCATTGTGCAAAGTACATGTACAGAGCCAATGAAATTGCAGTTAGTATTTAACCAGAAGTGCATGAATGGTTTATTTACAATAAATTACTATATGTTAAATGCGGGAATGGGTCCATATGTATAGGGGTGAGAGTGATTAATGTACAGAAGGTGAAGTAGGTAATAAGATATGGTATATATAGTAATATACAGTGCAACTGCAAAATTGTGAAGAGGATAAGACATGTCAAGAAGATAACATGCTCAAATAACCTGATATACATATGTAAATATACAAATACAGTATATACAAAGTACATATGGGTGAAATATATAGTAGTGCAATGATGCATAGCGAAAAAAGCAGTGCAATAAGACAAAAAGTGACAGTGCAGTAGTGTATAATTAGTCCTAAACTGCCTGCCTTGATAGAGACCACTAGACTAGGCCTAGAACTCATCTGCTCTCGTCTACAAAGTAGGCGGGTTTACTGATTGATTAAACCAATTGCTTACAAGCTAGTTTAATTGACCTGAAGCCACGCCCAACCATTTTTATATATATTTATACACACACGTGCAGCGCTCAATCGAGAATTTAGACGCTGAGGTGAAAGCAAGCTGTCAAATGGAGAAGAATACACAGGTCACTGAAGAGCAAAGAGTTCGTAATGGTATTTGTAGGTAAGAAGGTTTTTTGGCCTTTAGTCAGCTTTGTATTTCGTTTATTTACATTTTTGTATATTCGGTTTGAGTATTGCTGTCTAGCGCGTGAGACGTGGAAACCCTTCTATCGAATCGAATTTGTTTGACGCGTGCTCTGTGATGTCACTCCCTACCGCCGACCATGTGTCGCTTAGCAACGTATAAATGCAACAACTTGCCGGATAGTGATGCACATTAGCGCTTAATGTTACTAATGGATGGTCGCAGGAAGTCGCGTAGAGCTTCGAACAGCCGGTTGAACTTCAGAAGGGAAATTTGCAGGTATTTAAGTCGTGACTTGAGTTACTTGTATAAAGTGGGAAGTTTTTATGGATTGACTTCACAGGCTAGCTAGAATAACAGTCGGTTGTCGTACACCATCATTCGATCATCAGCAAAGTGGAAAAATGCACACAAACGAGTAATGTGGTATTTCTGTATACCTGGGCTTTTCGACGTGTTCTAAACACCTAACTTGCTCAAGGACTTGGGTTGTGCAACCAATAGTTTAAACTGGTAAGTTGATACATAAAGGCTAAAACTAGTTCCTTCAAACAGGTTACTTTTCCGTTTGTTTTTAATGTGTACATATTAAATAAATCTGACGTACAAGACTGAAATCACCCAATCAGTGCCACCATAATGATTGTTCTTAGTAAATCGGTCATGTCTCCTCAGAGATGTATTTCATTTGAATATTTGCATTATTTGAAAATGTTTAGCACCTAAATTACAACTGTTTTGGTACTTTGTAGGCTGTTAAAACTTTGGTTTTAAGTGCAGTTTGTGCTAAAATCTTTTATACTTGTGTGTTTGTCTTTTCAGACAGTTTGTGAACGGTTCATGCAGCTTTGGTCAGCACTGCTTTTATCGGCACGAATATCCTGCTGCTTCTTCAGCTCAGGTGTGCAGATACTTTCAGAAAGGAGGTTGCTGGTTTGGTGAAAACTGCAGGTATGTGGTGTTTATTTCAGTTATTTCTTTTTTTTTAAAAGGGGGGATTACATTCAAAGGTTGTCTCTTATTGCAGGTATCTTCACATTGCTGGACCACATAGGGGACTTCTGCTGTTAGGCGTGGTTCGGTGCCAGTAGTCAATACTTCTACCTTGCCAGGCCATGGTTCGGCTTCCCTACGGGGTTCTGAGCCTTCACTTTTCCCTGTGTTCGACCCGTTCAACTCTGGGAGACGTGGCTCTGAACCCATGGTCACTTTCAACTGGAGGAGACGTGCCAGTGAGCCCTTGGTCACAACTTCAAGCCACCAGCAGATTTCACAAAGAGAAACAGCAGATATTGCTGAGGAGGAAGAGCATGCTGTTTTGGAAGCAGGGTCTACAGGTCATCAGCAGGGTAAACTATAATTTGTGATATCCTTTTTATTTTTTGTTTTTGGTCTAAATGTTTTGATTTTTTTGTTTGTTTTGCAGAGGAAGGGTTGCAGCCACTGGAAAGGGATAACCCTAGTCTTCATCATTTACCTTGCAGTAGTCAAGATGAATCCACATCTCAGGTGTCCTATTTGTTTATTTTTTGATAATCTTAGATTGTTCATTTCTTTCTAAAATGTTAATCTTCTGGCTATGCATATTCACTAAAGCTTCACTGTTTTCATGGACTTCATCTGCAGGAGAGTGGTGCAACTGCTTCAAACCCAGGACTGTTTATGGCCTACAATGAAAGCAAAGATGTTGTCTGCGGTATCTGTATGGACAAGGTGTATGAAAAAGCCACGGCACGTGAGAGGCGCTTTGGAATCCTGCCTAACTGCAGTCATGCTTTCTGTCTTGGCTGCATCATGACTTGGCGAAAGACCAAAGACTTCCAGGAGGAGGTTATAAAGTAAGTTTGTAATACCATTTACTTTTAGCTAAAGATGTTTAAGACCTTTTTTTTTTTTTTTAAATTGACTGATTGGTAAAATGTCTGGTTAAACAGGGCCTGTCCACAGTGTAGAGTGAGGTCCTCTTTTTACATTCCCAGTAAATATTGGGTTTGTGAGGGTGAGGCGAAAGAAGCGCTAATTGCATCATTTAAAGAAAAGAGCAGGTAATTATTGGTTTGCCGTTTTTCCACATTGAACTATACTTGTAAATATACATGCATTTAGTTCATTGTGCTTTTCAAAGGGTTGGATATGCCTTAAACAGGGCATAAAGTCCAAGCTGCAAGAACTGGGTTTCCCTTTACTCATTTGTGTTCTCTGCCTTAATCCCACAGTAAAATAAAGTGCAATTTCTTTTTGCGGCATGGATGCTGCCCCTTTGCGTTAGAGTGCATCTATAGCCATGAACTACCACCAGGGCACCAACCTCAAGGACGCTTTAGACAAAAGGTGACTATCTTTTTATCCAGTATGGCTGCAATGCTTTAAGTACTTTGCATAAACTTGTCAATGACCTGATCCATCTAGTAACCCTATTGTATCTTCCCATGATAATGCAGAATGCTTTGGAGATGCTGGAGGATATGGATAATGAGGAGCAGCGACTTTTGGGATACCTTATTGCCCTTGCTCTTTTGGATGATGATGAGTTTGATTTTATACAAATTGACCATGTTTAGTTTATGGGAGGAGCTTCCAATCCTGTGCCCTTGAGGTTGTTGACATGTAATCGATTTGTGATGTGCCACTTGGACCCTTGAATAGTCCATACAGACCCTGTGCTTCCCCTTGCACTAAATTGCTTATCTGCATCTGGCTTTTAAATTATGCTGCCATTTAAAAGGAATATTTTTTAGGCAGCCAGGTGTAAAGTTTTTGTACCTATTAAAGTCTAGAAATTCTTAGGTTTAGTACTTGTTTATCCTATGTACTGTTATTGAAGTCTCAGAGTACCTTATAGTAATTTGCACATTTGTACTTTACTTCAGTAGATTTTAATAAGTATTCAGTTTTATTTGTGTAAATCAGGCCAGGGTGCTTAACTTTACTTTTGGATAGCTGGGTCCAGCATAAATTTAGTTTGCCTGCTCCAACACCTGGTTACAGGCTTGTGTTAATGGGAATTTATCAAACTGTGCTGGACCTTAGGATCAGAGTTGAGTGCCTCTAGCCTGAAATCTGCTACTTGAAACACAACTGTTACTCCTGTTGGACTATACACTGCTTTCTTTAAACATTGATTTAGTCTGAGATATTTCACTGTAACCTGTTTATTGTCTTATGGAAATTGTTATACTTTCAAAATGCAATATACAAACCAAGACTTGATATTTTATAACTTTTATTAAGTGTTTGCTTAAAAGGGTGGAAGGAAAAAAAAAGAACATAATAAAGTGTTTGGTTTGCCTCATTTGTTGTTTTTTAATGGCTCCACAAAAGTGTTTAAATTTGACATAACCCTTATTGTGTGATTAGACTAGGACATGGTATTTAAGTTGAGTTTTCATTTCACCATATTTGGAGACATGCCAAGGAATGGTTGCAGGACCACAATGCTACATATGAACAGATATGAGGTTGAACATAATGTACAGCAGTTTAGAAAAGTATCTTATATAAAGCAACATAAAAAAAATGCATGTACACATCTGCCTTTATCCCTTATTCTGATCAAGGGCAAATAATTTCTCTATGATCAAAATTGCAATACTTCTCATTTATGGGCCAATGGTGACTTGTGAGGGTTACTGAACATTTTCCAGAGTTGGATTACCTTGAACAGGGTGCAATGCCCTCCATGAGAAATAAAAAAAAATATACAAATGTCATGAGTGGTTGCTAAAGTAGGAATAAATAGGAAGTTTTGTTAGATTCCTGGAAATTGTTAAAGTAGGACTCTATCCATATAAAATGGTTGAAATAATTACGTGACTACAGACGGGATTAATTTTAACCCCTATAATCAATGTTTTGCTGTAGCCTGCCATATTAAATCTAGAACTTGATAGTTCTTGGGTCACATTCAAGTATATTTTGGAAATTTTGTTTTCAATCTAGATAGCAACTCTGTCACTGAGGTACTGTTTATTAGGATACCATGAAGCAGCCAAATTATTGATCATTTACCCCAAATATATTTCAGCATATAACAATTTTAATTATATATCTAAACATCTTAGTTTTAAATTAAGAAATTGATTAAAATACCAGACACTACTGGACTGTTTGGCAGGTAAATGTGCATGAGTCAAGCTATTATTTAGAAATTATTGTATTAAATGACATGTACAGTGTATATCTTAGAGTTGAGGTTGGTATAGTTGTTTTGTATAAACCTGTAAACTTATTGGTGTGTACAAATTGTAATTCGTGCGGTTTTTATAACGTGATAATTCTTTCGAATAGAAGTATTAAATCGAATATTGTACAGTAGAGGGCAGTGTGGAAATACACTTGTCTTGCAACAATCTGAAGAAGAAGAGATTCAACGTTCTTGAGCGTCAAAACCCGATGGATAAAAGCTATAAAAACACCTCATGGCCGATGCTAAATAAATAGGCATACACCCCGAATAGTCTTTAGATTAACTTTGATCTATCCAGGCAGAATAGGGTTACTGGAGTCTATGTGCTATAGAACATTTCTAATGAGTGGGTTACTGCAGCGGTTGGATGGCAGCTCGCGCCTGCTGGTCCAGGCTTTATTTACAGGAGGAGTGATGCGTGCTCAGAAAGTGCTCGTCAAACAGCGAGCTGCAGACACACACTCCTCTTTACCTGCTTTTCTGGAGGCGTTATGTCAGGATGAAGCATGCTTGGATGAAGACACCCATGCACTCACAACGTAAGGGTTGACTTTTGATTTGATCTCAACTTTTTCATTTACTTGTTAAAAAAACTGGTTTAACCGCTAAAACTACTACAAAGTGTAGTAATCCATTAAGGGAAAAATGAGTTGTATCTTCTAGAAATCACCACATGGCGTCACAGACCAATTTGCATAATCATGGAATAATTATCAAATTGAAGAATGGAGACCTGGGATCATATAAGCTTACGGCAGGTCACTTATATTTCTTGTAGTTCGTAGATGGGTTCTATGTTCATACATACATCAGTAATCATGCTGCCAGAATTTCCCAGTTCTTGTTGAAAGTAAATGTTTGCGGTTGCTTTTTATATACATCATATCATACTAGAAGACAGAAAGTGCACACTATGACTGTCACTGCACCGTCTTCACTCTGATTGGCCGTTGCTGCACAAAGCTGCTGCATATTTGCTCCAAGTTAAACTTTCAACTGTCTCATGAGACTGGAAACACCAGTGTCTACTCGCTTTCATACTACAGGTTGCTATTGCTGGAATTGTCCAGTTTTTGTTGAAAATAAATGATATACATTTGCTTTGTCATTGTGAGTCAATTGACTTCATGGTAGAAATTCTTTGTGAATCATTTTGTTGCAGTAAGCCACTGGTCTGCCTGTTTTCTGCTACGTTTAAGCGTGACCTGCTGTGTTTTCTGCATCTTCTCCACCCCGGCTTGCCACGAGAGAGTGTACTGGCTGTGCTCCACTGCCTTTCACAGGACGAGAATAAAAATCCATGGATGTGTTCCTTAATCAGTCAGCTTCATAAAGACCTTGGAGTTGAGGAGTTTAGAAAAGACACACTCCTCACACCGGAATGCGTATTGAGCCTGAAAGACCTCTGTAATTGTTTTAAAGATTCTCAGGAAAAAGGAAAGTGGGATCTATTTCTGAATGAACATAAGACTGATGACATGTCTACAGAATATCAGATGGATACAGGACACAAAAAGAGGAAGACTGAGATCACTGATCTTCACATGGAGTCAGATCTAGATGAACCACATTGCAAAAGAAGAAGGACTGACCTTGCAGCCCAAAGTGACCCTAAAGACAGACTAGTGGTTGTAGATCAGGAGGAATCTCATGTTAAAACAGTACAGCGTGACAAGGAGCTGGAAGGAGACTCTTCAGCAAGTCTGCCAGAGCCAGAAGACTGCTTAAGTCTCTTACCAGATCATATAAAGGTGAAATGGAAATTGGCATTTCTTTACATTTTTAAAGCATTTTGTGAGAAACCAGTAATATGCTTTAGTGATGAAAGTTACAATAAACATCAGAGGTTTATACAAAGCTTTGTTTATTTAAATGCTGGCATAAAATGGCACAGATCACATTGAATGTACTGTAAGAAATTAACATTTACTGATTTTTTTTAGGCAGCTGTTCCTTTGATAAAAGAATTGTTGGACTCTGGAACAGAGGTATTAAGTTTCTAGTTAAAAATCAATGAAAAAAAAACAAAACATTTTTATTCATTGGAATAATAGCAATGTTTTTCTTGTTTCTCTGCAGTGGGATGAGAATTGTATGCCTACACTTAAAGTGCTGAATGAATGTAATGCAAATCAGGTATGAGCAATTTGAGGTGTTGGACATGCACAAAACATAAAAACCTGTTTGAAACTTGTCTTCTATATTAATATTTCATTTCTTTATTAGCATTTAGGATTGAGTCACTGATATCGTGTACGGCATTTAATACTAATCACAGGTCCAATCTTTGTACAGCTGGAAGTCTTTTGTACAATGCTGTGTTTACCTGAAGCACCTGAGCAGAGTTTACCACATTTCTGTAGTGGTGTGTTGGCTCTGTCCCCAGATCTCAGCCACAGCACAGCCTCGGCCATCATCAAGAGCCTTTTACTCGACAAGGTGTGCCTTATTTAACAATAATTTGGTAAAGTTGTGTATAAATGTGCAAACGTCAATAATCCTATATAGAGCGACATTCTGAACTTTAATTTAGTGGCGGGCCGTGCATTTGGTACCTGGGCCTTCAGTGGGGACTTACCCGACTTAATCCACCTCTTGATACCACCACAATCACGTCGCAATTATAAAAACCATCAACTTGGCTGTAACAGTTTCTCTCTGATCATTCAATCAGAGGACGGAAAAACTGACATCCACATACACATACTGGAACCAGTGCAGCCAAGATACTTTTTCTTTTGGCTTCTCCGTTAGGGGTCGCCACAGCGGACCATCCGCATGTTTTTATGCTGGATGCCCTTCCTAATTATCCGGGCTTGGGACCGGCACTAAGGCTTGTGTAACCTTAATGGCTGTGGTTGGTTCCGTGAGGTTTATTCCCATCAGTGCAGCCATTCCCAAACGCTATGAAATGAAGAGAATAAACTGTTGGGAATAAATTAATACAATTTCATGGAACAAATATTATAATTTAGGTTGTAAATGTAAGTCAGTGCTTCTGATAGTGTTTAGGCCAGCAGAGGAGGCTTTGCTGGCCCTGATGGCCCACCACAGATTTAATTAAGGGAGTCACAGTCACAGTCACCATTGGCACAGTCGCCATTGACTGCTCATCAGGAATAAATACACATCGTTTAACTGTTAAATTCTGTAAATCTGCTTTGAGACAATGCAAAAAGAGCTTTAGAAATAAACTTGACTTTAAAAAATAAAATTCAAATGTAATTGTTCTTAAATAAAGTAGGTTAATAGGTATAACTGCATTACACATAGGTTTGGGTGTGTAACTATAAGTCCTTAAACTGTTTGAACCAGACAGGTAATTCGATTTTATATAAAAATGCAGTAACGCATTACTATTTATATTAATTGAAGCCATGTCTGCATAATTTTATTGATGCTCATGAACAATATGAATGTTCTTCTAAATTTACAGAATTTTTAAGATGACTCTTTTTTTCTTTTTCTCGAAATGCTCCTATGAAAGATTAATGAGTAAATGCGTAAATAACACACAATGTGTTCTACTCCATGCAGCTGTCGAGTGATAGTTAAAAATGGCACGAGGGCCTGTTCCTACATATGCCAGTGGAGTAAATGGTACTCCACTGACCACTTGTGTTTAAATCCCTTTGCATTGACAGGTAGTAAACTGTCATAATTACTCTATGTTAACAACTTTGTTGTGTTTACTCTTTGAATACATTTTGTGTTTATAAGTAGTTTAAAGTGTTCAGGTCCTTTCTTATTTAAACACATTTGTAAAAACAGAAATATATATTTTTTTTATGTCCCAAAATAGATATTGGCATATAGGCCACATTACAGCTTTTTAATTCTACTTTAAACATTTCCTGTTCAGTGAGTATGTAGTGAATATATTAAAAATAGATTAAATATATCACTCTTTGACAGTGAACTGAAGATTACTGTGGCCAATTTAATAAAATTAATTTTATACTTTAAAGTTTATAATACAATTACATCACCTTCTAGTTGTTTTCTTTACATAAAGACATTATATAAAGTAGCACATGTTGCACTAACAGCAGATGCTGTCTGTGCTATTGATTCTATCTGTGGCATAAATAACATATGAATATATTGAAATGCTAAACATTTTATGTGAATGTGATCGGATCTGTAGATACTTGAAGTGCTCTCACTTTCTCCTTCAGGCTCGTTCCCTCACTGAGCCACCCTCCCGCTGCCTGGTCACCGCTGTAACATCTTTGTGCAATCGGTACCCGAGACCAACCTGTCAGGCTCTTATAGAACCTCTCATAAAGGAAGGAAGGACAGGTTTGTGGGAAATATTATTTGTAAAACTCTTTCTGAAAACACAACACATTCTGAGGTTTGCATTTTAAATCCTTGTTGTGTCCTACAGGAAGTGCCCAAGCTGAACTGCTCTGTCGGCTGGTGAAAGACTGCCTCGAACCCCATCACAGGCTTCTTGTATTTCAGTGCGTCACTGATGTTAACAGGCTTTATGAGAAACATATTTTTATATTTGTCTAACAGTATGCATGGTTTCATATAAACTATGTGAATTATCTTTTTTTCCAGGATGACACTTGTGGGTTCCTGGAACGAGGGAATTTTGTCACTCATCCATGATTTGCTGGATTCAAAGGTAAAATATTGTTTCACTATGAAGTACGTTAAATATATTACAATTATAAAATACATATATTTTATAAATATATTGAAAAATTGCTTTGTGCAGTTAAACACCTATACGCAGTATAGACTTTTAATGATATGCAAAGCATTCAGCTTAGATTTTTCCACTTTAAATCCTCTACCAGCTTATTTTACGATTGCCTGCTATATTTTATTTTCTGCTTATTATGTTCCATTTGTTATGACATTTGCTTGATGAACATATGCTCACTGTATCTTTTGTTTTCACTTTCTAAAGATTGAGATGAGTGAAGAGATTTTTTCGCTTTTCATCAATCAGTTAAGTGCTCAGTCTCCGCACTTCACCAAGTCTATGAAATTCGCCAAAGTGATGCTCACTGTTGTGACAAAGTTCCAGTCTCATGTGAGTCAAAAAAAAAGAAGCAATTAACTTGGGTCTTAAGTCTATGGTGTTTCCTTTGTGAGTTTGTGTTGTTTAATGTCATATAATAAAATATTTGTATAAAATCTTCTCTGCTTCTTTCAGGTGAATGCTGCATGTCAACACACTCTGTCTTGCTCTATTTCATTTAATGAGACTTTCCTGAAGAAGTCCCTCCAAGCTGCTTTAAAGCGCATTTGTCATTAATCTATATAATGTAGTCTTGTTAAAATTACAATAAATTTTCTATCAAATTGTAATAAGTCTAAATAAATGAACATGTAGCACTGATGAGCTTTTTCTAATAATGTTAATATTTCATTGTTACCAAATGAATTTAAATGATAAAGTAATTGTGATTGATTTGTATATTTTATGAACGTCTCTTAATAAAACAGCTGTATATTTGTATTACATTAAACAAAGGACATTTATTTAAAGTTAATATATGTGGGGCATTTATTTAAAAGGTTCTAATGAAAGAGTATTATTAACTTATAAACAGTAATGTGAGGACTGTGAGCACTGGAAAGCCCTAGCAGAATTAATACACAAATCACATGCTTGCAAAGTATAAGGCAGGTTGGAAGTATACAGACAAAGCTAGAGACCTCTTTCTCTATATACTGGACATGGTGGTTATGTTATGGTGGAAGATATTTATAGTAAGTGTTTATGTATGAAGGGCAATTGAGCTATCTCGCCTTCAGTGGAAACCACCCTGTGTTCATGTATTTTAGCTGTTTTGGAAAGTTGCTTTTGTGTTTGTATGCTTGGCCAATACAAAATGTCCCACAAAACTGTCTAGGTTGGGGGCACTGGGCATGTGGTCAAAGAAACACAGTTCTTTCTGGATAAGATGGAAAATGGTCATAATAGGCTACTTTAAATGTTGTAATGTATTGTTCATTTGGTGAATAGATGAGGTTTGAAGCATTGTGTGTATCTATAATTATATTGTGTTTAGATATGGCTCAACCAGTAAGGGTTGTGGTGGATCCTATCTTGGGAAAACTAGGTGTGAGGCAGGAATATGCCCTGAAGTCCACTATCGTGCACACGCAGCCTTTGGTGAAACAATGTACATTTTAATTTACTATACTATACTATACTATACTATACTATACTATACTATTACATTTATGTAATATAAAATATATTTGAATCCATTTAAATAAAAAAACTTTAATGACTGATTTATCATGTAGAATATTAAAACTCAGAGATAGATAAAATAATATAATATGTACAGTACAATATCCGTATGTTAAAAATGACCTTATTTGGCCACAACAAACATGGACGCTTCGGCAGCGCGTGTTTGAGCTTTAGGCGCCTATAATTATCGTCACTTCCGTCCGCTCTTCCTTTTTCGAGCTCCGTGTGGCAGGGGAAGACGAACAAAAATGAGGTACGGTAAGAAGCGTGTTAAAAATTGGTTTATTTGGTATATTATTCTCTTTCAAACGCACGTTTTTAGACTTAATAATAATCCTACGTTGAGTTTGGTTGTTTGTGCTGCTAATAAAGACGGCGTGAAAGTTTCTATACACGGATTTAGGCTACGGCTGTGGTGCACTGCCGGCTCACCGTCACTTTAACTGGAGCTCAGAATTTTAATCCGGTGAAATCTGGGCACTATCGGGCTTTCAGTTAATAATATACATGGGTAGATTTACACTACATATTTCGAACTTATATTTTGTTATTGTATTAGTCTGTACAAGACTACGATTAGGTTTATTTTAGCTTCATTAGCATAGATCGTGCCGATGGAATTGTTGGACTGAACGACTGAATTGCGTTCGGATTTTTATATATATATATATATATATATATATATATATATATATATATATATGTGTGTGTGTGTGTGTGTGTGTGTGTGTGTGTGTGTGTGTACAACTGATGTATATATTAATGTTTTATTACAGCAAGGTCTCAAGAGATACGCTGTACGAGGCTGTTCGGGAGGTGCAGGCTGGCTCCATTTCCAAGAGGAAAAAGTGAGAATTAGATAATTATACTTTAAGATCTCTTGTTTTACAGGAACGCTGGATATGTCCATGTATGAACTTCTACCTTAGCTTCTACTTCCCGCAGCATGATACCAGCACGTTGTAATAAGTGTAATCTGTGTAATATTGTTTTCCTCTGAATATTACATAAATATTCCCCATTTCTTACTTGTTCAGGTTTCTGGAAACCGTGGAGCTGCAGATCAGCTTAAAGAACTATGATCCCCAGAAGGACAAGCGTTTCTCAGGCACAGTCAGGTTCGGACCTTTACTGTTTCACCCAACCTTCTCTCGGCCTGCACACTACCCTGCCTGTGTGTAGATCATTTATTGCAACATGTATTTGTAAAATTCTACTTGGCTTAAAGTTGAGCTGATTTTTTCAGGTGGGCTAGTGGTAGGCTTAGAGAAGTGACCTGGGTAGTCTGCCTACACCCTGGAGCTGGGCTAGTAAAGCAGACGGACCCCTACCCTGGGTCTTAAAACATGAGGGGAGGCTAAAGGGTTGGGCATGTATGTGCTTTCATCCCTAAGCCGACAATTTAATTATGACTGTGCTTTCGGCAACCTACGACAGCCGATGTGGTATGGGTAAGATTCCCGCTTTGGGTCATTTGGCTTGTAAGAGTTTGCAGCTCTTTATTTTATTGGTGGGTTTGTTAATTTGTCTCTGACAGGCTGAAGACCACTCCACGTCCCAAATTCTCGGTGTGTGTTCTCGGTGACCAACAGCATTGTGATGAAGCCAAGGCTGCCGAAATCCCACACATGGACATTGAGGCACTCAAAAAGCTTAACAAGAACAAGAAGCTGGTCAAGAAACTGGGTAATTTTTTTTTTTTTTCAATTATTCCCAAGTTTAGATTTTTTGTTCTTAAAGTCTGCATGGAGATACATAGAGAATTGTCGTATTTAATAACTTACTGCTAAACTTTGACGTGTGCAGCAAACTGAAACCTCTCTGAAAAGTGAGTTTTGAAAGTGGAATGAAAGCAAAGCAGAGTTTTCATTTGTGTTTTCTAAATGTTAATCATATATAGGGCTTCATAATATTGCAGGCAATGTATTGAATAAGGCTTCAGTAATGATTTTATTAGTAAAACTAACACAAATCTAAAAGTTGACTGATTTTTGGGCACAAGTTAATGTGGTTAAGTGATGCATTTTGGCCATGCTTTAGCGACTTCTCTGGTTTTTACCTTTACATGGTGGATGTGTGTAGCAGACACGTATTGTTCTGAAAAATGACTATTAAACAATGTGCCCTGTTGCTACTACTTCAACAGACCTGGGTATTTTTCAAAAGTTTAATATACACACGACATTGCTAAATTAACAACTTTCCTTGACTCCACAGCAAAGAAATATGATGCCTTCCTGGCTTCTGAGTCCCTGATTAAGCAGATCCCTCGTATCCTGGGCCCTGGCTTGAACAAAGCTGGAAAGTTTCCCTCTTTGCTCACTCACAACGAGAATCTGAATACCAAGGTGGATGAGGTCAAATCCACAATCAAATTCCAGATGAAGAAGGTACAGTTTATAGAAATATGTTGGTTACTGTCTGTGAAATCCCTGATAACACCATTAATGGTTTTTGTATGGGATTTGTCTAGGTGCTGTGTCTGGCTGTGGCAGTGGGCCATGTAAGGATGTCTGAGGATGAGCTGGTCTACAACATTCACCTCTCTGTCAACTTCCTGGTGTCTCTGCTGAAGAAGAACTGGCAGAATGTCAGAGCTCTTTACATCAAGAGCACCATGGGAAAGCCTCAGCGTCTCTATTAGGGATACTGTCCTGGTTCTTTCTATAATAAATGTGGAGTAATCCAAGTCTGTCTTGTCTGCATTTCTCTTTTGCTTTTTTACAACTGTCTGAACTGAAACGGCAACATTTGATAATTCTGTAAAAAAAAAAAAAAACTCGTCATAAAAAGATCTATAAAATTGAAAAATGTACTAAAGATTCATAGTTTAATGGAAAAAGTTGATGCACTTAAGGTAATATAGACTGCTTTTTAAATGGTCTTTTTTTTTTTTTTTTTTTTAACCCCACATAATCGCAGACATTTAACCCTGTAGAGCAAATCTGTGCTGTAAATGTCTGTAATCCCAAATAGATGCAATGGTTTGGCTTCTTTCGCATGGTTTCTTGTGCATATTTGTCTGGTAAGATAGGAGTTAAAAGCAGGTTGGGAACTGTTCTTATGATTGCAAGATCCCCCAGAACCTACTGAGCATTATTTTCTAAACACTGTACACACTTTACAATGGGTGGCCCACTGGGTGAAGGTGTTTTTGCCTGCAGACAAGATGGTCATCTGGTACAAGAACAATCTCATTGATATTATTTAGAGCCTGATAATCTGGGCATTGTGTAACTTAAGTTAGCATTGTCCCATAAGTAGTCTGTATCTGTTGGTCATCTTAGATTACATTTTCCAGGTGATTTGCACCAACCCTGGTGATGGAGATGGATTTGAGCAAAATGAATGAAATTGAAATAAATTATATAGTAAAAAAAACCTGATAAGTGTTATTTAGAACTACTACCAGACCAAAAGGCAGTTTGAGGGTTACAGGGAATGATGGCTGTATTTAATACTGACATGGTTTTGTTGGTCTTACCATGCATGCATGTGTACATGTACAAGCAGTTATCAAAAACATTCCTGGGCATTCCCTTTGTTGTTAAATGGTTGTTTGATGGAACCATAGAAATGTTATTGAACCACCATAGAAATGTCACTAATATGTAAGGATTTTGGAATGTAGTTATTTAGCAAATAAGAGCTCCTGCTATGAGGGACCAGATCAGCATCTCTTTGTCTGTAGAACTATGAACTCTCCGGTATGCTATTAATATAACTAAAATATTCTATTCTTTTAAACACACACATCTTGTCTTTAGTCTAATCTGTATCTCTTATTCAGTGAAATATTTACTATATGTCACATCTGTGTGTAGAGATAGCGGCTCCTGATGTAGTGGTTTTGGCAATTGCCCGGGTATAATTGAATTGTACCTCTTAATACCAGTGGTAGATGAAGTACACAAACCATGCACTGGAGTTAAATAGAGATACATTAAAGTATTAATTCAGTGTCCAAAATACTATGACTTCTTATTTGATTATCATTTTTGTCTTAAGGCTTAATCAACTCAGTTTATGTAAAAAACACAGTTACTCATTACACACCAATCTATTAATAAAAATATATAGAGTCAAACACTGACTGATCTCTATTAAAATTATCATGAAAAAATATTTTTAACTACTTCAAAAAATAGTGCAAATAAGGCTACGTGTGTTGTGGCGAGTTCGGGTCAGGAGTTTCTTCCATCATTTATTCCTCTTAAAATGTTCTGTTTGCTGCTGAACTGTGTGCTTGTGCTAAGTAGATACCACCAAGCACCAATCAAACAAGTTACCCTCCACCCTGATTGGTGGCTTGCTGTGTTTTTGACCAGTTAAGTATTTAACCACTCATTAAATAAAAAGGAACGACTGATTTCCCAAAATGAAGTGAAGTTAAAGTCTTCCCAAATGCTAAAGTACAGATAGGGGAAAAAGTTATTTAAGTAGACTAACAGATTGCATTTTCGGCAGGCATCGGGGTTGTGATACATGTCTGTAACACTTGGTTTTTAAGGTGTAAATTAATGTTAAACCAATATAACAGTATGTGCTTACAATAAAGATTACGTACAGGTGTAGAATATGTCTAGAATTACTGTATTTTCTTACATTAATTAATAGTTATTTTAAAAACACCCTTTGGCAGGCAAAAATCATCAAATATTAATAAAAACATTGTTCAATAGCATGATGAGCCAGGGAATGAGCCATTTTGAGACACTTGGCTTTTCCAGCCATATGTGATTTTTCACCAACTTGTTACTACAAATTTGGAGACACAATTACACTAGGAGACCCAAACCTGTCCTAGCATGGCAAAACCTCATGCACTAAACAAGCTCCATTAAGATATGGTTTATATCGGTTGGAATGAAAGATCTTGAGTGGCCTGCTATAGAGGTCTGACCCCAACACTATTAAATACCTTTGGGATGACTTGGAATGCTGTCTGTACCCCAGGCCTACATCAGTACCTGACTTTACGAACACCCTATGCAGCACAAATCTCCATAGGCACCGCAAAATCTAGTGGAACATCTTCCCAGAAGAGTGGTGTTATTATAAAAACAAATATGGACCAAATTATAGATGAGGATGTTCAAAATTCACATAGAAATCAATGGTCACAATGACCACAAGCTTTTGTCTATATAATGTACAAGGCGTGTCCTACTGGTCTACATGCTTGAACGTTAGGGCTTTGTTATATTATCCCATAAAAGGTTAATCTAAGCGTCACATTTGCTATGCAGTTTTTTTTTTTATTTCAGTTGTGTGTGTAGCAAGAGATGCCAAAATACAATTAATAATATTAAAGCTTAACAGGGTATGTTTTATTATAAATAGCATAACATTTATATCAAGTTGTTAGTTTCAAATATATATATATATATATATATATATATATATATATATATATATATATATAAAATAGGGAGAAAATTTCTGGTTTAACACATCTGATTTAAGAAAATATTTGCACATATGAAATCTAGCAAGTGGTTTATAAAAACAGAAGCGTGGTACCAAACAGCATAGCAGCATCTAACAATAACATTTAAATGCGAAAACCATAATTTGAAAAAAGAGATAAAGTGATATAAGAAAAAGAGATTTTTTTTGTGTAGCATAAAAACAACAAATATTATATTAATGCACAATGTATTACATTAAATAATCAGCGCTTTAAAACACTAGGGAATAGAAAGCTGTGTACCAGACACAAACAGATTTGAAAATGCACTTTCCAGGAGACTTTAGAAAGAGTAACTGTACACATGAACTAATCATAATAGTTATATTTATGTCCTCATCACATGGCATGATGCCTTACAATTAGGTTATTCACAGACTTGAATTTCAGTCAGTGTTTAAGTGATGATGAGCTCTACAGCTGGTGAAAATCTGTGCCACATCAATTTGGCTCAACGTCACTGTTTACTCAATCAGCATTTTATCAGACAGCATCAGAGTCCATTGGCTCAATAAATAGATTTAAAAAAATTTATTAAAACATATAAAAGAAAGATGGTTAACGAGGTGTCTGCATTCCAGCTGACTGTGGTCTAGACCTGGCTTACAATCTCATGCTCTTCTTCTTCATACCACTGCAGAGGAGTTCCGTCAGGAGCTCGCTGTAAGATCACTTTCTGAGAAGTCTGCAATTGACCAAAGCAACAATGTGTCAGACATACCTTTACATGTTTCATTATATTACTATAAAAAATATTAGTTGTAAACATATTACTTTCCACAGCATTAATTCATTGAGTAATTTGTACAACAAAGTCTTTACCTGTCTCTGAGACTGGGTCTGGTAGTAGGATGGCGGCTCTTGATCTGGTGAGCGTTTAACACGCATCGATCCGTGTCTCTCCAATGGCCGAAACTTAATTTCTCTAACACTGTTCCTCTCATGCCATGCCCTGAGGTCATTTGAGACAACATCTCGAGGAAGTAGCCTGCTAGGATGATTAGGATACTCCTTCAGTGAAGGTGTGCGGCCCAGCCTGTGGTACGGTGGAGGGGGTTTAAGTACACGCTTAGGTGAACTTACCTCTACTTGCTGATTATTAGTCTTTGTGGTGGTCATTGTTATATTCAGCTTTTTTATCTCTCTCTCTGGAAGAATCCGGTCCTGGCTATTATTTTGACAGGGGCTGCTCACAGCTGATTTGTTTATTTGTTTGTGGACAGTATGATTGTTTTTGGCAAGCATGGGGTTAGTTGAGCGCTGACCCTGGGAGTTGTTTTGAGTGGTGTGGTGGAGACTGTAAGGAGGTGGGCAGGCTTTGTTCGCCTCAGATGTTAACTCATGGCTGGACGAGCTGCTGTAGGAGGATATGGAGTGCTCTGAGCTGCTGTCCTCTGAGCTGCACTGATACAGACGCTGCACTGAGTAAACCAAGGCAAAGTCAGTGACGTGACGACGAGGGAGCTTAGTCCTTCCACGACTCAGGTCTAAACTCGGTTTGCTTACTTCAGGCTTGGCTCGGGGAAACCTGTTGTAAACATTTTGGAATCATCAAAAAGTTAAAAAAAATGTTAATACAAATGATCAAATATTTAATAATCATAAATAACTTATGAATTACTGTATATACAATATGAAATAAATACCTTAAGTCGGTCACATGAATGTACTTATCATACCCATTAAAACAAACATTTTATAATTCTATTATTATATTACATCACATATTAAAGCTACACTCCCAAAGTGGTATAACAGAAAAGTTTTAGTTCGAGATATTTTAGCTCAGTACCTTATACAATATGGTACAATATTTTGAAAGAACAGACAGCAAATAAAAATTTTACATTCTTAAAACAACTGAATGCTGAGAATGATCCTCTATAAGAGTGCAAATTGAAAGAAGATCCAACAATAAAGAATTCTATATATAGACTGTAAACTTGTCAGTGTTCTGCCCTAGAGATAAACTAGGATGTAAAAGGTGGGGCGAGGCCTGTTTCTATTATAGGCACCAGCAGTGTGGGAACAGCAATGTTCAGTTCATGGATTATTATACAGAGCACTCAGCAGTAATATAATGGGAAAAATAAATGTTTCCGTATTAAGAGCTAAATTGTAAAAATGGCTACTTTCGACCTTAAGTCTGTTTCTTTCAATATCTGATTCTTTTCGATCAAAGATTTTGTACAAATGACTAAACGGATAAATGTTGCAAAATATAAATAAAGATATATTTCTCTATGAATAAACTGTATCACTGTGTACTGGTGTTTAAATGAAAACCAAAACCCTTTTAATAAAAATCTGTTGTATTCAGCGCTCAAAGTCTTATGGGCGGTCCCCAGTTGTAGTGTAATTCATATATTTTTTACTAAAAAAGTCTATGTCTTTAATGCCTTAAGGGGGTCACAGATCCCCTCAGCCCCCCTCAATTCCAGCACTGGTTGTATTTGTAAATTGTGGTATGTGAATTTGTTTAGACTGGATTACCTGAATGACTGGGAGAGGTGGCGACGCAGTGGCAGCTCCGGGGTGGAGGGGGCGCTGTTGGAGTTGTTGTTGCGCATTGCCAGGCTTTTGAACACAAACTGGGGAGCAGGAGGAATGTCATTGAATCTCAGGTCTACTGAAGTTCCTGTTGGACTGCTGTTGAGTAGTGTAATAAATGTATACAAACATTAGTGAGCCTTTGAGTGATTTAATCATTGATAACCTAATCTAATATTAATTGCTTTTATTATTATTACTAATAAGGTCCAAACAAAAAACCTACATAGTAAATAAATTAATTAATAATTATGACACTAATACAGGCCTTTAGAAACAAAAATCAGATTATACAATCATACGATTGTGTGATCGGCTCATTGGCCAAAAGCATGCAAAATAATTGCTTGTTAAAAAGAAATAAATAAAAATAGATTCTAGCGTTTCCTAAAGGTTTAAATGATGGGAATGGTCAAGTTCCATACAACTTTTTAGTTTAGAAATGTTTCTTTATCTTTACCTCGACCTGCTGCTGTTTGCAGAAGGAAGCTTCTTCTGTTTCTGATATGGCTGATCTAGACTGGATTCTCTCCATGGCATGTTTTGGATAGGAGAGCGCTCATATTCCAGGCTGGAGCTAGAACTGGCGTGTTTTGCTCCATGACAAGGCGAGAGGTTCAGCACATGCTGGAAACCATTCACTGGGGACATTGGGCCTGGTTCTATATCTGTAACAGAAAAATGTCTTTGTTTAGACTGAAAATGGCTAAAGTTAGATTTCAGTGATATGAGTAACATCAAAGGATGTGACCCTCACCATCATCGTGGGCAGCGGCATCAGACAGTGAGCTGTCATCAGATATGCACAAGTCTGGTAAACAGAACACAAGTTAGTTGTTAAATGATGTATTACTATGCATTTAGAAATCCACTTTATGCATTATAGGCATAATAGTTTTATATCATGCTCATCATTATTCTGTAGTAATGTGAATAACCACTGTTGATGTAACTCATCATAAAAAAACGAATTAATTAAATTAAATACCAAAAAAAGATCTAATGGTTTCATATCAATTAACCCAAATAAAGCTAACGACAGATGTAAAATGTTAACCAGAGACAGGTTTAAAGCAAATATTATGACTATAAATGCTCTACAGTCATATTTAAAAAGTTTCATAACAATAATAATAAAAATATCATACATTAAAACATTGTATGACAAAGTGTCAAAATCATGCTGGCAATCAGTGTAAAGAAAACAGTCAGATTCAGGGTCTTACCACTCTGCCTGGAGGAATGGCAGGTCTTTGTAGAAACACGTCCGTAATTAATGCAGTGTTTTGAAACGGCTTCCTGTAGCTCCTTTACTTTCTTTTCCTCACGTTTACATTGCTGCTGTCGGCTCTTCCTCACAGGCTTGCTGATGTGTTCCTCAAGAGACAGCCTCCGAGCTGCTTCATATATCTGCCTCTGGAGGGCCAAATCAGCCTCAAGTGAATGCAACTCTGATTTCTAAAGGGAACCCATTCAAAGCAAGAGCAAGAGAAGTGTGTGAAAGGGCAGTTATTATGTACGGACTCTGATAAATAGTCTGTTCTTTTAATTCTGAATAAATATCTGAGGACAAAACAAAAGCAAATAACATCTGGCAGCATTTTTGACCTCAGTGGTTTGCTTTATATAAAAACATCCTGTCCTGAAGGAAATATTAGCTTTGGTTCCTGTACCTGTCCATCTCCATGCGGAAGCAACCCTTCATCCAGTTTAAAGGATGCTCCGACACGTCTCCTGATTTGTGGTGCTTTCTCATTTGGCAGCAAAGGATAGTCAGGTGACAGCTTTCCAGTAAGTTCCTTCAAAAAAAGTGTGAATTAGTGTGAATAAGAAACACCCAGACTATCTTGCAAAAAAGCATCTGTTTCTGCCCACTGCTGACTCCAATGAAGAACAAAGGAAAGCTTACTAAAAGAACATAGGTTCACAATGACTATTGATTGGTTAAAAAACTCACTTGAAGCAACTCTTACTTTTTTTTTGTAACGATCAATTGTCAACATCATTATTATACCTGTAAGGTCAATTTTACTCTTCCTGTTTATCATACACAATAACTGTACATTCAACTCCCATGTAATCTTTTATTATAATAATGTAAGATATTACAAATCATCATCTATCACATCTATTTTTGGTTTATATAATCTATAAAAAAAAAAAAAAAAAAGACAACAAAATATTACTCACTGCCTCTCTGATGCACAGTTTCTTGAGCTCCAGAAAGCACAGCTCCAGTTTGTCCTCCAGAGCCTGGTGCTTAAGCTTCATGGCCCGTGTGTGAGAGCTGATGTCCTTCACAGGAGATGTAGGACTGTCTGGACCTTCACAAGTAAACACAATGCATTTATGAGGAGATGTTGTTCCGTGTTGCCAAATTAGACTTTCATTTCATCTGCATGAAAGTTAAGTATAATCAAATTAAAATTCAGATGTTATAGAGTGAATATAATGTGACATTAAAACTAGAAGTTAGTTTATAATTTGCTAAATGTATACTAATGTTTTTGTTTCATTAGAATAGAATGTTTTTTCTTCTGCATTGGATTTCAATAAAGAAACTTAATCATGTCAGTAATGTTTTAAATTGTATATCTTATATTAGCAATACTGCAGATTTCATCATGCAGATGTATCCATCATTACAGTGTTCATTGTAGATTAATATACACATTCTACTCCAATCCACGATATTTGCTATGATATAAGTGCGTACCAGAATTTAAGATGATCCCGCTGTCTGAGTCACTCATTTCTTCCTTGCAGTCCATGTTTCCTGTTTTCATATGTAAACTGTTCCAGAGTCTCTGTCGATAAGAAACACAGCATGAAATCCAAGTCTACTTCCTGTTTTTAACTTGTACACCTTGTTATCATATTGCTCTCAGTCTAGGAACCACTTGTTATTTGTCAACCAAATGAGTGGCATGTGATATGCATAGCCTACCCTTACTCTTAAGCAAATGCTGAGCACGCTGGCTCCTCTGAATCTACACGACAACTGAGGCTAGAGAAAGTGCAACTGGTTTTTTTTGACATATCCAGCCATCCTTTTGAAGATAGATAGCCTACACCTCCTCCACTGCTTTAATGTTTCACAACACAATAGAAACAAACCCCATAGTTGACCGTGCACATGTGCCAGGGCTTATTCTCTATACAACGCCATGGCGACCTGGTCTAATGCAGGCATATGTGTGTGCGCACACCCACACACTGATGTGGTGATAGAGTGTGTGGGTGAATGTGTTTGGAAATCTAAACACCCCAAAAGAAAGCAGATGGCCATAGGAGTGCTCCCCCTCCCGGAGCCTGCACCTGTCGTCCCCCCACAAAAAACTTCCTTTTCAGCGTTGAGTGGAACAATGTCTGAGGCTTGACTCTGCCTCAGGGAGAGGGTGCTATTATGTTCATTAAGGCCTCTCTTATTTCAAAGATTACAACATACTTCTGATAACAAGCTTCAGTGGAACTTAAAAAATTTGAAGTATAAAGAGTAATCTTCCCCTCAACCTGATTTAGTAGCATATTTATTCCTCTAAGATTTTGAATGACCTACTTAAATTGAACATCAATAAATATCTCACTTATCTAACCAAGAAACAGATAAAAAGACCTTTTAATCTCTAAAAAAAGATCTTACACTATCTCGTGACCAGGCAAAGCTAGGTCACACAAAAACAAGTTTGAATGGTTTCCAAATTAGCAGCAACATACATTAACATCCTATTTGAGACCAGAGTATAGTAGCCTCGTCATTATACAGGATCACAGAATACTACTGTAGAATCCCTTGTGACTTTATAATTATTCAGGCTCATAACTCATATAGGCAGATGCAGCTTTGCAAAGAATGCATGTAAGCAAAGACCAGCCTTTGCTGAAAAGACAGTATTCATTTGTGTCTCCAACCTAAGAATGCAGAGTATACAATTCTTTTCTCTTATTTTAGCTGTGTGTGAATGAATGTGGTAAGAACTGTGGGATGAATAGCGTCAGAGCAACATACTATTAAAACCACTGAAACCTCCCAAACAACTATGCATACTACATTTATACTACACTCCACCCCATCCTGAAAAATATGACTTAATGTCTGTCTCGTTAATCACCTAATTGCACTAAATGAACAAACAGGACATAGTAATCTGCTCATCTGAAGCAAAATTCTGTGGTATACTGTCCCACCCATCCTCATATCTCACTGAAGCATAACTAAGAGACATCACAGGAAATGGGTGTTTATGGAGTGCGTGGGATGTGTCGTCTCCCCCGGCTTTTCCAGCATGCTTTATTAGTTGAGCTCCAATATGTTGGATTGCATCTAATGCCATATTCATTACCACTGTGGTTAAGGTTTGGAATTCCCAAAGTGGGCTAAATGTTGGAAAGTCTGAGGGGAGACTTGAACCCGAACCAGCATGTATGCACAGCCTGTAATTAACGGGGTGCTGAAGTGCTTACATACTGATGTTATGGGAGAGGCAAAAACGACTTTACAGTATGACTTATTTCTGTGTCTGGTGAAAATCCCTAAACTATTTAAACCAAAGATTACATGTTCAGAACAGATTTGGTAAAAAGAGGACAGAAAAATGCAACAAAATATTGCATTAGTTGCTCAATTTTATGCAGATAAAAATGCAACAAAAAAAGTGCAGAAACATATTAGGAAAGAATTAATCCCTCTATGAAACTCTCATCAAGCAATAAATAATATGACATGGCAAATGATATGTGTGTAAAAAGGCACAAAAAATATTACGCATTTATTTTCCTCAGATTGCAGATGTGATCAAACAAATGATGTGGCATGTTGGTAAAAATGAACAAACTGCCATTAACATTATAGTTGTGATGATTTAATCAGATGTATATCCCTGCACAGGCAATGTGAAATAAGGGGACCTAATCAAGCTTATTAATGCAGAATCTGCTGTATTGATCTGCTAACTGCAAACTAGTTTTCAATGTATAATATAAATGTAGATTAATATGCAATTCTCGAAAAAATCCACAAATCTCTAAAAATGCTTGCCTCAAGTGAACAACAAACCTAAATTACTGTATATTTCTTATCATATAATAAAACATTTTTTAAAGGACTGACATGCATCCATTGACTGTAATTCTAGTTGTTATTATTATTATTATTATTATAATAATTATTATTACTACTACTATCATTATTAGCTTGGCATACGGCCTAGTGCTGTAATAGAGTTCACAATATCAAATGTCCGTGACTATCAACTATCAATATATATATATATATATATATATATATATATATATATATATATATATATATATATATATTTAGATGATTTGATTCGATTCGATTCAACTTTGTTGTCATTACACATGTATAAGTACAAGGCAAGGAAATGCAGTTTGGGTTTAACCAGAGTGCAATAGCAGCAAGTGCAGGATATTCAGTTTTTACATGATTTACATAAGTTAAATAGAATGGTAATATAGGACTATAAACAGTAATTTACAGATGTATATGTACTATGAATATAATATACAGATGAATATATATGAACTATGAACATAATATACAGATGAATATATATGTACTATGAATATAATATACAGATGAATATATATGTACTATGAACAATAATATACACATACACTATATAAGCAGAATATAGACTAAACACTGTGAAAATGGTAGATGAAATAACTGCAGTAGCTACAACAGATTTCCAGTAAAGTATTAGAAGAACAGATTATATTAAATATCTTGAACTTCCACATAGTCCTACCTTTTGAATTTTTGCTCTGAGATGTGTCTGGAAATGAGCTTATCAACTTTTCAATCCATGAGTCCAGGCACTCAGCAGGCCCCCTACGCGCACGCGCAAACCTTAGCGCACAGGTAGACGGCTGTGAACTGCTGATGAAGATGCTGGAACTAATCAAAGAGAGAGTCCGGCTGCCTCTGGGTCGTACTATTTCAATCCCAAGTAGGGGGGAGTCGAGTAAAATACGCACATCTTGCTGATAATTGACTTACTATTTTAAAACCCTACTTAGCTTTGATTCATTCTGAAATACTATTATGGATAGGTGAAATGCATTTTTGTATATAATAAGATAAGATATTTGTCTCTTCTCTGCACTACCCCTAATCATGAGACTTTCTGAGTCCCAGTCTCGGTGAATACACACGCTTTCTGATGCAGTAGGCTGCTGGGAGCGTGAATAGACGAGACAATAGCGCTAAACAAGAGGCGAGTGCCTGGGACAGCTGGCAAATAGTCGTCAACTATTGAGTTGATGAAGGGGAGCCACAATGACTAAATGAAATTGTCTCGCACCTTTCTTCCAGCACAACACTTCGCAAACACTAACACTGTCGCGTTAAACTGTGGCATTTTGTGACCAATGGGAAAAATAATAACACATTTATTTTCAGTCAAATATTCTTGACAGACGTTCAGTGTCTCACTTCTTTTGTTAATTTTATGGTTTCGTCCAGCTGGCAGATGGTCAGGTCTCTGTGCCCGGATCATTCCCTGAATTGAAAGATCAGCTAATGAAACAGGGCTCGATTTCCATATGAAAGCAGCGGGAGGTCCTCAGGGAGCTCTTGGTCGATGAAGGCATTAGAGCGTCTCCCACCTGTGAAAGACCTACAGCCGGGGACTAAAATCACACAGTGCAACAACACGACGGAAACTAACCCTGTCCCAGACCTGAGACTGCATGCTGGTTCCAGGGTCTTAGAACTGGGATACAGGAGATCTCGTGTGTGTGTGTGTGTGTGTGTGTGTGTGTGGTGACAGTGGGCAGTGTGTTCTGATAAATGGAACGATGCATTGCCAAATGATCCCTGACCTAGTGAGACCTAGAATTTATTGATTTTTTCCTTTTTAACACAAGGAATAGTTTAGTTATAAAAAAGTTTTGAAAATAAATAAATAAAATAACCAATTTTTCCATAACAGAAATACTCATTTGTGTGTATGTACAACTTTATATATTTCCACCTTTTCACAACCCAAAAATCTTTAAAGGTACAAAAATGTGCCCACTTTTTTTTCTGGCACAAAGAAAACACTTCAAAATGCAATATACATGAAATATAGCATTATTTTGCATGACCTATGATATAATTCTAAGATTAACAATAAAAAAACAAAAAGCACAACAAAGCATAGAATATAAACATACTTTCCATGATATGATCAGTTCAATTTCGTTAAAATGTCATTATTAACAAATAATACTTTCATTTTATTATGTAAGGCCACATGGGCTGGTGTGTCATGTGTCTGTAATTAAAATTAATGCATCCCACTGTATGGTCAAAAGTATATGGACACAATTACAAAGTGTTTAATGGTCAGTTTTCCACATACTTTTGACCATACAGTGTTTTTGTTAATATATATGTATATATTAGGTACATCTTAGGGCTGCACACTATTTTTTTTAAATACATATTGCAGCTAATTCTTTACATTGTCCATTGGAAATGAAAGCTAGGCATTGTTTATTCTTTTATTTGTCTATACTAAAGATTAACCCGGAACGCAATCCCATATTAGTATACAATAGAGATATTGTAGAGTCTTTGTGTATATGAATGTCTGATGTCTCATGTTGCCCTGTGTTAGTTGTAGCACTTTGATTCAGGGAACTGTTTAGACTGATTAGACAAATGAGTCTACTCACTCACTTGACTTCTGACTCTCTCATTGTTTTATCGGTGACATTTCAAAGTGTCAAAACAGCAGATTAAACAGCTTTAAAACAGCAACAGAACAACATACAGACCAACAAAGGAAGAGTATGTATTTGTGTATATAGTCAACAGGATTGGAGGATTACTTCAACTGGAGGTTAAAAAAAATATATAAGCTTTTTTAGTATAAATAAGTATAAATGATATTTGTGATTGAAGGACAAAAAATTCAAACTAATTCCCATCATTTATACTTCCTAGCTGTTAAGGACTAAGAATCATTTTACACTAATCTTACTGCTGCTACAGGCACTACTGTGCACTTCTCATTTATATAATGTGCATTGTTGTTTACTATATGTACTTATCACAATCTGTATATAGATTTCTTTTTTACTTAATTTAAATTTCTTTCAGAGTTTTATGTTTGTGTTCTTGCATTTTTGGAATGGAATAAATAAAAATTATTTGAAAACTTGCGATATATGAAATATGTCCCATGAAAATTGCAATTAGTCAATTTTTTTACTATAAAATATTACAGTTGTAATAGACTCTGTTTCTACAGAACACACACACATTCAAACAAATTGTCAATCTGCTTTTAGCACATTTTCCTAAAGAAACCTCCAAAGCACCACGTGTTAATCTTAGGTGTTGTAACAGGATTTAAGTCGTTGCTTGCAATCTAATTACATCACCAAAGATTAAACTGGAACGCAATCCCAGATTAGCTCTTCCCCTTCAACAAACATCCAACAAACAATATGGACTCCTGATTCCATTTTGCAAATATAGAGATGTAAAAAGAGCAAAGAAAATAGTGTTAGGATACATTCTACCACTAAATATTACATATTGCCCTTTGTCAAATTTCAAGACAAGAAAAGGCTGTGCTGAGAAGCATATATTATTATTTATTTTTATTTAAAATATATTTTATATAAAGTCATGGTGAATATAGCATTACAAACTGTGAACTTTTACAGGTTTAGTTTATTAGTAGATTTATTTTCATAGTTTTTCCACAAATTATCTACTTCTTCTTTCGGCTTCTCCCATTAGGGTTCGCCACAGCAGACCATCTGTCTCCAAACTAACCTGTCCTCTACATCTGTCTCTTTCAAACCAACTACCTGCATGTGTTCCTTCACCACATCCATGAACCTCCTCTTTGGTCTTCCTCTTTTCTCCTTCCTGGCGGCTCCATCCTCAGCATTCGTCTACCGATATAACCCATGTCCCTCCTCTGCACATGTCCAAACCATCTCAATCTTGCCTCCCTCACCTTGTCTCCAAAACGTCCTACATGGGCTGTCCATCCTCATCACTCCCAACGAAAACCTCAACATCTTCAGCTCTGCTACCTCCAGCTCCACCTCCTGTCTTTTACTCAATGCCACTGTCTCTAAATCATACAACATCGCAGGTCTCACCACAGTCCTATAAACTTTCCCTTCAAATCATGACGAAGTATGTACTTAAAGAAATAGACAATGAGTCAAAGATAAGGAATGTTAAAGTATAAAGAATAATTTCCTTTGGCCTATTCATAAACAGACATTATAAGGATGAAATGACTTTTTTCTTTGCATTTTATTAGATTTTGTTTAATTGTATTAATCATACACAACTTAAAAACACAATGGAAATTACATTATGCCATTTTAACACTTTTCAACTTTGCAGTGAAACACCCAATTATAGTTTTCGTGTCAACAACAACAACTAAAACCCCTAAACCTAACACTAAACTAATAAACAAATTAAATTTCTTTTGTGAAAGACTTATATTCATGATCAAATCTAGTCACCTGGTCACAAGATTTATGAACAAAAAAAACTCAAACCATACCAAAAACCATATATTTTCAATAATATAGTATATTATTGTAATCAGTAATAGTACTAAAGAAAGTAACTAACTAGAAAGTAGCAGTCATTATATCGTTTATACCCCATCATGACCACAAGGAGGCACTGTTTATTATTTGTGTCCCTAGTTACACCGTGCACTATAAAACCTGCTTACCCGGAAGAGAACCCTTAATGCATGAGAGCTGCTGGATGAGTGTGATGAGTGCTTGTGCTGTGTGAATGTGCGGGTGAGTGTTTGTTTGTTTGTGTGAGTGAATGTGAGAGAGTGAATGTGTCTTTAATTAGAATTATCCTAAAAAACCTACACCGTGATCTTATTTGATCTGGTCCGTGTCATTGCCCTGCACGGATTCAGAAATGATAAGAAAAGCCTCGTTAGCCCGCTGTGGCGATGCGCGTGTATTTGAGCTGCTTCAGGGCACCGCAATGGAGATTGTGGTTAGAAATGATGAATTGATCAGATATACTAGCGCCGGTGGGATTTTGGAGATGTTTCCTCCATGTTTTCCTGTCTGGTCTATGAGTATAGAGGCGATTCTGATCTTCAGCAAACTCCCAAAGCTTTGCGTGTGTGTGTGTCCCTGGAGTTAGCTGTGGCTAAACTTAGGGATGTATTCGCTAACTACAATGAACTACCCGTGTGTATTACATCCATTTCGAAATTAAAGTGACTATTAAAAGAACGTAATTTCTTTGGATCACTGGAGTTGATTCGATTTTTTTATTTCATTGTGTACCAGTACTCATTTGGTGTGAGTTGGATTAAAAAGGCTGCAGCTTTGGGCGTCAAGTTGAGTAAAATCCACCATCATGTTTCCTGGAGTAGCCTTGGTTTGTAGAAGCGATGTGGTGAGACTCTAAAAGGAGGGGAAAAATCGTGCAAGGTTTTAAGACGGTTAGTTTA
This sequence comes from Silurus meridionalis, assembly GCF_014805685.1. Lineage (NCBI taxonomy): Eukaryota > Metazoa > Chordata > Actinopteri > Siluriformes > Siluridae > Silurus > Silurus meridionalis. The sequence goes on from NC_060900.1 coordinate 16,563,661, forward strand.
TATGCTGGGTTTCTACCTACAGGAATACAACAAACGAGTAGATGAAACTGTTAAAACCAAGATGGCGACGTCGGTAATTCGTTCTTTGACCCCAGCGCTCCCCTACATTTTGCCAAGACATTACATTACTGCCACCTGCTGGACATACATAGATAGCTCTCACCATACAACAGCATCACGTACCAGTTTCACTCAAGACATTTTTTTTTATAGACATGTGACATCCCGATGACTAAATTGTTTATGACTTAATTGTTTAGATATATAATGAAAATGCACCTCAATCTACCATAATGCAGAATCAGTGGGAGTTTAGATGATCGATGCTTAGAAAATAACTGCGACCGAAACATTTAAGGCATTTAGCAGACTTGCAATCCTTTTTTTTTTTTTTTTATAAATACAATTTGATTAAGGGACTTGCTCAGGGGCCCAGCGGTTACAGCTTGGTGGTGATGGTGTTGGGATTTGAACTCATTACCTGCTGTCATTGAAACAGTTTAATAAAACATTGCAGACTGTAAACCGCAATGAAATAAAAATAAAACGTTCATATACTTTCTATGCGGACCGGTGTTTTGGAAGCCCTGGTCTAAGATTTTTGAGCCCACAGTGAAATGAAAATGTTTCTTACCTATCGCTCCCTCTGTGCTGTAAATAGAAGCTTTCTGGGGGTTTACCCACACATTTAATTTCATACCGTCATCTTTTGGTGCGTCTTCTTTGTTAACCCTGGAATGAAACAATGCATGTTTTTGTTTTAAATACTAAAATTAATATCTCTACCACCATTTTTCAATGTATATTATCCTCACCCACGATCTCCCACCACAGTCTCTCTCTGGAGCAAAGTTTCATTCTTATTACGAAGGAAATCCACGTGATTATCATACACAGCGCTGAGATGGAGGTCCAGGCTGTCTTGAGGCGCCTTGAACAAAAAGAACACGTTGCACGCGTGAGCCATTTGTGTACAAACACCGCGTGGTGTTAAACATGGATCCGGACCTGCTCACCACTTTATAGAACAGGACACTTCTCCTCATGCTGGATAAAGTCAGACTATCGTTTAAACGGCTCCACGGCTCCTCTTGCTGTGCGATGTGTGTGGGCTTAGTGAAGGGCAGTTTCTAGACATGATCACAAACGCACATTAGTTGTCCCCAGAGCAGTCTATAAAACGCAATTCAGTTCAGTTAAACTAAGACCTAATAAAAAAAGGTTACCTGGCATGGTTTACTTCCGGTAAAAGTGTGACCATTCTCGTATTTGGGGAAAGGATACGGGTCTCGAGGCATTGCTGCAGTTCTGTTGGACATGCTTCTCCACAAATAAAACGAAAAAGTTTGGCGTTGTTGTCTTTTCAACCGTTGCTACGAGACCATAAAAAAACTAACAACAAAAAAAAGAACATAAAATCAACAACTCTTCTCAGCAGCGCCGCTGTGTGGTGGCCTGCGTTAATGTCACATTATTTAGAAGCATCCTGTTGCTATACTGAATAATACAGATACAGATCTATATATTAATATAACCACATCATACTGATTGTTTTTATCATAAGGTCAGGGATTCAAGCCCCAGCACCACCAAGCTGCCACGTTTGGGGGATTGAACAAGTTTACCAACCATACCATGGCTGATCCTGCGCTCTGGTCTCAACTTTCTGACAAGCTAGGATATGTGGAAAAATACAATTTCCCGTTGGGATTAATAAAGTACTCTTAACAATATCTTGCTTTATCCAAGATAATTCTGTCCTCCCTGTATTTGTATGATTTACATGTATATATTTGATTTGTATTTGAGTAATACAGCCTGAAACAGCAGTAATCTGGTTACTGTAAAATAGTAACACATAGTGCTTGTTTAGATTCTTACTAAATTTTCTATAACTCAGAAAAAAATGAATGTAGTAGTCTATGAGGTTTTGAATTTTAACAGACCAATTCTTAGTTTTTCCATTTTTACAGATTGACTAAATACATTAAATTACTATTTATATCTTATTAGTCTTTTCGAACGGTTTCTCTTTTTTCTACATTTATCACTCACCATTTTTATACTGGTGGTCCAAGGGCCCACCAGTCAGTGCATTTATTGTTTATAACAAGAAACAGTTTCATATGATCTACAACACCATCAGGTTCCACGCCTGTCAGTCATGAAGTGGAATTGGAGGCCACAGTTATCATAGTTTAATCGAAAGTACTGAAGACGGAAAAAAGAACAATGTCTAGTGTGTATAGCTATTGGTGAGGAGAATGACATTTAGAAATACTTTTTAAATCTTTGTGGCACTAGAGTATTTTCGGGGTATACAGCCATCTAGTAAACAAGCTAACAGCGAATTTTGAGCAGATATTGTGCAGTTTTGAGCAATTATTTTGTATGTAAAACTGAACAGGTTTCTGCAAGACACCCAGTCCAACTTTATTTCTAAATCTGCATAAAAAATGGAGACTTTTTTCCTTATTTTTTTTCCCCCACAGACTTTGCATAAAAAACAAGGTCACTCTTGTGCACACATTTCTGATTAAATGGATAATACCATTTCTTTTTTAAATATATTTCACTAAAGAAGTGGTTCTGTACATCCTAGACAAACTTTAGTTCACTATATTAGTCTTATGATTATATGATATAAAACAATGACTTTCACTGGGTAAATGTTTTGTTAAATTTGTCTTTAACATGTCCATGGGGCAGCTGCTTCTTTTCCTAGTGGGCCACTATTACTATTTTCTTACTATTACCAGTTGCAGTTCCATCTGCTAAACACTGGGCAATAATAACTCAATGCTAATCTGGGTACTAAACACACTGTTTTATGATCAGGAATGGTGAATAAATCAACAGAAAATGTGCTTGTATATAGGAAATAGCAATATATTTTTTAAATTGTTAGTCACTCAAAGAGTAATTACTGTTTCCTGTATGCACTAAGCTGCTGCTACATGACTGGCTGATTGAATTGCATGAATTGGGACTACTTTTGTTATTTAAGTTGTCATTAAGCGCATATCAATATGTGTTTTTTTTTTTTTGGTATGTTTGTTTATTCTGTTGTTTTCTTTACTTTAAATAGTTGCTAAAAAAAACAGCATGCAAACAGGAACAATTAATTATATTTATCTGTGTCTGGAAATAATTGCGGTAAAATCCCAAACCTTTCCAGGTTGTTCATATCTGCAGTTAAATTCGGTGTCTGTGTGGTTTTTGGGGATTAGTCTAGGAAGTGAAGTGGAGTGAAGTGAGCACAGGGTCCAGCAGCAGCAGGGAGTCACATCTTGGAGTCCCGGAGCGCAAATAAAGAGCGCGCGGCAGCCGCACCGCAGTCAAACTAACAGCTGTCACGGTGACAGACTGACAGGACGCCTCACTCACAAGCTTATCGGATTCACACACAAGCCATTTCTGCTTATTTATGTGCATATTTTGCAATGATGTTACTGAGTCATTTACAATTGACACTTATTTCCCGGTGCAGTTTGTCCGCTTCGGCAGTATTTCTAACACTCCTCTTATTAGACGCGCTGGAAGCGAGGGAGCTGCCCAGCTGCAAGGAGGTAAGAACACCACATCACAGCTACAAGTCACAGTCAACTTTTTACTGTATTTATTATTTTTTAAAGATTTCACTGAGTAATTCTTAGTTACAAACTTATATAAACGGAGCACAACCTTTAAAATGAAAACACATCCTATCATTATTAAACTATAAGATTCTGTCTGTGAAAACTAACCAGAAAATTTTAGAGAAAGAAGACATCAAGACATCAATAAACTTTAAATCATAATATCTTTGCTTGATGTCTTCTTTCTCTGTAGCTACAGAATCTGATAGTTTAATAATGATAGGATGTGTTTTTATTTTATTTAAACAAAAGTGCAAATCAGATCTGTTCTTATTTCCGACCAAACTGTCCTGTTCACTTCTTAACCCTTCTTTTATAAACAATAAAATGTAAAGTGAAACTGAACTATCCTAACTGTCATCTATTAAATTCACCCCGATTACAGTGTTTAAAATATTTCTACATCTAAAGGTTTTTTATTGTAAGGATGCATCATTAGGCTCATGAAAGACCAAAAAGCTTGTCTCATTTACATTCTTACAATAAAAAGTTTGATCCAGAACCTTGCAGGTACTTTAGTTGTCCATTTAGAAAAAAAAAAAGAAAAGAATATGTAAAGGTCAAATCCTACAATTGACTGTTTTCCTTTCATTAATGGGCTTCTTTGAACTAAGAACCTCTCTACAAACCCTTAATGATTCCTTTATTCAACTTTGTGAAGCTAAAAATTATACGAATGGCAAATGGTTCATTATATTTTTTATCTTTGCTTGTTCTGCTGTCCATTTATATAATGCTGGTTGCATGTGTTTTCTTGCCACGTGCCATGAACTTGATAAGATTTGAACTTTAAATGATCCTAGACAATGCCACATCTGCGCTGTGGGACCTATTATAGTATTGATTTGTTTATTAGGATCTTATCTGTATGTCCTGTCCTGTATATATATATATATATATATATATATATATATATATATATATATATATATATATATATATATATATATGTGTGTGTGTGTGTGTGTGTGTCTGTGTATATGTATGTTAAAAAATCATGGGAGCAGCTGCAAATGTGCTGGATATTCAACGTGCCATTTTCTTGTTTCCTAATTGCATGAATAAATGATCTGCTGTTGCTCTACCAGTACTATGAATATGGACAAAAAAAAGCACATTTTGAGTTAAGGATGCAGACTCAAATCTGTTTCTAGAATAACACTGAAGAGTCTTTACTGAAGAGTTCTCTCTCTGGCCCTGTTAGTTGAATTTCTTCTGCTTGATGCAGAGACATACTGTGTATACCAGGGCTATTTATACAGGCACCTACATAATTACATGACTAAAACATTTATAATATACCATATTAACTGGACATAATGTCTGTGAATATGATAAATAGATGATTTCACAGCATTGGACAGCATGAGCATTTTGCCTTCTTTTCTCATGTTTATGTGCTTTAGTTTCTTCAACTGGTGTTTACTTAGAATTAGTGAGTTGATCATATGATTGCACACTACAGTGCAAAGAGAGTTTGAATATCATATGGAAGATAAAAATATATATATATTTATTAGAATCCCAGCAATACGAAAGAACAAAAAATGTATGTATGTTCATGATTGGAACAATTATGCATCAAAGAGCAAATGCAAAACTAATTTCAACTTGCATTTCCCCCTGAGCAGCCATAACTGAGCTTAACTAAGTTAAACTTGGTGTGCATGAGCAGTGTGAAAACTGGCAGTCTGTGAATCTTATCAGAAGATGATAAGAATAAAGGTTTCGTATGAACCTGTGCGAAATTGACATCTGGTTACCGAGAAACAGTCAGATCATGGTTTAAAAGTCCTGTTAAAATAAAGGTGTTGTATCTTTAGCATTTTTAACTGGCTCTACATGACAAGCACAGCACAGTGCAGTTTGATGCATTTATTATGTTATTCCCCCTGTACTTTCACGAAGGTTAAAAGACCTTGCATTTGGCCCAGGAGAGGAGACATTGTAGGCAGAAACACCATAGAAACATGGGTCACTCTGTCCTGTTGCCTTGGATTTATCAGAATAATATGGATGCCAGGATTAGTGCTATACACAAGACTTTAAGCCTGACTGATAAAATTAAATGCCTCTTTTTTTCCTTTCTTTTTAATATGTGTATTTATAGTTTGTTTCTTCTGTGTTATCATGCAGAACTAATGTAGCATCACTAATTAGAAACATTTTCCATGAAGAAACGTTTTTCCTGTGCCTCTTCTATTTTGTTAACTATTAATCTAGTTCTGCTTCACATGGGGTGCTTGAATGTTCTGTGCTTGGTTTTTGTGGTCTAGTCTTAAACCAGGTGGAATTCTGTCGGCTTTGGATAAGTGCATGTTGATAAGCTGCCCCACTGTTACTCAAAGACTTGTGTAAATGTTCTGAGGAGTGGACAACATGCATCTAATGAAGCACTCTATTAAAACCCAAGAAGGTTATTTTGAAGTAACTAGTTAATAGTGTTTGCAAATATTTATATTTACGTGGAATAGAATAGCACGTTTGTTTAAGAATCTGCTTTATCAGTGTCTCCCTCACCAATGTGGTGAGTAAATATTCCTGTTAAGCAGCTTGTAGGGACTGGGAATTAAACATCCTAGTCGAAGGTGGTTGTCAAAAGGGTGCGGCAGATGCCTGTGTAAATATTGATCCGACCCTGTATTTAAAAAGGGGGTTGAATAATTAAACATGCAGGGATGTATCTGAGAGCCACAGACAATGGTTTACCAGTCATCACCTGTAAATGATCAAATACAGATTTTCACTGTAAGAAGTAAAAGAAACATTGCCAATGACAGTAATGACACCTGCATGTCTACCTTAGTTGACTGACACAATAAATTAGTTTTGTTTCAGATACAGCCTAAATGTAGCACACCACTTGCCTTTCTTTTCCATTTGCATTCATCTCATCATCCTATAATAAAAGGGCATGTGTTTTTGTGGTGTTATCGCAGTCAGATTACCACTTTGAGTACACAGACTGTGATGTTCTGGGGTCCAGATGGAGAGTGGCAATACCCAACAAGCCTGACACATGCACAGGCTTTCCTGACCCGGTTAAAGGAACGCACTGCAGTGAGTATAAGGCTTTACAGTGTTTTGTTCCAGTATTCATGTGCCATACGATAATTACCATTCAAACTAAACATCTTAATGCATAAAAGTTGAAATATAAAGAATCCTACAACTGAAGGATTTAATATTAGAATGGGTTTTAAAGAAATCCTAAAAAACCTTTGAGGTTATTTTTTTGTTTAACAGTTTAACATGTAGCTCATGAAAATACAGTAGTATGTCTTAATTTTTTGCATGTTTATCACTTTAATGTTTTAGATCATCAAACTAATTTAAATACTAGTAAAATATAACAAGTGAACACAAGATGCTGTTTTTAATTAAAGGTTTTTTTTATTGAGAGAAAACAAAATCCAAAACTGCATGGCCCTGTGTGAAAAAGTGTTTGCCCCTCCTGTTAAAACTGTGGTTTATCACACCTGAGTTCAATTTCTCTAGCCACTCCCAGGCCTGATCAATGCCACACTGGTTTGCAATCAAGAAATCTTTTAAATAGGACCTGCCTGACAAAGTGAAGTAGACCAAAAGATCCTCAAAATCTAGACATCATGCAGAGATCCAAAGAAATTCAGAAACAAACAAGAAAGAAAGTAATTAAGATCTTTCAGTCTGAAAAAGGTTATAAAGCCATTTCTAAAGCTTTGGGACTCCAGTGAACCACAGTGAGAGACATTATTCACAAATGCCAAAAACATGCAACAGTGGAGAATCTTTCCAGGAGTGGCCGGCCGACCAAAATTACCTTAAGAGCATAGGGACGACTCATCCAAGAGCTCACAAAAGACCTCACAACAACATCATCCAAAGAACTGGAATCCTCACTTGCCTCAGTTAAGGTCAGTGTTCAGGACTCCACCATAAGAAAGAAACTGGGCAAAAATGGTCTGCATGGCAGAGTTCCAAGACAAAAACAACATGAGCAAAAAGTACATAAAGGCTCGTCTCAGTTTTGCCAGAAAACATCTTTATGATCCCAAAGACTTTTGGGTAAATACTCTGTGGACTGACAAGACAAAAGTTGAACTCTTTGGAAGGTGTGTCCCATTACGTCTGGTGTAAAAGTAACACCGTATTTTAGAAAAAGAACATCATACCAACAGTAAAATATGGTGGTCATAGTGTGATGGTCTGGGGCTTTTTTGCTGGTTCAGGACCTGGAAGACTTGCTGTGATAAATGGAACCATGAATTCTGCTGTTTACCAAAAAATCCTGAAGGAGAATGTCCGGCCATCTGTTTGTGACCTCAAGCTGAAGCTAATAAATAAATAAAAATGAAGACTTTGGAGTGGCCTAGTCAAAGTCCTGACCTGAATCCAATTGAGATGCTGTGGCATGACCTTAAAAAGGCGGTTCACGCTCGAAAACCCTCCAATGTGACTGAATTACAACAATTAGGCACATATGAGTGGACCAAAATTCCTCCACAGTGCTGTAACAGACGCATTGCAAGGTATCGCAAACACTTGATTGCAGTTGTTGCTGCTAAGGGTGGCCCAAACAGTTATGTTTAGGGGCAAACACTTTTTTTACACAGGGCCATGTAGTTTTGGATTTTGTTTTCCGTCAATTAAAAACCTTCATTTAAAAACTGCATGTTATGTTCACTTGTGTTATCTTTTACTAATATTTAAATTAGTTTGATGATCTAAAACATTAAAGTGTGATCAACATGCAAACAAATAAGAAACCAGGAAGGGGGCAAACACTTTTTCACACCTTTGTATATACTGAATATACTGAAACCACACAAACTATTATTACTTGTTTACAGCATTTTCCTGTAAGGAAGGTGAATACCTGGACATGAAGACACAGGAGTGTCAGAAGTGTGCAGCAGGGACCTACTCCCTTGGTACAGGAGTGGCCTTTGATGAGTGGGACACCTTACCTGCTGGCTTTATCAGCCATGGCATCAATATGGATATAGGAAACCTCTACACTAACTGCAAAAAGTGAGTAGCTGAAATGGGGATTTTCTCAAGTTGTATCTATTGTAGATCATTTGCAAGAGTGAAAGGGAAAGTTTATAGGACTATGGTGAGACCTGCTATGTTGTATGGTTTAGAGACAGTGGCATTGAGTAAAAGACAGGAGGTGGAGCTGGAGGTAGCAGAGCTGAAGATGTTGAGATGTAGGAGAATGCTGAGGATGAAGCCACCAGGAGGAAGGAAAAGAGAAAGTCCAAAGAGGAGGTTTATAGATATGATGAGGGAAGACATGCAGGTAGTTGGGTTAAAAGAGGCAGATGTAGAGGACGTAGATGTAGATGAAGGATGATCCGCTGTGGCAACCCCTAAAGGGTGCAGCCGAAAGAAGAAGAAGATCTATTGTAGATCAATAATTACTTTTTAGTGTTGTTTTCCATGCATGTATAGTGATTATTACTATTATTATTAGTGGTCTTTAATCTTTTTAAATGATATGCTAACAAGCACAGTAGAAGGTATCAAAAGGTATTGCTTATTTCATATATTATATTCAAATATTATAGCAAATAAATAAAGAATAAAACATAAGTGAAGTATGCTGTTTTAAGAGAAGAATCCACAATACTGTAGCCATCTCAAATTAGATTATTTTCCTATAGCAGTTTGTCATGAAGTGTTTCATTTCTCTTTTTCCACAACCATTTCCCAATGATTGTAATATTCATTATTACCAAACAATACATTGTGCATTGTTTATTAAACATTAACTGTTACATTTAATCGTGTGTGACACCAATGGGACAAATTCTGATCACCAACAATTTATAAGCATTTGTTGCCTTAAAAGCCTTAAGTTTTTAATTTAATACGAAAAAAAGCCCAACTCAATCACATTACCACAAACCCCTCTGCCCTAAAAGCTCTCCAGTGGTGGATAGCTTACTGACCTTTTAAAAGCATGGACACCTGAGACTCATTCTATTAACGTTAAATAAACATCACCTTACACAAAGCTTTGATTACATGTTTTTCTGTGCTAAATAATGTCATGTTCTCTGAATTTGTCATATAAAGCATCCTCCAAACAAGTCCCTGCGAAATAGATTTGAATGTGAAAATGATAACAATATGTAAAGTAATATAAAACTATAATTTGAATTAGAGATTTTATTTACAAAATGACAACAGTCATGCTGTGATTAACTTGTTGTAGTGCTACACTTGAAAACGTTCAGTAATACTTGTCTGTGCTCCTGAATTGTTTTTATTTACTTTTTGTTTGTGTGGGTTTTTTTGTGGTCCAGTTCTACTTGGACTCCTAAAGGGGACCACATATCCTCTAACACAGACGAGTGCAGCTCCACACTGTCATATGCTGTAAATCTCAAACAACCTGGCTCAGTTACTTTCCAGTACATATATCCTGATAATAGCATCTTCTTTGAATTCTATGTAAGTATTGTTCTATGTACAAATGTCAAATGTAGCCAGCCATTATCAACTGCATTGCATCCCAGACCTTTAAGGCCATTTTTGTCTCTTGGACTTTGGCAGTGTATTGTTAATTTTCAGCATTTTTTAAGACTTGTGTAAACTGACTCTTATTCTTATATTTGTGATTGCTGAGAATCATTTTGCTTTTAATGGCAGTGTAACTGTGTAACCTTAAACTCTTTGAGATAAACTACAACACCTACTGCATTCCAAGACTATATACTCAATTTCATTGCCTGACTTCACTAATGGTCTTGTGGCTAAATGAGCACAAATCCCCAAAGATATGCTCCAAAGCTTGTGATTTCATGGTGTAGTAGCAGAAAGAGGAGGCAAATTCTATGTTAATGCCCATGATTTTGGAAATGGATAATAATAAGAAACTCATAAGGGTTTGATGGCTGGTAGTGCACATACTTTTGGCCTTATAGTGTATAATGCTTTGTTTATTAACATACTCTGGTTGTTTTTTTTTCTATCTGTGTCTTATTTGTATGGGTTTACAGGTTCAGAATGACCAGTGCCAGTCTACTGATTCTCAGAGTAGATGGATGAAGGTTTCTGAGAATGACTGGGAGTATCACTTTGTAAGTGTGATTGTAAGGCACATCTTTCACTTTTCACACCTTTAATTTTGAAGCTGATGCTGATTTTGTCCTGTGTTCTCTAACAAAAGGTCAAATTGAATAAGGGGAACAATGTTCTATACTGGAGAACAACTGGGTTCTCTCTATCTGGCAGGGCTGTTAAACCAGTTCTGCTGAAGGACATCATTATCTCAGGTTTATACTCAATTTATCATCATCATCCTCATCATCATCATCGTAATCTCATTTGCCCCAAAATGTGCAAAATCTGACATTGATAATAAAAATGGTCTATATGCAGATAATGTTTAATCAAAACACTGTCAATCTGAAAACGCTGCTGGTTTTATTATATTTCTCAATGAAATTTCAGTCAATTCAATTTAAAATAGTCAGTATTCATTTTCTGCCTTCTTCAGTGTTAAACCTTCTTAAGTGTAAATAAATCAATAGATTTGCATCTTTCCAACACTTGATCTATTTACCACAGGGGTTGCGTACACATCCGAATGTTTCCACTGTAAGCCTGGCACATACAGTGCTAAACCTGGGGCTGCCCACTGCACCCCCTGTCCAGTTAACACCTACTCCAATAAGGGTGCTTTAGCATGCCAGCAGTGTGACGAAGATAAATATTCAGGTATGTGTTGTTTTAATGTTTAACATACTTACATACAAGTGATATTCCCATGACTAGATGTTGTTAACCCAAAATGCAAATGTTTTTATTACTTCCCTTTCATATAATTGAGAAACAGATAAGAATGTCTTTAGCAAAGTAGCTAACGATTGTGCCTAGTTAGCTGCTGTGTGTGTGTGTGTGTGTGTGTGTGTGTGTGTGTGTGTGTGTGTCTGTGTGTGTGCTATCACTAGATCTAAATGTGTGATGTATGTGTGTGCTGGCTTTTTCCTATGCATCTAGGGATTGGGTCAGGAACATGTCAGAAGAGGACACCCTGCAAATCTACTGATTACTTTTACACTCACACTCCTTGTGATTCCAAAGGACAGGTATCGTTGAAAGACAAAATCATATGAGACATTTTGTCCTATAACAAATCCAATGTTAAATATTCAACCATTCCAAGTAAAGTCTTTACATGGCTAATAAAGAACCTTTACTCATTCAGTGAGGTGCTCTACATTATATATATGGTATAGATGGTATAAAATACATTACTTCATACAATCCACTGCTTTACAACTCTGCACTTGGTTGTACATTGTATTGTACATTCAAATGTAATCTTGTTTCTTTTCATGTACTTTTCTCTCCTTGTATTATAATAGACACAGTTGATGTATAAATGGATTGAACCAAAGATCTGCATAGAGAATGTAGAGGGAGCGGTGAAACTTCCAGCCTCAGGGGAGTTGCAGACCTGTCCTCCATGTAATCCTGGATTCTTCACTGACAATTCTTCTGTTTGCCAACCTTGTCCACAAGGCTCCTATTCCAATGGAACAGGTGCAGTACACAAACAGTACACCACATGCCTCAATTGTAAATTACATTTTTAAGTGGAAGTTAAACCGATAGAATAGAATGAAAGAAATCGACCTAATGTACACAGATTAAGATTCTGTTGTTTCCAGCATGTTCGAAGTGTCCTGTTGGAACCGAGCCAGTGGTGGGGTTTGAGTATAAGTGGTGGAACCGGATGCCCAGCAACATGAACAGTTCAGTCTACAGACGAGAGTTTAGTGGCACTCAGAGGAGCACAGGTAAACAAAGCCTTATGGTGTACATCTGGACCAAAAACATGTTGTTTGCAATTAATTGACCCTCACAGTCTGTGAATTAAACACTATTAGATTTATTAACAAAAGCCTTGTAGCCATAGTCAGTCAGTGATTAAACAATGAAGGGAGAAATGTACCAGTAATAATTAAATAGGCAGACAGTTGAATTAAAAAAAAGACATTTATTTAAATCAGCTCACATGCTACTATCTAATTCTGAAAAATATAATTCAAATTATATTATTATATTAGATAAATATTATATGATCAATTTCAGTTTGGGATGCAGAGAATTGTCTTTATATTTTACCAGTTGTTTTTGCTGTATTGTTATTAAAATTGTGCTTTGTGGCATCAGGATGGGAAGTAGCTGGTGAGTACATTTACACCACACCTGGAGATTTGGATTCAGACTTCATGCTGCTAACACTCACTGTCCCTGGTTATAGGTAAGAAATGGAACATACAAATTCCTTTCTAATATTCCACATGTATTAAATTAACATGTATAATCTATGGACATTACCTAAGCAGTGTTAACTGCTCATGTATGAAGTTTTCTTCTGCAAAGGTGAAAGTTCCTTATCTTCATATTTTTCATATCTCTGTCTTGCTCAGATTGCCCAACTCCATGCATAAAGATAGTGAGAGTGCAGAACTTTCTAGAATCACATTTGTCTTTGAGACCAAGTGCACAGCTGACTGTGCCCTTCACTTCATGACTGTAAGAACAAACTTTTTTTTATACAAGTCATACAAGGGTAAAGCACAATTATTTTCAAAATATTCCACTAAGCATTTTGTGTTACATACTTATCTACGTATATTTGTTTAACTAATACTTGACCGGCTTACTTCAAGTCAGGGACTATTCCACCTTTGCCATCACTTTTCTTGTTAAGTAATGCAAATAGAAATGCAGTTGAAATGCCTTGTGTGTATGTGTGGTCACAGGGTTTGAATGAATGGAACAGTCGTGTGGTGGAGACCTGGAAAGGCACCACTGGGAAACAGTCTTATTCTTACCTTATTAAGAGCAATCTGACTGTGGGCTTTACCTGGAGCTTTCAACGCTCAGAGGCTAACCATGTGGTAAGAGCAGCAAAAGAGAATACAGATAATTTTTATTAAAATATGTATATTTGTAACAAGTTACATATGAGATTGTAAAGATTGCTCAATATGTGTACATATACTTTCATACATCAATTCATTCTACACAAAAATTTGCCAATTGGCATGATATATAAGCTGAAGTTAATAAGTTTCCTGTTATAGTAAGTCCTGAAGTGTTGTAATGCCTCGAAGGTGTCAATCTGTTATGTATTAATGAACACAATTAAAAGTAACATGTACATTGTACATGTTCATTGTTTCATTATTTATTTGTGCATTACAAATGAATAATAATTGTGTACATTGAATGTTGTGTTATGAAAAGTATATGATCCGAGCTAGCATCTGTTATCATTTATGTTATAGCAGCTATTAGAAGTCATGACAGATTGCAGTGTTGCACTGCAGTGAAATTTATAAAGCACTTATTACCACCACCGATGCTACTGCTGATTTAACTTCTGTGTGCTCTCGGTCAATAACAACAAATATTATTATTAAATATGTTCTTGTGAATGGGTTGTTACTATAGAATGATAACAATTTAGAACAAGTGCATTAATATAACCTTGAAACTGTGTCAATGTGTCCTACTAATCAGATTGAACTTTTGATAACACTGTGGTATAACTGTGGAGTCTAAATGCTAAAGCTCATGATTTGTTAATGTAAATAATAGAGCCATTTAATGGAACCTAAATGGAAAGTATTACTTTTGAATAATAAATATTTGTCTGTTTGCAGGAGAGGCAGTACAGCTCAGACTTTGCTAAGATCTACTCTATTCACATTACTAATGTGATTGGTGGAGTGGCCTCTCAGTGTCGACAATGTGCACTACACTCCTCTGAGAAAGACTGCGTCCCCTGTCCTCCGGGACACTACATGTTAAAAGGCACTGGAGTATGCAAGAGTTGTCCACCAAACACCATTATAAGGCCTGAGCAGCCTCTGGGAGTCGAAGCCTGCATCCCATGTGGACCAAATACCAAAAGCAATGATGTAAACACTGATAAACGCTTTTTCTATCACTTTATTTTCAATTGCAGTGAAGAAGTGTTGGTACTATGTGCTAAATTTGATTACAACAGACATAAAATGTATAGCACATTGCTGAAATGTTGATTGTTGGTCAGTATTCACAAAAGTATTGATATTATGATATTTTATTTGACTATTGTTTCATCCTATTTCTAGGCCCGTTCAGCCTGCGTGAGTGACTGTACTTTGGCTATGCAGTATAAAAAAGAAACTCTGCACTATGATTTCTCTCCACTGGCCAATATCACTCACTTTCAGAGCAGCCCTCGCTTCACCAGCAAAGGCCTTCGTTATGTGCATCATTTTAGTGTGGGTCTGTGTGGCACAAAGGTAAATTTAAAGTTTAGGTGATCGTTAACTTGCTGTAACAATGTGTTTTTACAGCTGTTAACTATAACACATGATTTTACAGCATGTATGTATGGAATATAATCTTAAGTATTATTGTTTGGTAGTAGGATATTTTATTTATTTATTTATTTTTTAGTTGCTGCATGTCTTACTAAAACTGACCTATGATTATTTTATCATCAGTTATACACCTAGGAAAGAACCTTACATAATGCTGCATTTTGAAAAGATAACTGGCTAATTAACTGCTAGTAACAGCTCACATTTTTCATAGTTAGATACGAGTAAGATATTAAATCTATTTAGGATTTAAAAAAATCATTTAAAATTTACAATAGTGTAATAAATAAAAACAATTTTTTATTGCTAGTATTAGCTAGAATCCTTGTATGACATTTTTGTGGGTAGATTTTTCTTTATACCATTTTACCTACTTTTCTTATGTTTGCCTTTATGATGTTTAAATCACATACATAATTAAATTTTTTTTTTTTTTTGATATACCACTCTTCGGTTTTTATCTTGTGTGTGGAAGTGCTGATTGTTTTGGAAAATTGACAAATGTGTCTTTTGCACATTTGTACATGTGAAAAACACCAAAGTACATTATCAGATTTTTGAGGTTTTGACCATTTTAAATCACCATCTATGAATTCTCAGGGCCGTGTTTTGGCTTCCTGTGTGGATAATGTAACCGAGAGCAGGAAGGAGGTAAATGGTTATATCTGCCAGTCAATCATAGTGCCTACTGAAGTCAGAGGTCAGAGTGTGGTGTCTTCACAACCCTTTATTATTGGAAGCACATTGATTGGTGAGTTACAAACAAACTTACAAACACAATTCTATGCTTGAACACATATATAATGGCCTGATGCTTTCATTTTGTGTTTTATAAACACAGGGATAACCACTGACTCCACACTTGATCACATTACATCATCTGAGAGTACCTTTCCTTCAAGATCTGATCTGCCTGATATAATATTTTACTATCGGTAAGATGAGCACCAGTTCAGTTTAAAGAACTGAGCTAAAGAATTGTTGTTTATCTTCTGTCATTCATTTTGTGTATTCAGGGCACATGAAACTACACAGGCATGTAAAAATGGCAGAACAACCTCCATCAGACTCAGATGTGATCCCACAGTGACGACAATAAATCAGATTTCCTTACCAAGGTACACTGCAGTGTTATGAAATGCACGCATTTTGAGTCATTGGACCAACTGCTACAAGCATAGGAACACAAAACAGTTGCGCCCATTGTGCTATCTTCTGTAATCCACAAATGTGGTGTAATTGCTGCTGATAAACTAAATTCTTGTGAACAGCAACACCTTCTGGTTAAAGCAAGGAACTGTGAGTTTACTTTTACTTCTTAATTCTCCTGCTTTGTCTCATCTACATCTCTTTGCAGTAACTGTACAGAGGGAACATGTGATGGCTGTTCCTTCCACTTCCTGTGGCGTTCTCAGCATGCCTGTTCTCTTTGTTCTGAGAGAAACTATAAAGAGATAGTGAGTGCCTGTATCAGTGGAATTCAGGTAGGTTTAATTCTCTAAAACATTTGCTCATTTACTGCCTTAGAGCAAGGTCTAGAAACTTCCAGGTGGCAATGTTTTGGCATTCCAATGAAGACATTTGGAAGTATTTGCATTTACAGCTCAAAAAAGACCTATATTTCAAAGTTACATTCTTAAGTCCAGACAATTACAAGCAAGTGAACACAAGTTGAATAAAAACTGAACTTTATTATTCTTCTAAATTAAATAGTGCTTGGTCAGATCTTATTATGCAATCTAATTAAATAGCTAATAAATGGTAATGAACTCCACATTTTGAGCTTATTAAAATGACATTCTAATTATATATGCTTTTTAAATCAGACATGTTTTTTTTAGAATGCATCAAAATATCGATGATCACTTTTTAAAATTGGTTCATAACATTTTGACCTTAAATTTCCATTAAATAGTAATAAAATGCAGTACACGTTTCTGTACAGACATACAAATGCATCGTATGAGTCCTCTAGATGGCCTTCAGTTCCTGTTTACACAGGAAAATTCAGCATTGAACGATACGCATTAAGCACATTTAGACATTTCATGTAGGTAGCTAATGCCTGCATACTTAATGCTAATATTATCTGATGTAAGTCATAATAAAATCCTTGCTGACTTTTTAATGTCCAAGTATATCAATGCATTATAATGTATTGTATAGCTGTACTGTTCCTGTTTTGTACACATTATTTTATCTACAGCCTTTTTTTTCTCAAACTTCAAGTCTACTTTTTTCTATCTGAATGCATGTAGAATGTTGATATTTGTTTGTCCAAGCTTTCCAATGTTGTTATTAAATTTTATGTTTATCCTTCGAATATGATAGAAAACTACCCTTATCTAAGAGTTTGAAGACAGGAGTTTAATTTATTTTTCATATGTTACATAAATTGTATCTGGTTAACTATTTTTTGGTTTAAATTGCCAGATTCCTATAATACTGCGTTTATAATATAGCCCATGAAAATGCTCCTCCCTGACTTTGGAACAATGATAAACAATATTTAGATTTTTCATGATCTCAGCACAACTTTAGTAACAGCTACAAAATGCTGGTACATGTCACAAAATATTTGGAATGTATGTTTTAAGTTAGAATCTTTTTGCAAGATTTTATTATTATTATTATTTAATTATTATTACATGCATTTTTGTTTATTTGTTTTATTTTAAAATTATTTTATTTTTTAAGTTTTCTGTCATTACTGTGCTTTATTTTCCTAATGTACCTTGGATATAAATAGAAAGATGGTACCTTTTTAAATAGTATACAAATTAATAGTAATTAATGAATGAATCATAAGACTTGGATCAATTTTTTACACTAAATGCCAAATGCCAACAAGATTTTTGAGAGCCAGGCTTTAAATCATTGTGTGTGTGTGTGTGTGTGTGTGTGTTGTCAGAGGACTACCTATGTGTGGCAGCAGCCTCTGAAATGTACAGGTGGAGTTTCTCTGCCAGCTCCGCAGGTTAGTGCTTGTGTCACTTTGGACTTCTGGCTCAAATTCGGTGTTTCTGTTGGATCTGTGGCAGCTTTACTGCTCATCACCATCAGCTGTTACTTCTGGAAACGAACACGCAAGTGAGTGCTTGCATCAGAGAATGTTTCAATCTTACAATGTTGCTTACCACGAAGTATCTCTTTTCTATTCAATATAGCTCTGTTTTTTAGCTCTGGAAAAAATTGACTCTTGGGTTTCATTTGATTTAAGCATGTTTGGAAGAGTTTGCTTACTTACTCAGTTCTGTGAAAACAATCTAATAGATACACTTACACCTGACTGTCACACTCATATGTGTGTCTCCCCACACTGTTGCCAAAATGTTTTAGGCACAAAGTTATATAGATTGGTTTTGTATACTATAGCATTAAGATTTTCCTACATTGGAACTAAAGACTAAAGCTATGTCGAGGTTGCTATAGAAGAACACCAGTGACCTACACAGAGTCCTGACTGCTACCTTATTAAACACATTCACCTATAATTGGAAAGCCAGTTGCTTACTAATTTAAATGTTGTGTGTAAATGTGTGTATATATACATATCCAATCCACAGGCTGGAGTATAAGTACTCAAAGCTGATGAATGCAGAATCGAAAGATTGTGATCTTCCTGCTGCCGACAGTTGTGCCATTATGGAGGGAGAGGATGCAGAGGATGACCTTATCTACCTCACCAAAAAATCATTTTTCTCCAAAATTAAAGCTTTCCCCAGAGAGGTAAAATGTTCTTCTACGGTCACTATAGTACAGACTAAATAATAATGATTTGACAGGAATTTTCAATGATTGAGTAAGTTATAGATTCCTCATTTTTCATAAGGTAATTACAAATATAGTTCTAATAATTCTAATATAACTTGAAAATACTTTTGGATCAATGGACAACTGCAAATGCAAATACTCCGATGTTAAAATGTACAATTAATATACTTTTTATAATTGTGTTAATGTAGTGTTACATTTAGATGGCCTTGTTTATTTGCAGAGATCATCAGATGGCTTTGACTCTGTCCCCTTGAAGTCATCCTCGGGCATGGAGATGGAGATGACCTAGACCTTTAAGCCAACAATGGACAATGGGAATTGATCTATGAATACTTATCCTCATGATGTACCTGTAGTAAATATAAAACCGTGCCACCAAGGGAAATTGGAGAGATCCATATTTCATAGGAACAGTTCCAACACTATTTGGATTTTTGCTATTCAAGATATTTTTTAGATTGAGCACAAGCAATTTTGTTTGACCATCTTTCAATTCAGAAGCTATTTGAGTTTTAGATATTCCTGAACCTAGATAGCCTTTGGCGAAAGCTATTCGTCCGGTAATGCAGTTTACATCATGTCACATCTGTTAGTTTGTGTACAGTTAAGATTAGCAGCTATGAAGACTTCCCTGAGAAATGTTTACTTTTGTTCAATTTTCATCATTGTTTGTACAGCAAAGGATGGCCTTCTATGACTTCAGTGTACCTTCTAATATCTACTTCTTTTAATGTAATGACAATACATTTGTATTGATTTTTTTTTATACAGAATGTGAGTTATATAAAAAGTATTGCTTTTATTATGCCTTTTTGGTTATTATAAAAAAAAAAAAAGTATGGTTGCACCAATATAGGTAATTTTGTTTTAACAAAATTTGTGCATCCTTTTTCTTCATCTATTTCTTGACAGTCACTGCTATATGACCACATCTAATTTAAATGGTGAACCATCTCTGGTCCCTAATTAATGCTTATACAAGAGTCCCACTAATGGCACCAAAATAGTTTTGGTTGGTAGATTATTTTTAATCTAGCAGCCCCACTGATGAACTTAGAAATCCTATCAGTGCTTTTCCTAAGAATAGTACAGAGAAGGCATGAAAAAGCACAATTACTATACTACAGTCAGTCATTTTTAGTGCACGACAGCTTAATGGTTTTTGTAACCTGATAAAAAGGTAAACGAGTAAAAACTAAAAGGTATCTGATAAAAGGAACACAGAATGGTTAGATGTGTGATAAATGCTTTAGAAGTGACATGTCAAACACAAGACTCCTGAGCCACTTCTGGCCCAAAAATACATTTAGGAAAGAAATATTATTTTGTATTTCAACTGCAAAAATATCCTGTCTGTCTTGGTCTTCATCAAATGTTGAATGTTTTTGGCGCTCTACTTAGATCAAGTATTGAATTTTTCCCCCCTGTCTATGATTGAGTTTGACACCACTGCTCGAGGACATCCTGATGAAAATAAAAGCTTGGTCTGACCAGATGCAAAAAAAAAAAGTTATGTTTTGGCTTAATTATCAACTGATTAAAAAATGTTTGAAATTTTATAATCTTACCTTACTGTTGTTATTTTATTTGTCTACAATGTTTGCTACAATGGGAAGAAGCAATAATTTTGAAATTTTTTCCTTTCTACCAGTTACAACTGGCAAAAATGATCTACCAGCTTGGACCCCTGGGTTTGGAGGCTTAAAGCTATTGAGAACACATTGTATTTTTCATCAGGGCTGAATAGACATGTAATGGCATAATATATGAGCATACTATAGACATCAAATTGTGCTCATGAAAGTAATTAAATAAATAAATAACCGAGGACCAGAATTGGATATTAAATACACATGTGCGAGAAGGTGATCATTTTGGTCCCGCTGCATTAATGATGTTTGCTGCACACTGTATTCTCGCGAGATTTCAGAGTTTCTGTCTGGGTTAGCGCGCGAAGGGAGGGAGCAGCAGGGAAGTGACTAGTGCCAGGACAGGCACACGGGCGAGTCCTGAACTTCCCCGGAACAGTACGCAAACTGTGAGCGCAGTGTTTCAGGACGTTCCGGCGCTGCAGGTTTCGTGGTGCAATTACGAGGTTGTACGTGGTGAACAGGTCACCGGGGCACGTCGCGTTCGACTGAGACCGTGCAACTTGTTTTTCCCCTAACTAAGCTCCATTTTCGGCTGCACGAAACCCGAGGCGGCTGCGGAGTTCAAGCAGAAGTTTGCGCTTGTCCGCGGGCTTCAGCTCTGCAGGAATGTCGCACACAGGAAGAGCCACGTTTTATCGACAGGAGGTGAATAAGACCGTTTGGGAAGTGCCGTTGCGCTATAAGAACCTCGCTCCAGTCGGCTCGGGTGCATACGGATCTGTGTGGTAAATGTTTTGCTTTTTCCTTTTTTACCCTGAAGACTGCTCCATTCATTCGGACAGGCCTTCGTGTGTAGCTGCTTTGCTAGCTAACTTGGTTAGCAATCGAACAGACCTAAGCACGGCTTGGTGCTGGTGTATGCTAGAGTTTCAGTTTCTAAGAGCAGCTGAGGGAACAGAGGAGACGTCTCTCAGACCAGAAGGCTAGTTTGTTGATGACTTGTTTTGCAGTAATAACTAACAAACTAACTCCACAATCTAACAGTTCACTTCTGCAGACATGCATGTCTCTGTTACCATTACACTTCCTTGTCTCATCTGGATGTGATCACCTGATCCCCTGTTGATTTCTGTGATTTCTACTAGGATTCATGCTTGCTGCTTTGCCCCAGGGTTACTTAGGTTTAAGCAAATATTCAGCAGGGAAGACTGCGAGTCCATGCTTACACCTTGAGAACTTAGAATGCTGCAGGAACTAAAGAAAATGCAGTTCTTGATCCTAAATGCCACTAGTTCCTCATATCATAATTTAATTGGAGTCCAGATAGTCTGATAACAAGGTGTATACCAGGGTGGAGTGGTCAGACAATCTAGTTGTTTTTGTAGTAGAAAGGTTGTACGGCATTATTGCTCATTTACACTGACCTCACTCTTTGTTTACTGACCAGGGTCTTTAATGAAATGGGCATTGTTTTGTTTGAACACTACAACTCATTTGCTAGATAACTTCGCTCCCCAGGTAGACGGTGTGCATTATGTGTGCCAATAAAGAAGGTTAGGAGCTTATTGCTAGGCAACAGAGTCATCTGGGTTATATTTCATGGGCCTTTACATCACCTACCATTAACCTTATGTAACTGGATCTCCAAAGAACAGATAGGGTTGTGTCAGTGTAGATTTTTTTTTTTTTTTGGTCTGAGAAATAAAATACTGACTTTGTGGTTTTGTTTATTAGAAACATTGTTTTAATGTTGAACTGAAGCTGGAGGGCTCGACAAGTCCACACCATATCTGATGATATCCTTTTCATTTATTTATTGACACAGTTCTCTGTAGAAATAACACCGTCTAAAGCCAAATAATTGTTATATGACTCTCACAATACTCAGACATTTGCATGTTGTACAGTATGTGTATCATGTATACAGTCAATCTATCCATCCACAGTACTGTGCATAACTTTTAGGCAATTGTGAAAAAAATATTCACAATATTCAAAATATCAAATTTTATGGAAAAAAACTAAAACAAAATGGAAAGTAAATGAACAGAAATCCAACTCAAATCAATATACGGTGTGACTACCTTTTGGCTTTCATTTCTTACTTTTGCACACTTTTTGTGTACTTGCACAAAGTCAGGGATTTAGTAGGATCAGAGTCAGATACATGAATAGCCAATTATACTAAGCTGGTTTAATGATCATCAAACAGAACCCGCTGTGTAGGAGGCTTAAAACTGGGTGAGGAACAGCTAAACTTCGCTACTGAGGTGCGGTTGTGGAAGACCGTTTCATGCCACAGGTTATACAAGACACAAGGTAGCTATACTGCATCAGCAAGGTCTCCCTCATACAATGCTTTTTAGGCAGACTGGGGTTTGAAGATTTGCTGTTCAAGCTATTTGAAAACGCACAAAGAAATGAGCAATATTGAAGCAGTGAATGGCCAAGGAAATTCAGCGGATGAAAGACACATCACACTTACTTCCCTTTTTTCATAGGAAGATATAGCAAAGAACTGGCAAAAAACAGTGTAACCTACACTGTACACCTATCTACAGTCTCGATAAGTCTGTCAAGAAATTGTCTTAATAGACCTCCGAAATGGAAACAAAACTAATTTACTCAACTATCCTTTAAAATAATTATTAACAGGGTTTGTTCAGGATTAACGATGTCTTCAATGCTTAGAAATAACATCAGTGAGGTGACTGATCAGCCCTAAACTTATTCTGCAGCAGGAAAACCCCAGACATATATAATCAGCGTAGAGAGGAACTAGGAGTCCTGGAAGTGATGGTTTGGCCCCCACAGAGCCCTGATCTAAACATCATCGAGTTTGTCTGGGGTTGCATAAAGAGACGGAAGGATTTGAGGCAGCCCACAGCCACAGACGAACTGTGGTTAGATCTCAAAGACTTTTGCAACAACCTATTTAAAAGTTTCCTCAAAAACTGTGTGCAAGTATACCTAGAAGAATTGATCAAAGAAATTTTATTTGGATTTTTCTTCTGTTCATTTACTTTCCATTTTGTCAAGAAATGCACTATATTTGTAATAACTTTACATGTAGTCTTCCTGTACGTGGCTAGGATTGGCACCAGTGTGGTCTTTTGCTTTTGTCAACTCAAAGTTTGTCATGGCTTTGTCTTTTCCAGCTCAGCAGTTGATGAGAAGTCGGGTTTGAAGGTTGCTGTGAAAAAGCTTTCAAGGCCATTCCAGTCCATTATCCATGCCAAAAGAACCTACAGAGAATTGCGGTTGCTCAAGCACATGAAACATGAGAACGTAAGTGTGTATGTTGCATCAGTGGTTCTTCGCACGTGTAACCTCGGAACTCTCGTGTCTATCATTTGAAGCTTTTCTGTCCATTATCATTCAAACATAAAATAAAAATTGACAGTTAGAATGTTTTCAGGAGTTTAAATTTCCTTCTATTGAGAATTAAAACTGCAGAGATCTGTAAAAGTGTAAAACTTCAATTAACAGATTTAAAAGGACACAGTGATGGAGTGTGTTGAAATATTTAAAACCCTCTAGTTGCAAACCACTGTGCTAGATTTACCAAGCTAAAATCATTTTGTGCTTTTCCGCAACTTGTCTTGCTTTTTGTTCCCTTTTTTCTTTTCCTTCTCCTTTATCATGCCTAAATACTGTGAAAGGTTTTGAGATACAACTGCAGTTGCTGCTTTGGAAGGGAACAAATGGCCAATTTGAGCCATTTTATATTGTATTTTAAAATATTTTTACTGATCATAGAAACAAATTGTTCCCCATTTAATCTGTTATTTAGATGCTTCACTACTGGTGGATTTTGATGAACTTTTTTAAGATCAGATGAGAAGTGAGCCTTTGCCACTTCCTGTTTTGCTTTATGGTGTTGTACGTGTGTAATCCTGACAAACTACATACAAGTTCTTCGTTGTTTTGTTTCAGACTGAATTTCAGCTTCACTCTTTGTTTAGAGTGTATTGTAGGTGTGGCCGTGATTTTGGATTAACTGTGCACACTCCTATCGAGCTGCATTCCTGACAGGAATTCCAGAAGTAATACTTGGCTGTTTTTCAGTGTGCACAGTGTGACTTCCTCAGTCATAAACTGATTTTGTGGGTCTGTGCATGTCAGTAATAAATACATTAACAGAGGGTGTGACATATGCACAGAAGAAAAACATTGATCATGCTTTAGCAACAACATAGAATGTAGAACATATTGGGCACCTATTTCTTTGTTTTGATTTTTAAATAAATGTCATGTGTCTCAGAGAAGCATTTGTGTATGGAATTACTTGCAGAGATAGAAACAACATTGACAGCCAAAATTTGGGAGAAAAAACAACTGGTGATGGTTCCTGCTGAAAGTGATTTCTTTATTTAACTACTGTGTGTGCTTAAGCAAACTGTTTGTTACTGTTTCTTGTTTTGTAAAGTAATATAGTTAGTAAAATTACAGGCAACTATGCACAGCACCAAATGTCTATTTGACATATGTCATCATCCTAATATGATTGGCATGAAAATGTTGGTATGACAGTGTCCTTATAACTTGATCCGAGTGTGAGCAATAGCATCTTATGCACTCATGCTGTGTGAATGCCGGCATAAATAGAAGAAGGTTTTGCTCAAATTAATATTGCTATCGGGTAAATTATTGCTAACAGTGTGAACAT
Organism: Silurus meridionalis; assembly: GCF_014805685.1. NCBI lineage: Eukaryota > Metazoa > Chordata > Actinopteri > Siluriformes > Siluridae > Silurus > Silurus meridionalis. Next base: position 16,588,718 of record NC_060900.1, read on the forward strand.
CTATGTCAGTGTGTGTAAATCTTATGCAGTGACTGTCTTGCATTATTGAATGTAGAAACTGGACAATAAAGTTAATCTTAATCGTGCGTCTTGTTTTTTAGGTAATAGGCTTGCTGGATGTTTTCACACCTGCCACCACACTGGAGGATTTCAGCGATGTGTAAGTGATGCTCCGATAATTTTTTTTGGCATATGATAGATAGTAATGTCATGATAGACATTACATGGATGATTGCAAATGGTGATGTTTATGCAGATCAACTTTATTATACTGGCATAATTTTTCATACCTGTAGAGCTTCACTATAAAGTGAAATACTATAAAATGTAATAAATTACATAATTTGTACGTAAGTGGGATTCATTTCTTTATTTTGCAAAGCTATGTCAATTAAACCTGATATTACTGGAACAAAAACTTTGAGGTACATAAGTATTCTTTTGCTGTTTAAAATTGTAAGACACGAATGCGTTTTCGTATATTTATATAAAATCTATACATTGTCCTGATCTGAAAATCACCATATCAGTCATAACATTGAAACCACCTGCCTAGTATTGTGTAGGTCCTCTTTGTGCCACCAAAACAGTTCTGACCCGTTAAAGGAATGGACTCCTCAAGAACATGTGCTTTGGTATATGGCACTAAGACTTTTTCAGTAGATGCTTTGAGTCCTGAAGTAATTGAGGTGTGGCCTCCATGGATCTGACTTGTTTGTCTAGCAGGTCAAATAGATGTCATGCTCCTCAAACAATCCCTGAAATTTTTTTTGCAGTGCAGCAGGGTGCATAACACCATGGAGGGGCGCACTTGGTTTATGTTTGGTTAGGGGTTACAGCACAACATTTACTAAAACATCACACTTCTTCTTTCCATAGTGCACCTGGTTCCATTTTTTTCCCCCAGCTTCCCCAGTCTTGAGAGCTGAGTGCTCACTTGGGGCTTAACACAGGCTACCCTTTGAAAGGTCCTTTCGTAATGAGATAATCATTGTTATATACGGTGTTACTGTAATGGCTGGTCTTTGTTGGTTTGTCTGTTGCATGTGTTACAATTTCACATAAGATTGTAGCATTAGAAAATCTGGTTGGATTTGAAAACTGAATTTGGTTGTTGCTTAGTGATTTTGATTGCCACAGTACTAATCCAGATTAACATTTACAGTGAGGAGAAAATGATTAATTTGAATGCTTAAAGGCCTTAAAGTCTCAGTAGACAGTAGCTTATCGTCCTTGATTTATGATGGGGCATTATTATTATGACTCCAGACAAGCCCAGGCCAAAAGGATCGGATTTATTAAACTTCAGTATTGTGCAGATATGTTTAAAAAAATAAATAAATATATATGTTTACCACTTGTTTATTAATTTATACAATGGGGTAGCTCATTGATTTAAGATGTTTGACTTCTAATTGAAAGGTTGGGAATTAAAATCCCAGCACCACTAAGTTGCCACAGCCGGCCCTTTAGCAAATCCTTTAACCTTTAGTGGAATTTAATAAGTCACTCTGGATAAGGGCATCTGCCAAATGCCTTAAATATAAATAAATTAATATATCTGTGTACACTATATGGTCAAATGTTTGTGGACACCTAACTATCACACCCATATGATCTTTTTGAATGCCCTATTTTAGATTGTTCACCCCTTTGTTTTTAAAATAATGTCTACTTCTTTGGGAAGGCTTTACACTAAATTCTGAAGTGTGTTTGTAGGGATTCTCTCATTTAGAAAGAGTATTTGTAAAGAGGCCATGGCTGCAGGTGGGTCAAGCCCTTTTGAAGGTCACTAAAGTTCTACCAATTAACCCTTGGCAAATCATGTCTTCATGAACCTTTTTTGTGCACTGGGGCTTTGTCATGCTCAAACAGGATTGGGTGCTACAGCATACAAAGGCATCCTTTGCAATTATAAGCTTCTAACTTTGGCAACAATTTGGGGGAAGAATCTGTGTGATGGCTGGGTGTCCACATACCATATGTTGTATTCCTAACATATCTTGTTATATATTGTGGTCGTATAGTCTTTTCTGGCTTTCAAATAGAACTATAGTTGAGTGGGTGTGATCGCACTACCTGGGCCAGTCAGCACCATACAATGTGGCTCTACCTGATTTTTGCATTGTAACATTTGACTGAATTCATACTCATTATCTAATTGTGTCAGTTCTCGTAAACAATATAGTTTTCCTCACATACTTGGTGTTTGATATTAAAACTAGAAGGTGCAGAACAGTGCTTTAGGGTTTTGAGGCAGACACACACAAGAAATGACCAGTTACAGGCATCTTTCTAGGGATGGCAGTTTAAGACCGAGCCAGGGTGTTACTACAGGACTATATGACTTCCTTTGGTGTCTGTTGCTGTCAAAAATATTGAGTTATTAACAGACTCCCTTTATTTCCTTTTACCTTCTTTTTATTTATAATTAGGACAATTTTTATAAAACTAAAATAACAATGACCATTCTCATTAATACCACTGTTTTCATGGCCTAACCAATGTAGAGAGGGAGCTGTGAAGAAAGTGTGTGCACACATTGTGTGATATGGATTTTTTTTTTGCATTTTCATCTCTGCTTTGTGCTCGTGTTGGTGGTTTTTTTTTGTTGGTGGCTTTTTTTTTTGGTTTTTTTTTTGGTTTGTTTATTGTTTCAGATATCGTGTGTGCAGAGGGTGTGGAAAATCTCTCTGTGGGCTGGAACAAAATTTATTTTAAGCCTTGCTGTGTAGTGCCAGCAAGTCTCTGTTTCATATAATGCCACTGACTCTGTGTGTGTGTCATCTGTTTGGGTGAATTATCTGTTAGGGGATTGTGCCAGTCTCTGTTAGCTCCAGCTCTGTGAACAACAGAACCAGAGTTGAGTTAATGGGAGGCAATTACTAAAGCAAGCATTTTATTCTCCACTGCACCATAATTAAGTCCTCGCAATGAAGGGTCTCCATGTGTGGGAGTAATGGCAGTAGACACGACAAAACCAGCTGCCAACTCATGCTCTTGGAACACTTTATTTATTCATTTTCGGTAATGGAACTATTGATTTCAAAGTGTTATTTGATGTGTCTTGTCTCAGGCATATTTTAGACAGCCTGGTGACTGGCAATTGTCTTGTTTAAACCTCTGTGAGTGCTAAGTAATCTTTGCCAAATGCCTGTCAAACATCTTACAGACTTTGATGTTATCTTATGTGTGGGCATTTGTATTTTGTTAGTGACTTGTCTGAAACCAGAGTATGACTCCATGCTATTCTCTGTTTGGCAGATACCTGGTGACTCACCTGATGGGTGCAGATTTAAACAACATAGTGAAATGTCAGAAGTTGACTGATGACCATGTGCAGTTCCTTATCTACCAGATCCTTCGAGGGCTCAAGGTAAAGCAATGTGCACAAGAGAGGTTATGAGAGTAAATAAATTCATGTTGAAAAACATGTTTCTCTCCTTTATTGTGTCTCATCACCTAAAATAAAGAATATTGTCATGTTTCTTTTGTCTTTTGTGTTCCAGTACATCCATTCAGCAGATATCATTCACAGAGTAAGTAGTTTTTTTATTTCCAGGCTACAGACATAGTGTGTTTCGCTATAGCTTCTAAGAGACTATTCGCTGTTTGTTTCTATGCGCTTTATAGAGACTTGCACCAGGCGATTGTTCAATTGCGTCTAAGTTTAAAATATTATGTGCAGTAATTTGTAGTTAGTATAACCAGCCGAATTTATTGTTTTCAATGCATTCTTTTAACTTTATTCTCTATTTTAGGACCTGAAGCCTAGTAATTTGGCTGTGAATGAAGATTGTGAACTTAAGGTAAATCTGCTTTTATAACATTCTTATATCAAGCATCACGGCTAAGAATATTAAGCAACATTAGTGTTTTGAATAAGCCTGAACGGATTTTGAGCTAAACTTGGTGTAGCACTTTTCTTGGTATGTTTCAGATAAGAAACTCTTTGCTTCCTGTGTCAAAGTGGTGTTTCCCTTTTAATACTGAAAAGCACTTGTGTATTCTTTTGGTCTTTCTCTCCTGCAGATCCTTGATTTTGGCCTGGCACGGCATACGGATGATGAAATGACAGGATATGTGGCCACCAGGTGGTACCGAGCTCCGGAAATCATGCTTAACTGGATGCACTACAACATGACAGGTGGTGAAATATTGTCTAACATGTGTAGTACAATTTCTCAGGCATATTAAGTTCTATGAGTATTATTAAAAATTACAGGATTGTATTCAACACGAACAAAACTACTCTAAAGCATGTTGCTGTATTATCAGAACTTACTTCGTATTTCAAACTGTCTTTATATTAGAAATGCATGACCATTTGCTTGATCTTGTCATTCAGCTGTCATTCAACTAACTTTTGAAATGAAAATTGGCTTATAAGGTTGGTTTATACTTCTTTGCTGAAGCATATTTGAAACACAGAGTTATGGGGTAGGCACAGCACACAGTGGTGCACCAACATACTAATGTCCAGTCAAATACAAATTGGTTGAGGTGGGAAGGTGTGTCTGGTTGAGCACCGGGAAACCCGACAGATGTTGTGATGGGTTTCAAGTAATATTGCCAAAATAAATCTTTAATCTGACTGCAGTTTATAGCCTTAATCTGGAAGGTTGAGCTTTGGCCTTCAGTGCGAGTCCTAGGACAAAATGCATTCTTCCACATAGCTATAGTTTTATTGTTGTCGTTTTTGGTTCGACTGTCTGTTAATGCATCCATCTGAAATTCCCTTTAGTTTTATCTCAATTGAATGCCTGTTTGAATTGCCCTGTTGTGCTCACAAATATGCAGACACAGATTTATAAAAAAAAAAAAACTGTGCAAATGTAACCCAGACAGAATTTTGTTGCATGTTTCAGGTCAATCATTCATGTCAAATAAGCTTTATGATCTGATTAAAATAATGTTACGTAAGTGTAATGTTCTGCTGATGTGTTTTCGCTTGGCTTTATTTTTCCAGTGGATATTTGGTCTGTTGGCTGCATTATGGCTGAGCTGCTAACGGGGAGAACGCTATTCCCTGGCACCGACCGTATCCTTTAACCTTCAAAACACACGCAGAAAAACTCTGGAGCATTTGCCGTGTGCTTGTTTGAACTTGCATGCTCATGTTTGTTTAAATATGAATATTTCTTAGTTTTAAGTCTTTCCTCAGGCTGTTTTGCAGTCGCTATGTTGCAATACAATAGAAAGTGTTTTCTAATGCTGTTTTAACCTCACTCTGTAGTTATTCACCTCAAGGAGTGCTAATATGAAATGTGATCCATACTTCTGAGAACACACAGAGCAGACTTGCAAAGACTTTCTTGCCTCTCTTCTGGTTCTGCGACCCCATATTCTTTTCTCTTTCTTCGGTATCACTGTAATTATTAATGATGATCTTTCCCTTCCATTACAGCAACACGTTTTTTTTTTTTTTTTTTGAGGAGTGAACCTAACTTCACTTAGCTCAGTGGAAGGCTGAACACACCTGGGTGCTTTGTTTTTTTTTTTTTTTTTTTTTTTATTTTGCCCTGGGCAAGCTTTTGCTATTTTTACTGATTATGTCATGCATGGCTGTCTACAAATATAATTGTTTGAAGTGTACATTTTTCAATATAGCAAAATAAAATTCTTATCTGTTATAAACATACACAATGAATGCTAAAAAAGTTTGGCTAGGGTTTTTGTTATTATTATTATTATTATTATTATTATTATTATTATTAATAATTTTTATTTATTTATTTATTTATTTTTAACACAGTACTAGGAATTATTTCTAATACAACATAATGGTCTATTTACTTCACAATTCCTTCACTAACTTTTAAAGGACATTTCCAGTATATTTGCTTGCTTTAATTTTTGCTCTGAGATCAGCATTAAGCACAAATTGACATCAAGCAGCTCCATTATGCAGTCTGTCAAATCTTGTCTGTGGAAATGCCAATGATGACAGCTGCATGATCATGGCTGTGAAGGGTTGTGTGGCAGCAGTGTCTCTGCTTTGCCTCTGTTTTTCCTTTATGTTCCAATGTAGACATTGACCAGCTGAAACTTATAATGCTACTCGTTGGAACTCCAGGACCTGAGCTGTTAAAGAAAATGTCATCAGAATCTGTGAGTGAAATGTTTGAAGGATGCTACACTGTATGCTTTGCCACCTGAACCTAAATTTGGTGTGCTTCTAAAGGTGTACACTGATTGATTTTGGACTTCACCAATGAGAGGCCTTTTCCTGCAGCATGCTTTCACATTCTTGCATAATCTGTTGTATAGCCTCTAAACATAGCCTTCCATATTTTCCTGATTAGATTTACCTCATGGTATGTAATTATTGAGAAAAACATCTATCTTGTCCTATGTTTTTCCACATATGAAATTTATATACAGTATTTATGAATTGATTGTCCAAAACAAAAATTTTATTGCTTAATTTAATTTGATTTTATATTAATGGGGAAATGGAGAATGCTATGTACTGAGCACATTGTTTATCAATGCTTTACTAATTTTGAATATGTAAAGTGTTTAAGTGGGGTGGTTGGCTTGGTTTGTGATTTGAATGAATGAAGAATTAACAAATCTTTGATCGTAGCTTTGCTGATGCCGACTCTTTTCTCTGGGAATAACTATAATGCACAGTTTCGAGTCAAGAGAGATGTTCTTCGCAGCATTGTGTCTCTGTGTGCATGTCAAACCTCTGTGTTGCTTTCTCTGTCTCTTCTCTTTCCTTTCTTCTCTTCTAAATAGGAGACAAACAAAAGCAGGTTTTTTGTAAAGTGTGTCTGCTATAAGCCCTTGACCTGGCTGTCATAGATATAAACCAGCTACAGCAGATAATGCGGCTGACAGGAACTCCCCCTTCCTCTCTAATAAGCAGGATGCCTAGCCATGAGGTGAGCTTTCTGTGGCCTCTGCCCCACGCACAATATCTTTAATAATTCATGTTTTTAGGTGCGCAGGCCTGCTCATGCTCGTGAGGTTATATTAGTTTCTTTCATGCGGTAACTGCACTGGCAGTGGTTGTACAGGGGGGGAAACACTTCATGCAAGCTTTTGGCTATTTGTAAAAAGCCAAAGGGCACTAGAAAGAGGGACACCAACTCATATCAATATTGGTTTACTTCTTATATTGGTAATCCTGAAGTTGGCTCCAAAATCAGCCCTTGAATCTGAAACATAGCATGTGTTGTGGAGCATTTGTGTATTTGAGCATTTTTTTCCATGCTCTTTTGTTGTGACTGGGATAATTTGGAATCTAAGCTCTTTGCTGTGTATTAACTGATTTGTGTTGAAAATAGAAGCTGTGTATGTGTCGGCCCAAAGCCTAGTGCTGTGCTGCATACTAATAAGCAATTTTCCGAATCACAACATGCATTTAAATGTATTAGGGAGAATAAAAAATGAAGCTACAGCTTTCTTTCATACCTTTTGTCTGAGATTGTAAAGTTAATTCAGTAGTCTTAAATAAATTAGATGCAAAACATGAGACAATTGTCAAGTGGGCCCTGAAATGAGTTGTCTCAAGTCTTTTCTTTGCTTTTTCACCGCTGTTTGCAGATTCTCCTACATTTATTAAATAAAAAAACTTGTTTATTTAGAAAGTTTGACTGCAAGTATAAATAGCATACACATGAACACAATTGTGTAAATTCAATGATAGGGACACGATAATTTACCCTTAAATAACAGTTAACCCCTTTCTGTTCCTACAGGCCAGGAATTATATTCATTCCCTGCCACAGATGCCTAAAAGGAATTTTGCTGATGTATTTATTGGGGCCAATCCACTGGGTAAAAAAAGAAAACAGTTACCAGTCTTTACTAGCGATTGTGGAGTTTCCGGTCCTATTAACTTAAATATGTATTATAAATCCCATGGGATGCAAAATATACAACAATATTTAAGTGTTACTATGAAATAAGAATTTACTATGCACAGTTTTGGACTTAGATGCTTAATCAAGTGTGTTTCATTCTTTTAAGAAGAATTTTTTGAAAATGTAAATGGTGTAATGATGCATCCCTTATTATTTTATTTGCAAATATTAAACAGATTTATTGCTCTGTGTACCTCAAAGCACAAACTTTTCATGTGCATATTTTACTTAAAAGACAGGCAAATTTTTTGTCATTGCTCTACTCTGGTTTGCTGACTGACGTCCCTGTATTGTCTCAGCCGTGGACCTCCTCGAGAAAATGCTGGTCTTGGATACAGACAAGCGAATAACCGCAGCTGAAGCTCTGGCTCATTCATACTTTGCCCAGTATCATGACCCAGATGATGAACCAGAGGCAGAGCCCTATGACCAGAGCTTTGAGAGTCGGGAATTAGAGATTGACGAGTGGAAACGTGAGTTGTGACTGTAGATTGCAGTGATTTACCTGAGGGTGGGGGGGGTATTGCAACATAAGATCTGAAACAGCATCTGTTTCTAAATGTAAATGGGCACATTTTTGTTTTGTTTTTCTTTAACCAGGGCCCTCGTGTATCAACAGCATGTATGCCTTAATCTGCTGAAAGCTTTGCATGCATGCCAAGTTACACAAAATGCATGAACAAAACAAATGTTTGATGTAGGTGTAAATTTATGCAAAGTGTCTAGTGGGGGATTAAAAAAGCTGCAGTGAACTTGAAATTGAATCACACTGAATGAAAGTAATTGTCATAAACGAACAATGGCATTAAAAGTCTAGCAGTCAGTGTGTTGATGTTTAGTTGGAGGATTCTGCACATTAGGCCATTTAGATTGAGTGTGCTGTTTGGCTAAAAGTTTAGATTGGCTTAGAGCAAATCAAATCTTAGAGCTGAGACATGAATTTTAGTAAAGAAAGAGGTGCATGTCCATGACCTTTCAGTCATATTTCAGAGAGCAACTAAGGATATGAACACTTTCATAACGCTCAATTTTTAAAGTAATTTTTTTTTAATATTCCTACATTTATCCTCTTCACTTATTACCAGTTTGCAACATATACATTTTAAACACAATATCCACAAAATCACTTATGCCAGTAGGTTTACTATTGCATTTAAAGTTTTTTTTTCTTTTAAGATTTAATATAGTACACAAAAATGTCTCTGCATCAGGAAAAAAGTCTTTCTTAGTTCTCAGTAGCACATGCAAAAAAAAAAAAAAAAAAATCAAACTGTGGCAACATTAGTGTTTATTAATTTTTAAACAGCTCAAATCTGTTATGCCTAAGCAACAGGTTAAATTTGTATCTACCTAATGTTTATGTGGGCCCAGGTTTCCATAATATTGCATTGTGTGTGTAACTGGTTGCTAAGAATACTTTTGCATTGTCTGCCATAACACTTCGTTCTTTATCCCTGCACAGGTTTGACCTATGAGGAGGTCATCAGCTTCAAGCCTCTTGCCTTTGATGTGGATGAAATGGAATCATGAGAATCGTAAAGGACAGGAAATTCAGCAGTCTTTCAACTTTGTTAGCACTGTTATGTTCTGTAATGCAGTTCTATAAACAGACCGACAGTATGATTATTAAGTGCCTGACACTTTATTTTCTTTGTTCTAGTATTTTTCCAAAATGTTTTGTGTGTATGTGTGTATATATATGTATGTATATATACACACAACACACACACACACACACACACATGTGTATGTATGTATGTATATGTATGTGTGTGTGCGTATATGTATATATAAAATATAAAATGGCATCTACTGATTTAGGGAGCAAAACACATTATGGCAGAAAAAAGGGACACATTTCATACGAGTTCAAACTTAAGTAGGGTTCCACAGTTTAACCCCAAAGTAGAGTCTCTTTTTATTTTGTGCTAAACCCTTACCATGTTTCCATGCATTTGTCAGGCAAATGAACAGACATGAGGACATTTTTATGCTTACACACTTGCAAAAAAAAATTTCGCCTAGCTTTATGCTTGCTATACTTTATCACAACCTGGCTGCTTCAGTAATTTTTCTTTGTTTAATGATAGTGTTCCTATTGCTATTTATAGTGTTATTACCTACATAGAATACTCCTGCCACCACTTCTGTCTTATTTGACATTTCTTGAATATTTTTGCTGAGAATAAAACTAGCTGGATATGTCATTGACTGATGGTTTTAATAAGAAAAAGGTTAAATTTTTAGATATAAAATATTTAAATTTTATTCTCTGCCAGTAGGATTATATTTCAGAACAAGGTACAGAAATCTCTGACATGTAACAACCCTCTCATGTTTTGTTAAACAGTGCATTGATTGTATGTGCATTACCTTGCAGTTAGAAGTGTTGCTAGAGATATTTCGCAATCAACTTAAGACCCCCGTTTAACTTATTCTTTTTTTCAAGAAAAAAGAAAAAGAAAAAATTTGAATATATGCCATTTAGTTTTGACTTTGAGAAACTAGAGTAACCATTATTTGGAAAACTTAATTGGCACCAGTGACAAGTTTATTCTTGTAATCTTTTTCACCTTCTGTATGTTTTTTGAAGTGTTTGCCCTTCTGACCTGTCACTATGTGCAAGTCTGTAAGACAGAAATGGAGAGAATGTGACTGCATGATGTGAATGGGGTTTTTCCTTTTGTGTTTTTGAGCTGTTATATAAGAAATTATTAAATGAATGTCAATATTGTACCAGTGTGAGATATTTATATACAATGCAGAGGTGATATTAACTGGATTGACTGCTTGTGTCTGCTGTATTTCCTACACCAGGCTGTAGAGAATATAATCAAATAAGCATTGTTTATTAAATAAAATAAAGGCAGATATTTTTCACAGATGTGGTGTGTAATTTATCAAGCATAACCAAAACATGTATACTGAAAACATATGGTATTGTTTAATAGTTGCTTTTAGAGATATAGTTCTTTAACAGTTATCCCAAATGTAGGTAATATTAATAAATTCAATAGTAAAATGTAGTTTTTGTAGTTATTGAAAGCATTTTGTTATTTTGATTATGATGGGTCTCCATCGGAGTTTAAATTAAATATAAATACCTTTTATAATCACATTACATACTAGTAATAAGAAAAAATCAGCGAGTTATCAGAAATAAACTCTTCCTGGTAGTCAAAGAAACTGCTGTTATCAAACACACAATGCACAGTACAGCACAATATGATTTCAAAAAGGGCAGATGTTGCAGCTGTTCAGCAGATCTTCAACTTCAACACAGTAGTCAAGAACGCAGGTTTTTTAGGTTAATGTCATTATCTTTCCTCTTTTACTGTTTTGGGGAAATGTAAGTGTTTTAAGGTAAATCCTATTATTGTAAGGTTTTTGTCAGTGTAAGCTGCCATTAAATGTGATCCTCCACTGCGATACATGCTGAAATATCTCGAGTCTTGGTGATTGTGTGAATTCCACTATACACTTCATATACCATAATCATCCTCATTTAGCTTTCTGCAGGAACTCTGGTCCAAAGATTTAGCTTATGGATCTGTGATATAATGACGGTTGGAGTGTCTATTTACACTTTGGTTACATACATTTTATAAGCGACATATTTGCCGTCTCTTTGCTCAAACCGATCTACAAAGTGCAAATTTATACCTCTTGGATTTATTAATTTTGTGGATATGTTTTTTTGCGTGTTGATCATTTTCTTTCACTATACAGGTTTTTCAATAAACACACACACACCCACCACGCAGCCGTTCTTCACAGCATGTGAGCTTAGCACGCTCGCGCTGTCTGCATTACTGCTGCTGCATACTTCTAGTCCGGTTAGTACGCGCAGTCGTATCCAGGCTCGCGCATAAGCACACAGACAGCTGCGTGCGCGCGCGCGTCGACGGGCCGCGCAGGCGCGTGGAGCTTCGAGCCGCCAGCTACCGGGCCAACATGGAGAGAAAAGGTAATCCCTTTTTAACGTCACCGGTGCGTTTTTTTCGATATTTTCTGTTTGGCATCGCTGCATCGAACGACGTGCGACCGAATTGCAGGGTGTTAGTTTGATATTTAACGGAAAATCTGTTCGTTTTGGCCGCGTACACGTCGATATGTGCGACAGGACGCTAATGTCACACGCATACACGCGAACTACCAGCAGCTAGCTTTAGCCTTAGCCACAGTCAGATTCCTTATGTGAACGTAACAAGCCGATGTACCGAGGCGCTCGGTTTGTTCCTTACGAGTCTGCAGTCGTGTTTCCTACGTGGTAATAATGTAACGGTGGTGTAGATCTACATTCTTTGTACAGTGTAGCAGAGGAATCCTTGTGGAAGGCATGATCACATCAGACAGTCTTGTCCTGATGGAAACTTCAGCAATCTCATCCTACCAGCACCCGGCCTTCTGTTATTTTACATCAATATGTTATGAGTTCGTTTAATAATATTTGTATTTTCCACCGCATCTTTTCCTCCGCACCGATTTTTGCTTGCTACCTGGCTAACAACAATGGCTGATGAGAGTTTCCTGTTTTTCTTTTCAGATAGTGATCGCTTTCTAGGATGAAAAGCCACTTCATTAGCACACTGTTCTTCCGTTTTGTCTGATGCATCCAGTGGTGTTGCATCGCCAGTCCTTCATTTGCATTGGCGGGTGTGTTTCATTTAACTATATACCCGTTGTGTTCTAAATGAGTGTTTTCCCTTTTACCCCCTCGAACAGTTCTCGCCCTCCAGGCCAGGAAGAAAAGGGGCAAAGCCAAGAAGCCACCTAAGAAGTAAGTTTGCTTCTCTTTTGATCTGTTCCCCCTCCATGTTTTAGAACAACAGGGAAAGTTTTGTTTGTTTTGTTTTGGTGCATTTGTGTATAAATGTATGCCTACAGACATGCCAACAGGATGGCAACAGTGCTGAGTAATTTTATTTGCATCTCATTGCTGTTCCATGTCACTTGGTGAAGCCTGAAATGGTTTGTGCCTAGACACTAAAAATGGAGGGCTCTTTATGGCCCTTACTGCCAAATGCATTCCATGGAGGTCTTCTGCACTGCCATAAATACACATGCAAATCTATGGATCATTTTGTGGTCCACTAGTGCGCCACGTGCGCCTCGCAAAACAGATTCTCACCAGGGACGAAGAAAGCTTAACGTGTCTTTTAAAGGATTATATAGAATTAGCGAGATTTTTTATTCTATAAATTCTACAGTGTCCAAAAAGGCATACTTAAAAATTTTTATATATATATATATATATATATATATATATATATATATAATTTTTTTTTTAGCATATATAAATGCAGCATATACATATAAAATATATATATATATATATATATATATATATACAAAAAAATATATATATAAATAATGTGTAAATAATATATTTTTTGCTTGTATATCTAGCTTTTAGAATGCCTTTTTTTACGTATTGAAATCACTTTCATTACTTTTGTAAATAATCAGCAATTAAAAGCCTAACGCTTGGCGTGTTAACCGACGTTTATAAAGGGAGTTAACAGCGAAATGGCAATCATGCATTTTCTTCATTTAATGGCAAAAAGGTTATTATGGCTATATTATTTTGTATAAGTACCTATAGATGGGTTGTGCATGTATGTTTATGTACATGATTTAATCATTTTATCCCCAGGAAAATGATCCTCCATGGTGACTTCAGCATTTCTATTAAACTGTATATACTAAAGTCTATTCATTCCAAAACAGTCATGAAGGAGATATGGTTTGAAAGTGAGTGTTTTGAGACTGTCACATGTAAAGCACAGGTTTATGAACCTTTCTGGAACACTTCCCCCAACCCTTTAATAACAGCCTCTATGTTCAGCTTTATTGACTTAAATTACACTACTTGCCTAGGAGTAGAGAGAAGTGATAGACTTTTTATAGATCATTTTTATGAAAAGACAGGCTGTCTTTTGTGAATGTCAGCTGCTTAAGTGAGATTTATATAAGATACTGGGATATACCCCAGGGATGGATGAAATTATATTAATGTTGAACTCGCCTGCATTGGCTGCATTGACTTCACTGTTTTGTGCTTATCTGGCAAAACAAAAATAATGTTTTTTTTTGTAATGTATATCAAAATAACTTGTTAATAAGGGTCTGTGCCAGTGCATTGCATTATCATTATTCTGAATTTATCATGTTATTCAAGGCCAGCTCATCCAACACGAGGCGCATCTCAGCAGCAACAGCAGCAGCAGCAGCTCCCTGCGGAACCTCAGCAGCAGGAGCCTGATGAGGAGATTCTGGGTTCTGATGATGAGGAGCAGGAAGATCCCAATGACTACTGCAAAGGTAACCTGCTTGTTATTGTTAATTAATAAGGTATGCTGTGCTCCTAAAAACATTTCCTGGTCTTTCTTTTGTACCACTTGCTTATAAAACAGAAGTTATTCTCAATGAGGGAAAACAAGGAAGAAATCATTAGTTTGCAAATCTGCCGCTTTTGTTTGTCTAGGTGGCTACCACCATGTGAAAATAGGAGATCTGTATAATGGGAAGTATCATGTGATCCGTAAGCTGGGTTGGGGCCATTTTTCCACAGTGTGGCTTGCCTGGGACATTCAGTAAGTTCTGCTTTCTTTGCACATGAATATTAGAAAATAAACAAACGCAGACACACACCCAGTCACATACACACACCCTTTCCATGTTGTTTTCTTTTGTCTTATTTACTTATATATCTTAATGCTGTTTTCTGTTTATTCTTTTGTTTTGTTGTAATCTATTCAAAGGGGAAAGCGATTTGTGGCAATGAAAGTAGTAAAGAGTGCAGAGCATTACACAGAGACGGCCCTGGATGAGATAAAGCTGCTGAGATCGGTGAGTGCTATGTTATTTGCTGACTTATCATAGGAATTTAAACAATCATCTTCCAAAGTAGAAGATACACTTTTTTGTGTGTGTGTGTTTGTTTAGGTAAGGAACACTGACCCTAATGATCCAAACAGAGAAATGGTGGTTCAGTTGTTGGATGACTTCAAAATCTCTGGGGTTAATGGAACTCGTATCCTTTCCATAAATGACTTGATGAATGTGTGCAGTGTCGTGTATCTGATTGTTGTTCAAAATGTGTTTACGAATGCACATAGCTAGGCTGAGATCAGCATTTTTGTGAATCGTGACCTCATCATCGGAGCAACCACACGGTCTCAAGAAGCTCAAGAAGTTATTTTCTGGATAATCTGTAATGGTAGCTAAAAGAAAGAGAAAGGCATTTTAGTCACATTTACATTATAGTAGGGCTGCAACCAGCGATTAGTGTAATCAGGCTTTTTTTTTTTTTTTAATTTTTTTTTATATTAATCGGATAATTATTTTTTTATTAGATGTTTTGCTTGTTATAACTATATAAAACCCTAATTCAGGGTGTTTATGTATACAAGTGTACTTAAAATGCAAAAGCCACATATTGAGTTTAACTATATTTTAATTAAGGCATTTTAAAGCTCATCATGGCTGCTTGTTGAGGGAGTGCATTGGTGTACAAATGCATCATCATTAGCTGAAAACCACAAGAGTCACTAAAAATGTAATAATTTACAGCTGCTGTTATTTGCTGCTTTTACATTTTGTTTGTTCGCACCATTTTAATCGAATCCATCACTGTCACGAGTGAGTTGATTACCCACCCTGTTGCTAACCAGTCACACCAGAACAGCTACAGTGCGACTGTCCAGATTACACAGTTTACACAACAGCATTTCATTAAACTATACGATTTTCACATGGTGAGGAAACTTTTTGCTTGCCGTGCTGTACTTCCAGGTACAGTTTTCTTTGTTGTGTTTAATATAAAATGCTTAAATGCATTAGGATGCACACTTGTTCCTGCTTTCAGTTGACCCTGTACTGTCTGCCATTTTTGCAAGTGGCTGTGTTATCTTCCCGTCACGCTAACAATTTCATTTGCGATTTTATCGATTAGTTGTTGCAGCCTTACATTACAGCACAGTGAAATTCTTTCCTACCATATCCCAGCTTCCTAGGAAGCTGGGTTCAGAGCGCAGGGACAGTCATGGTACAGCACACCTGGAGCAGAGAGGGCAAAGGGCCTTGCTCAAGAGGCCAAGACTGGCAGCTTGGCCATACAGGACTTGAACCCTTGACCTTCTGCTCAGTAACCAAGAGCCTTAACCACTGAGCAATCCCCTTCCCATAAAAAAAAAAAAAAAAACAAAAGGATTGTGTATTACAAGGCTAGTTAATGCACTGTATTACTGATGTGATTGTGCTTTATTTGGTGACAGACTTAAGGTGTTCTCATTAGTTTGAATTTACTTCTTAACTGCACGTTTTAGATGTATGCATGGTATTTGAAGTGTTGGGCCACCATTTACTCAAGTGGATTATCAAGTCTAACTATCAAGGTTTACCCCTCCTTTGTGTCAAAAGCATCATTCGACAGGTAACCACACCCTTACTTTGTGGTAATTAAATAAACAATGTAATAGAAGGCAAACTTTTCTTTATTGCATTTTGGTTTTGCTTTTAGTAAAATTCACTCAAATAATAAGGAGCAAATTTTAATATTTGCTTTTTTTGCAATTAGGTATACTGATGCTGTTTCATGAAAATAAGCTGTAAATTATGTTTCATACTGTTGCAGGTTTTGCAGGGCCTCGATTACTTGCATACAAAGTGTAAGATTATCCACACGGACATAAAACCAGAGAACATACTGATGAGTGTGGATGAGTCATATGTGAGGAGACTTGCAGCTGAAGCCACAGAGTGGCAGAAAGCTGGTGCCCCACCTCCCTCTGGATCAGCAGGTCTCTCTAGCTGTATTCCTCTCTTGTTCACATTTTTTATTCACACAGTGTCAGTGGTTATTTTTTTCCACAGTGTATAAATTTGTCTTTGAAGTATTTTTGATGCAGACATGAATGAACTTGTTTTATTTGCCCTTTGAACTGAGTTCTTATTTTTAGTTGTTGATGTTTGTACTGTCTCCTATTCTTTCTAGAATAATCAGTTCACTGTATAATTTGTAATGTGCAACATCCACAGTTTATTGAGATAAAAATCTAATTTTCTTTTTGTTTCAGTGAGTACAGCACCTGTACCTAAACAAGTAAGCATGCCTTTGGTTTCAGCCATGTTTAAGCTGCCCAAAACAAGTTTTCTGTTGACTTCCCTGTATAGTTGCAGTCAATTGATCATTGTTTCTTTCAAGGCATCCAAAATGTCAAAGAACAAAAAGAAGAAGCTGAAAAAGAAGCAGAAGCGACAGGCAGAGCTGCTCGAGAAATGCATTCAGGACCTAGAAGAAATGGAGAATGGGCCTGAGGGTGCAGAAGAGGAGGAGGATGACCCACAATCTCCCAAATCACCTGTTTGTGTACCTCTTAGACAAGCCTATACACAGGACATTGGTGAAGAGGAAGTCATGGGTATGTTTCAGTTGGCTAAAGGTGCTTTAATACTGCTTTGTGCGCTCCATTAAGGTGGACACAATTCTGTAGAAATGAATTATGCAGATTGGTGGGCAGGGAACGACTCGGGGCAAACATTTAAACATGCCCGTCTTCTCTTGTACTGGCTACACAAAAATGTGTTTGCTGATTGAGTGCCAAGTATTTTTTGATACATTTTAAATTGCTTCTGTTTCGATCACATTGCTCACTGCTCTGCAGATACTAAGTCAAATCTGCTGCTTGCTTTAGATGAAATTTCTAATAGCTTTTAAAATTTGCTTCTAAGATACAGGTAAATGAACAAAATAAATATGTAAATTATTAAACTTTTCACTACTAACAGGAATCGGAGACCTAAAGGGCATTTTTAAAACGGGCATATTTTTTTTTTTAAATAAATGCCTAGATGAAAATGTAGTCCTTGGTTTACATTTCACAATTTATCAGCAGATTTGTTTATAATAAAAAAAAAAGTTATACAAATGTTTTATCATCTTTATTCAAATTAGAATGTGCTCAATATAGGCTGGGCTTATACACATTCATTTGGACTGGATGTTTCTTCTTCTCCCCTCAAGACCCAGGTAATTCCAGAGAGCATGTGACCTCAGTTGCCTCAGATGAGCTCAACTGTAATGGCCACCTGCCAGGCAGCCAAGCCTTATCTGAGAAAGAACTAGATGAGATCAAGCAACAAATGCAGCTGAAACGGGAGGACCAGCACAATGCTAATGCAGGACCTTCAAGGGACATATCCCAGAGCCCTTATGAGTACTGTAATGGGCTGTATTCTCCTGAATCTGGTCAGAGCCACAGTAATGGAGATGTGGGGGAAGAGGAAGAAGCTGATAAACTGCAAGGAGGGCCAATGCCTGCCAGAGACGAGCAGTCCACTCCACAAAATGGTTAGTCAGCTCTACTCTTAATAACTGCTGCATCTTGTTTTAATCTAATCACAATCTTATGAATGCAATATTTTTCTTTAAATATACCCTTTCTACTTATAACGTAGTGTATAACTAATAATTGTAATTCTTTGACTTGAATCTTTTTCTTATCATATTGTAGCCAAACTGACAGCAGGGAGTCTTTTAATCAATCCTTTGGAACCACTAAATTCAGACAAGATCAAGGTCAAGATTGCTGACTTGGGCAATGCATGCTGGGTGGTAAGAGGCTTCATCTTTCTACTGACCTTGTATGGATTGTCAACATCCAATATTCGGATTTGTTTCGATGCTTCTGCCGGTAGGTGGTGGATACCTTATATTTTAGCTCGTCCCTGTGTCTGTTCAGGACTTTTCTTTGGGTGATATGTCAGGAACAATGGTTACTGTAGGATTTAAATAGAATTTTGACTCTAGACAACAGATAAACTATTAGACTTTGGAATTTATCCAAACATCCTCAACGACAAATCTTTCAGTTTCATGACTTATAATTACAACTCAGGATAAATTCAGAAGCAACAATGCAAATTAACCGAAATAATTTTAAACAGTATTGGCAGATGCAAGGTTTTGACAGGTGAGTTAAAAAGAACTGAGATGTCTGAGATACAAGGAGAGAGCAACCCATTATATGTAAAATTCCAGGTTATGATCTGTTGGAAGCCATGCTAGTTATTTGTTCTCTTTTTTTTTTCTGGTACATAATATTATGGACGCTTACCATATGGCTATGCTGAAACCCATGAATGAAAATGCTGTTTTCCTGCAGACCAAGCACTTCACTGAGGACATTCAGACTAGGCAGTATCGCTCCCTGGAGGTGCTGATTGGTGCAGGTTACAGTACACCAGCTGATCTATGGAGCACAGCTTGTATGGTGAGAAATATACAATGTACTGAACGTGTGTGTGGTTTTAAAACTGCAAATTACTACTTGGCATTAACCTGGAAAAAAAAACAAACGTTTTTTATTTTTTTTATTACTTCCTGAGATTTCTTTGTTAAAAAAAATAATTGCTCTTTCTCTTAATTATTCCTCTCATTTCAGGCATTTGAACTGGCAACTGGGGATTACTTGTTTGAACCCCACTCTGGTGAAGATTACTCCAGGGATGAGGGTAAAGCACTTTCTTCCTGTCTCCACTTTGTTTACTTTTGACTTCCTTTTTCCAAATGAAACACTATGGGAATTTTATACATTAGTACTACTTGCTATGAAGTACAACCACACTGCATATATGCCTACTGTAAGTTTTTCAGTTCTCTTTTACCTTTCCTGGTTAATAAATAAAGATTAAGAATAATGAAGAGCTTGCTTAATAATATCTTGCTGTAGGCATTATGCATTTGAATAAAAATAACTAATGAGATGTAATCACATCATACACTCTATCTGTGATTAAATTTGCAGGTACTGAGTATTTGCTAATTTTTTTCCAGCATGATGCCGAGATTTATCATTACAAAAGATAATGTAATTGTCTGTATTCCTGTGTCTCTTTCCCTTTTAACAGAGCTAAAAATAAACCCAACATCTCCCCCTTTCTACTTTTTTTTTCTTCCTTCTCACTCAATTATCTCCTCCTTTTCTTTGTCATCCTCCTGCATTTTGCGCTAATACCTGCTGCCTTTTCAAATGCCATCCCATAATAGAATGAAGACAAGCTTACTCAGCCTTGTCAAAACTTCACTCGTTATCCTTCACTAAACCAGGCATTTATGTGATGCTTATTGCATTTCCTGCATGCACCCAGTGATATCCAAACAGAAAATTTGTTTTTGTGACATTGTTTTAAATACAATGTCACCGGCAAAAGGCCCACCGTGTTGGCGCAGCACATTCTTAATGTCTAACATCCAAGCTAAAAAAAACCCCCCACATCCTAATATATTGTGATGGATAGGGAAAGTCCCATAACATTTCACTGTGCAGCTTATACCCTGCTGTAACTGGCTGATATGAATCATTGTTTTGATGTCATATTCTGTTATTGCTTGTCCCTGATCTGATGTTTTACATACAAGCACATTATTGCTTCTTAATATTGAATTGAAAAATCATAGACATTTAATTATTCTATCTACAGTTAAATCTTCATCTTGATATGCATTTAACATGCCATTATTAGTATGTGACTGGCTAGTAACCCTTATACTGCTTTAAAGTCTTTTGGAATCATGCCGTTACTGCTCATCTTTTTTTTTTCCCCTTGCTACTGTCATTCTGTCTCTCTTTCTCTTGTCCTACTCTTGATTTTCCTCCAGACCATCTTGCTCTAATCATTGAATTGTTGGGTAGAATTCCCAGACACTATGCTCTGTGTGGGAAAGTCTCGCAGGAATACTTCAGTCGTAGAGGTACGCGTGTCATGTCAGTAAGAATTCCACCCTGGGCCTCAAGTGCAAGTGGGAGGAGGATTTTGCAGCTTTTTTTGACAGTGCAATTTACACATGCAGTTTTAACTACCATTTATCACAGATTACAGCATTTATTATGGACATCTCTGATAAAGGCATGAAGTCTCAGTGGAGCTTAAATTCTTCAGCTCCTTTTCTTATGTTGATGAACCTTATCTGAGTGATGCTTCTAGAAAAAAAACACCTATGGGAAATTCTTTCAAACAGTGGAAGTGAGATAAATGGCTGGTAAATGATTTGCAAAGGAATGTGCACAATTGGGGCTCTCATCAAGAGCAATTACAAAAAGTGTACTTCATATTTATCTTCCTGGTTGATCTTAAAAGAGTTGGAGCCATATAGGAAATGGAATAATGCAACCAGTCAGACCACTGACTGCTATCTCTGTGCTGTCTTGTTTGAGCTGCATGCCTCCTCTCTGCTCCACCCTTCTCCCATAGTGGATCAATGACCACTAACCATGTTTGATCAATATGTGGTTTGTTTTGTCTCCCCAACTCCACCAACCTTCACAACAACCCCCTTTTTTTGTTGCCATACAAAAATGGCAGACCACATTGCTTTGATCATTGAGCTGCTGGGGATGATCCCACGCAAACTTATAGTTGCAGGAAAATACTCCAAGGACTTTTTCACCAAGAAAGGTAATACTGTTTTGTATGTTCTTTGCTTTCTATGACCTTTTAAAGTAGAAGGAACGCTTAAAAAAAATCTTAATGATTTTACATACAGACTATATAACGTTAACGATAGTGTTGACATTTTTATGAAGAGCACATCGAATTTCTAAGGACTTGCTTGTCTTTGTACAGTAAGTGCAATTAGCTGTAAACAATGATTTATGGAAGCTGTACTAGGACATATGTTATATCTTTTGAATACCAGCAATATTCGGTTCTCTTAATTGGCTGTGACATACAAACTGATTATGATGTTGCAATTTTTTTCAATTCAAACTCCAGTTAGGTGTTGTAGGAAAATACTTTTTTGAACTGGTCAGGGTAGCAAATGTGTATGTGATTGGAGACGCACCTAAAATCACTAGGTTGCTGCTACTCTCATGTCACCTTTTGTTTAGATTGGCATTACATTTAACATCATTAAACCCCAAGATAAGTATATAGAAGGTCAGAAGGAGTTGCATTGTGTGTTTTGTGGATATAGAGAAAGCGTACAACAGGGTGCTGAGAGAGCAGATTTGGTATTGTATGATGAAGTCAGGTGTGTCAGAGAAGTATGTGTGCAGGACATGTATGAGGGCAGTGTGACAGCAGTAAAGTGTGCAGTAGGAACGACAGACAGGTTCAAGGTGGAGGTTGGACTGCATCAAGGATCGGCTCTAAGCCCTTTCCTGTTTGCAGTGGTGATGGACAGGCTGACGGACGAGGTCAGACAGAAGTCTCTGTGGACCATGATGTTTGTAGAGGATGATGTGATTTATGGTGAGAGTAGGGAGCAGGTTGAGAAGAGCCTGGAGGGGTGGAGGTATACGCTGGAGAGAAGGGGAATGAAAGTCAGTAGTGGTAAGACCGAGTACATGTGTGTGAATGATTGGGAGGGCAGTGGAGTGGTGCGGTTACAGGGAGAAGAGTTGGAGGAGTTCAGGTACCTGGACTCAACAGTGCAAAGTAATGGCGAGTGTGTTAGAGAGGTGGAGAAGAGTGGCAGGAGTGATTTGTAATAGAAGGGTATCTGCCAAAGTGAAATTGAAAGTTTATAGGACTGTGGTGAAACCTGCGATGTTGTATGGTTTAGAGTCAAGTCAGTCAAGTCAAGTTTATTTTTATAGCGCTTTTCACAACAGACATTGTCTCAAAGCAGCTTTACAGAAATGTTTAGAGACAGTGGCATTGGGTAAAAGACAGGAGGTGGAGCTGGAGGTAGCAGAGCTGAAGATGTTGAGGTTTTCGTTGGGAGTGACGAGGATGGACAGGATTAGAAATGAGTTTATTAGAGGTACAGGGCATGTAGGACGTTTTGGAGACAAGTTGAGGGAGGCGAGATTGAGATGGTTTGGACATGGAGAGACATGGGGTATATCGGTAGGAGAATGCTGAGAATAGAGCTGCCAGAAAGGAGGAAAAGATGAAGGCCAAGGAGGCGGTTTATGGATGTGGTGAGGGAAGACCTGCAGGTAGTTGGGTTGAAAGGCAGATGTAGAGGACAGGTGGTATGGAGACTGATGATCCGCTGTGGTGACCCCTAACGGGAGCAGCTGAATGAAGAAGAAACCCCATGATACAGGACAGCCAGATGCATATGTTTAGTTCAAATTGAAGAAGTTAGAAGTGGTCCTTGTTGCTTATTACTATGACAAACAAAACTGACTCGTATTAAGAAAATCAACAGTAGTATAAAAATCATATTAATGTTCTTCTGTGAGGAATCACCCCATTAACCTGAAATTAAGAGCTTAAAATGTGTACTCGTTCAAACAGTGAATTTGTTTACAGTAAAGAAAAATGAATGCATGACCCGTGTCAGCGAAGAAATGAGGCAGAACTAAAAGGTTGAGTTAACATGATACCACATAATGCTGATGTTTATCAAATAGTGAATGTTTTTTTTTAACTAACGTATCAAATAATTGTCACTTGCAAGCTTTTGTTTGCAAATGTTGGGCAAATCTATACAAGTTAAAGTTTTTATAGGAAAAGTATACCCGAGTCATTTTACCTTTATCAAATTTGTTGAATTTATCAAATATTTGTTGTGGTACTAATCATGTTTCATGCAGCTTGACAATCCGAGCCAATTTGGTGTGTACTGTATACAATATTTTTAAAAAATATGCAGTCGTTTTTGACAAAACCATAGAGTCAGTGCCATGTATGCATGCTTTACTGGTTGATCTATATTGTTTGATGGAGAGTATGTGCATCAAGAATATTATGCAGGTCTTAATGTTTTCTCTGTGCAGGTGACCTAAAACACATCACCAAGCTGAAGCCGTGGGGCCTGTTGGAGGTGCTGCTGGATAAGTATGAGTGGTCCCGCGAGGATGCTGAGACCTTTGCAGACTTCCTGCTCCCCATGCTTGAACTCATCCCTGAGAAACGGGTCACAGCGGCCGAATGCCTGCGCCACCCCTGGCTCGCCCTCTAGTGGCCCATATTACCAACCGCATATCCATTTTCCCCCTACTTCCATAAGAGACTGCAACATATCACTTTCCAGTTTGAGTGCTTATATGAATAGTACTTGTACTTTTTTTGTTACTGTGTGGTTTCTTGTATGTTTCACCTGAGAAATACGTTGTTTTTCATGGTGGTTTTATGTCTTGAGACTTATTTCCTGAGGCACCGTTTGTCCTCAAACTCTACTTTCCCCCTAAATTTGCACAACAGTTTTAGGGAACATCTCTTGT
Organism: Silurus meridionalis; assembly: GCF_014805685.1. Classification (NCBI taxonomy): domain Eukaryota; kingdom Metazoa; phylum Chordata; class Actinopteri; order Siluriformes; family Siluridae; genus Silurus; species Silurus meridionalis. The sequence goes on from NC_060900.1 coordinate 16,612,776, forward strand.
ATTATTCAAGCTGTGTGCTACATGCTAAGAGATTCGATTTCTGTATTTTGCTAGGCTTTAACTGAGTATGGGGTTGTAAAGGGCACATATCATGGGTCAGTTTGTTACATGTTTCTTAGTTTTGGGAGTATGCACACCAGATATAGAATGAGGAAACTCTAGGTTTACATCAAAACAGTAGAAAATGCATTTAAATGAGTTGTAGTTTACTTTAGGAAATGCCATACCACTGTGTAATGTCTCAAAAAGTGTCATTTTCTTTTTCTTTTTTTTATGTCGTTTTTGGTCAAATCTGAATCTGTTTGGAGGGTTGCTTTCTTGCTTTCATTGCTTCCAGAAAATGAGTAGCTGTTCAACATCACCCAAAAGGTAGTTGTGAAGTGTGTATGTATGTATGTTCGGGTGCATTTGTCTTGTCAGTGTATATATGTGTACCAAAGAGTTTGCCTTGATCTGTATATTACAGCCATGTACAGTTTTTAAAAGAAATCCTACTATTGATAACTAAGATTATTTAGCTGGACAGTAATGTTTTAATAAAATATTTGGAAGATGGGTGAAATTTTATTTATTTATTTATTTGTAAAAAAAAGTTTTTTTTGTAGTGTTTTTGTTGTGACTTAACACAACAGTAAATAATAAAAATTCTTGAAATGCACATACACTGCAAAATCCACCAGAGTGAATCAAATTCAAGATGTTTTTATTAGAATTTTAGTATTCACATTTCCGTCTCAGTGGTCATAGTAGGTGGCTTTGCAGTACCTCTGGATTCAGGCACTTCCTGAAATGACAAAGAGGCATGTGATTTTTTTCTAAAGGCTAAAACATTGTGGATGTATAGGTTTTGTGTATTTTCTGACTTTTCTTTGAATTACTATACCTAGCTTAATAAATCTAGATACTGAATTTAAGCAATGTTTAGTATGTAACCCAAACCTTTACACTGGAATCCTATATAGCTTGATGAATTTGTCACCTGAAATTAGCCATGAGACACCCTTTAAATCAAGTGGCCAAGGTCACTTTTCTTGGTTTTACAGAATAATTGTTTACCTCTTTGTCTTACCTTCTTTTGTCTCCATTTCAAATTCACCAGGCAGCAGGTTGTCCTGTCGGTTTCCCAGTGTGAAGGCCACAAGTGCGAGCATCAGTGCATCCAGGATGCAGATGATAGCCAGAATGTAGGCCCAGCGGACAGTGCAGTTCCCTAGTGTGTACTTACTCGTCCTCTCGCCACACATTCGCTTTACCTCAGAAGAGTCCCATCCATCAGGGTAAATCATACAGCCCATCACCAACAGCACCGCTACAGGATGGAGAACACATTAACCAAAATATGCATTCAGAAAATATTCCACAATAATACATTTGATTGGGTTTTTTTATGGTTTCTTGGTGAGAAGTTGTTTTATATGTTAATAGCTTGTATGAAGGTTAAAAATAAACCTGAGTAGATTTTAACAGATTTATTTTTTTTTAACTGGCAAACACTGACTCCACATGAAAAATAGAATAAATTAGTTTTTTAAAAATTTTATTTATCTTTTGGGAAGAACTATAGCAGGTTCTGTCATCATACGATGCTAAATGCAGGCTGTGGCATGTTTGAACATCTTTTTTCAATATCTGTAAATGGTTTAGTTGTATACCCACTTTTGTTTTGGTGTAGAAGTCAAGATGGGAGTCAAGGGGTCAAACAAGGGTGAGTTTGAAAACCATTGTGAGCATCAAAAGTGGTGTGTTCACGCTCTTATCAGACTACTACCACTTGCTCTTGTTTCGACAGTCTGTTCATTTTCCCACCTGGCCAAAACAACTTCCTAGCTAATGTTAGTGCAAATTGATTAAGTGATAATAATAGTGCCTGAAGCTCCCCTTAAATAGGTCTTGCATCACCTGTTGCATAATCTATACCTTTTAATGTTTTCATGAAATCATAGCACAATGTCCATGTGCAGTCAGTACTGATATCAGTCACCATTGCTGCTCTCAAATCAGGATTCAAGATTTCTGCTGGCATTAAAATTAAATGTGGGCTTAAAATTATTAAGTTAGAGGAAATATATGCCAATAGAAATAAATAGTTATATATGACTTTTGTTTGACAACTTAATGATGAATTTAGGAAAAAATGTGAGATCAGTTATACTTGGAGTATTGATTCAATGGAATAATGACTTTGCCAATAAATTAAGAATGTAAGTAGATAGGGTTTGGTGAATGCAAAGACAACAAGGGCTGATTTGCACCACTAATAAACATACATACATGATAAGACTCACTGTTGCATTTATTCCTGGTATATGCTCCTGTTTTTGTTATCTGCACATTATTATGATGCTGCACAGGGAGGATTTCAAGTCAGCATAGCAATAATGTTCTTTAACTGCCATATTTTGCAAGGTTATGCAAACACCCTAACCCTGGCTGGAGTCCTATAGAAAACCTGTGGCGTGAAAACTTTGGAGAGATTTTGTATAGACGAATGGTCTCCGATATTGTCCAACCTCAACAGGCATTATTTTGTGGCTTTAAAAAAAACAAACAAAAAAACCCAGAGATCCAGAAATTACGCAATAAAGGCAATTTTTCACAACCTTCTTTATTCATATTTACCAAGGATGCCAATATTAGGGCAGTGTATTACTTCATTTAGAAGTGATTCCTGAAAAAAATTAAAGTTATCTACTGTTATAATTATCTACACTTAGCTTCAAATTTTATAATTGGCCCATTCTTTAGGAGAAATTCCAAATCAATTATAAGACCTTGTTTTACCTTTTAAGTAAGAAAACCAAAAATTAACCCTGAATCTAATAGTGCATATTTACCTGATGAGGTCTGCATCCATGCACATATCTTGTACACGCTGGCTGCACTGCAGAAGAAGAAGAGGCTGAAGGAAACCATGGTGGCCACATTAAGCAGCATTGAGATTCCCACGAAGAACATGGCGGTTTTAAATGCCCCTGATGGAATAGAGCTAAAGTCAAGCACACTGCCCTTGCAGACAAGCTCAGAGGTGATAGGGTTGCCTATGCAGTAATAGAAGAGCCCGAAGTAGCCGCTCTGTGGTGTGTTTACACTGTCCCCGATCCAGTAGGGCTGTATGAACACCACCATTGTGATGATGGCAAAGCAAATGGTAAAAATTGCCCATAAAACACCAATGGCCCTGGCATTTCTCACATAGTTTGTCTGGTAGATTTTGACCGCCTCTGTTGCAGGAAGCATTTTCTCCATGATGACAAGGTTGTAAAGCTGTCCGATAAGACCCAACAAAAAAACACTTGCAACTAGCTAACCAAACCTTAGCACAGCCTCTATCTTGCTAAATCTACTTGACAAGAATCCACTTTCACAGATACCAGGTAATTTTCTTGATGCCTACTGTTACAACCTCAGGAGATCTATGCATTATCTGTAATTGGTCAAATTCACTAGCAGATGGACTTCAAAAAGTTGCCGATGAAACAACACTTGTTCTTTTGTGTCAGAAACAATGTCCTAGCCAACAAAGGTGTCACTGGTTATAAATTTTAAATGGTAACATGATCCAAATAAGGGGATGAAACAGTAATCAGATATACAAAAGGCCTTGGTCTAAGTGTACAGGTAATTCCTGCATGTCATGGAAGACCCAGACAGGGTGATGTTCTTTGTCTGGTTTTCATATCCGTTTCTGTATTTTACAAGCACTCTGCTTTATGTGTGTGACTTTGAGAAGATCTGAGACATGTTAATGTCTGTAATAGATGTAGTCATAATATTATATATAAAATGTGGCTGTAAGTCAAACATAAACCTTTTTTTTTTTTTAATAAAATTGTCTACATATTTAAGATATCATGCTCATGTTGCAGAAAGGAAATACTGGGAAAGGTGTTTTGATATAGTACATTCTGGCGAGTAAATGGTTGTATAAAAAACTAATTGTAAAAACAAATATATGTCTAACACAAACACCTTCTGTGCCTCCTTAACTAGAGCAAAACATCTCTATTCACCAGCCTTTCACCACCCATGAAGTAAAAACACTGCATGCATATGGATTAGAATTTTTTTCTAGCTTACTTCTGTGAAAAGGCTTTTAAAATAGGGGTGGGGGAGTGTTGTGTGGTTGTGAGGGGGATAGTCAAGTGGTGAATGTGAATGAGCAGGTGGATTGTGTAGAAATAATGGGTAAGTGTTTACACGTGTGTGAGAAATGAAAATTCTATGTAAAGCTCTTTTCATTCTAAAGAGAAGTGGGATACTAGAGATTGAGTTGGAGCTTCACCAAGTTGGTGTTTATCACAGATTTGTATATTGGTGTGTTTGTGAACTATTGTATATGTTGGCTCAAGCCAACCATGGAAAAAAGAAAACAATAAAACATTGTGTTTTTATAATTGTTATCATATGAATCAGTAGTAACCTCTTTAGTCTAGTCAGGTTGGAAGTTAATTCACAAAACATGAACACATAACATGAATTGTGAATACACCGTGGATGGGATGGCAGTCTACACACACATTTCTCTCACACATACACATCTAGGGGCAATTGTAGCAAAGCCAGTTATCGACATGCTAATGGATAATGGGAGGAAACCTACACGGGTAGAACACGTGAAACTCTACACGAACAGTAACCCAGTCTCAGAATCAATCAAGCAACTTGTCAGCTGTGGGATATCAACCCTAAATAATGTGTTGTAACTTTTTTCAGTCTATTTTGCAATTAATGCTACATCTTTAGTTGTTTTAGTCCTGGTCTGTTTCAGTGGTTTGTTTGAAATGCAGAAATATTGCTTAAATAATGTAGTTCTTATAAGAGAGCCTGATGGGAAATAAACCTTCTGTCATTAACATGGACTAATGGAAAAGTAGACGTGTTTGTACAGCTGTCAAGAATCTAGAGTTTGGTCACAGATGTACTTTAGCTGTATTTGAGAAAGATGACCTTTGTTAACTCTGGGCATGGTTCAGGATGGGAGGTCTAATATATAGGGGAAAAATGTAGTACCTGTGCAAGTACCTTCAGTGGATCCAGACACATGATGAGGGCTGTGTTAGTAATTGCAATGTGCCTGATGGCCACGGCTCTGGCCACCACTCTTCAAACTACTGATAAAAGGGGCATTATCATCAACCTGGTAAGATAAATTAAACCTAAGAGAAGCAGCTGTAATGAATTACTAAATTTGTAAGATACATTTTTATTTTTGTGTCTTAAAATATAGTGTTCATGTGGTTCCTTTACTTTGTTGGAAACATTTCAATGAATGTATCTGTTTGCATATTAGTATTTCTTGTTGTAATCTCTACTCTGTAGAATAATGGAGAGCTGTGTGCCATCAGTGCGCAGTGTAAGAGCTCCTGTTGCCATCGGAAATCTGCTACTAGCTTGGCTCGCTGTGCCCCACAATCTGCAGAGAGTGAAATATGTTCTAAAAAGGTACATTTTCAAAACACATTTACAGACCAGTAAAACCTTACTGTCAACCACAGTAGACTAATCTGTATTTACATTGTTATCCAATCAGCCAATCATGTGGCAGCAGCAATGCATAAAATAGATCAGGTGCAAGTCAAAAACTTCAGTTAATGTTCAAATCAAGCATCTCAGAAACTGCTTAAATTTCTGGGACTTTTCACACATAATATTCTCTAGAGTGTGCCCAGAATGGTACACAAAACTAAAATATCTTCTATCTGCATAATGTGTTTTATTAGAGAGATCAGGGGATAATGGACAGAATAATATGAGCTGGTAATTAAATTCAATTACATTTTACTTATAGCACTTTATACAATCAACAATGCAATTTTACAGAAACAAATAGATTAAGAATATAAATTATAGCTCAAAATTCAGAATGTCAATCAGAATCCATACCAATCAGCTAATGACAAGAAGCCCTCACAAATACTGGAAAGTCAGAAAACTGGAACTCCAGCAGTGATTTTTTTTCTGTCCTAATTTTCAGCTTTCCACTATCAGTGAATCTGTGTCCATGCTAGCCTTGGATACTTGTTCTTAGCTTTCTTTTCACCTGTGTCTACATGAATTGCGCTGCAGCCAAATGATTGGCTGATTCGATAACTGCATGATGAATTTGCAAGTATACAGTTATGCCTACAAAACTGGATGGTGAGTGTAATTCATTTCAGGTCATCGTGAAATACAGGATTCACTTGTTTGTGTATTTGTAATGACTGAATATTTAATAATAGCTAACATACTGTCACTGAATGTATTCACAAAAAGAAGAAAAAGGTTAAAAATTAAACGCTAACAAAAGCTAAGGACAAAACACTCTCTCCGTAGGTAATGTAATCGGCTCAACAAAGACTCTTGCAGTAACCACCTAATTTTAAAACAGTCAATTAACCCTTAATTATTATTTAATAGGAGAAACCATTTTGTCAGTATAACAAATGAGAGAATCATTTCTTACACAGTACATCTATCAGAGTGCCATTATTATGACCAAGGGGGAAAAATGTAAACATTTAGTTATTTTAAATACTTTTATTCATTTAATTAAATATAAGATATCCTGGACTAATTAGAATTGACTAAAATAGCAGATTAGTTCTAATAGAGCAGGAAGCCTTATCACATCTTTTCATTTCTTTGTGTGTGTGTGTGTGTATATATATATATATATATATATATATATATATATATATATATATATATATATATATATTTTTTTTTTTACAATTGTTGCACACATCTATTCTGTTTATCAGTAAACAGAGGCACTGATTCATATACATGAATATTAGGAATGTTTCTCTTGTTTACTGCCCTCAAAAGGACAGTGATGAAATCAAATCATAAAAGCACTTGTACATAGTACAGGCTACAGCTGGCTTTTAAAAGTTTCGGGGATTTCAACTAATTAATAGCATGACCTAAAGTTTGAAGGTGATGAACGAGAGTCTGTTGGCCTTTTTCATCAATTTATATTAGCTGCCTATTTGCAGCTGACTATTCTCACAATGGGAGAAAAACATATACTGTGTGTAGCTTCCCAAAATTATTGACTGTTATATACTGTTATTGTCTAATTATGGTATATGTTTTTTTTATTTTTATTGGTGTGTAGTTTACTGTTAGTGACATATTGGGGAGTCACACAGCTTTTGTTAATTTAAGTGTTTTTTTTTTTTCCTTATATAGAGCTTGTATGCTACATATTACCATTGCACTTGTGAGGCTGGACTTAAATGTGAAGGTGATTGGTCCATTGGAGGATCCATTGTCAACAGCAACTTTGGAACGTGTGTAGACCCTCATCGGGCTAAAACTATCAACAACTAATGATCGATACACAACACAAAACAACCTTTAACCCTGAATATTGCAGCCAGGCATTAAATTAAATATACAAGAAAATATTTACATGCAAATATATTAGAAATTATGGATTACTTTAAGGCCAAGTCAAAATGATCAGTGACACACCATCACACTTGACATATTGAAAAGCGATACCTTTGTTTTTGGTTACATAAAAAAAAAAAATAAATTGCCAATCATGGAAAACAGATTCAAAAGCATTATGTATAATACCCCACTGTATCTAAAATAGAAAGGTCAAGGGAAACACTGTCACTCTCCAAGTAAAAGGGTGATTTTTGCTCATGAATGCATAACACCAATTCATCATGGCATTCTGCTATTGAATTACAATCAATAAAAATATGTTACAGAAATCACAAGTCAAATTGCTGTGTCTGAGCTAAACCTATGTGTGCAATCTGTACCAGTGTGCCAAACTGTCAGTACCTTGGCATGTATATGTTCATTCACCCATACATCAGAGTAGTATAAGCTTAAAGGTTGATTACCTCTGGCAAATAAGATATTGGAATGCAACAATTAATGCAATAATGTAATGACTTCCTCTATGTAAGGGTCATCAATCACCTAAACCAAACTGCAACTATTTTGAGTTTTGAGACATTATGTCCTTAAGGTATACAGACTGTTGTACAAAACCAGTCAATACACAATCTTTGTTTGAAAGAATCCTACTGAATATGGAATACAGTGAATGAGATCAAAGAAAATAACCGAGATCCAATATGATATTGATCTCCCTGCATTTTCTCATAATAAGTAAGTGAAAATCAAAGAAGTAGAGGTTTCAATACATGTTTATTGTAAGCCATTTATATACAATTCAAACAGCCTGAATGCATCAATACATTGACTTTAAATAAAACCCAAGGCTGCTGCCAGGCCGTACTGGAACGAGCTGATTTAACCACCATGACCAAGTTTACATATTTTCTCTATTCTCCAGCACAAAATGGAGTTACAGCATTTTATCATGAGCAATCTATCAAAAAACAAAACGATTGCCCTTATCTCTATCTTGCTCAGCCAAACATATTGCTTCTGAGAGAGAGAGAGAGAGAAGGTTTAAATCATGGGTACAGATCTACAGTACATAAGGCAACTAAAGCATAGAAGATTTAGCGCTAAGCTTGCTACTTTTCCTCTTTTTTTTTTGGAGGCCAGTAACAATTTAATGGAAAGCAACTGAGGGAAGCAGGATGTCATTCAGAATGACTTCTTCAATTTTTCCAAATTCCCAATAACCATGCTTACCTTCTTCTTTACCTGCTTATCTTCTGGCACCTATAATATTTTATGCTGGATTATGTTTATGAATTTTGTTAGATTATGTTTATTATTACAGTGAAACGGTCAGTAAAAGGGTTATGTATATCTTTGCATAATAGTACCTGATATTGTTAATGTACCTCACAATGATGTAAAAAAAATTATTTCAATCAACTCAATCAATGATACTGTGCAGTCTGGAAATAACACGAGGCTAATACTATTGATGTAGCATGTAAGAGTGATTGGGTTATTACTGATCTTTTTAAATGAACACAATGATTTATGTAAAATCATTTTACTGTTAAATGTGACCTTTGTCACCATTAACTTATATTTGGTAGAAAATACAGTCGTATTTATGCTTTTTACTTATTTGCAAAGCTTGTATCTAAATGTTTGTTCCTATTTCCTTGGTTATAATAACATAGTAACACAGGAGCTTTGAGGATGGATTTGGACTGTACTTAATGTCAACAGTCTGCTACACTTGCTCAGGTCTACAGTTGGCATTTGATCAACATTGCTGCACATTTCAACATCCTTTAGCTGTAATAAATGGACACTCGGTGCCACCGGTTCTGAAACTGGTTTTGAAACAGGTGAAAACCTGGCCAGCAGGAGCCACCTCTGTTTTTCAGGACTGTTTTGAGTGCACTGACTGGGACATGTTTAGGGAGGCTGCAACCAGAGGCGATTCCATCAACTTGGAGGAGTACACATCATCAGTAACCAGCTACATCAGCAAGTGCGTTGATGACGTGACCATCTCCAAGACCATCACTAAACTCTCCAACCAGAAGCCGTAGATGACTTCAAAAGTCCCGGCCATCAGAGAGGCAAAGCGTGCACACACAATCCACGACCACTTCGAGGACAGCGGAGACAACCAGCGCATGTGGCAGGGCATCCAGAACATGAACTACAAGACAACAGCAACGTTGTTCCTATGTGCCTCAAGACAACAAACATCATTTCCGTGCTGAATAAGTCTACTGTCTCCTGCCTCTATGACTATCTCTATGACTATCAACTGAGACCTCAGTCAGTCTGGATCGGGAACAGCATCTCCAGCACCACCACACTGAGCACTGGGGCCCCTCAGGGCTGTGTGCTCAGCCCACTGCTGTTCACTCTGCTGACTCACGACTGTGTAGCAATGCACAGATGGAACCACATTGTCAAGTTTGCCGATGACATGACCATGGTGGGTCTCATCAGCAAGGACGACGAGTCAGCATACAAAACGGAGGTGGATTCTTAGTGAAGATCAAGAAAGCATTAAAAGCATTGTGGACGACCACACACACCTGTCACACACAACTCCTACCATCAGGAAAGCGGTTCCGAAGCATTCGGGCCGTCACATCCAGACTGTGCTTTTTCTCACTAACCATCAGGCTCCTCAACACACAGAACTAAACTGGAACTCACACACGCGCACACACACACACACACACACACACACACACACACACACACACACACACACACACACACACACATTTACTCAACTGTGTTTACTCAACTGTGTATTCTGTCTGTTTGTACTGTCTGTACAGTTTTACTGCAATGTTTTTGTCTGCACTGTTTGCACTAGGTTGCACTCGATGCACTTTATGTAGCTTTGTGTTGTGTTGTAGCTCTATGTTGTTTAGTGTAGCACCGGGGTTCTGGAGGAAAGTTGTCTCGTTTTTACTGTGTACTGTGTACCACTGTGCATAGTGACAATAAAAGCTTCTTGACTTGACTTGACTTGACTTGACTTGACCCAGATGAGGATGGGTTTCCTCTTTAGCCTGGTCTCTCTCAAGGTTTCTTCCTTATGCCATCTCCGAGAGTTTATTCTTGCCACAGTCACCACCAGCTTGCTCATTAAGGACAAACTTACATCTATAAAGGGCAATCCTTTTCATTCTTTCTTACCATATTATCTATATAAAGCTGCTTTGAGACAATGTACATTGTTAAAGATCGAAACAAATGAAAATGAATTGAATTTAATTACAGATCTTAAAATATTGTTGCAGCTTTTTTTTTTTTTTTGATAATCTTTTTGTGGCTAGCAAATTAGTTCTTTTTATTATTGATTATTTATGCCTTCCATTGTCAATTTTGGAGTCCAGCTAATTAATTTAACTGTCCACCTTTTGGTTCATTTTTGTTCTCCTCTAAAGAACTTAACAAAGTACCTGTGGAAACATTAAACCAAAGTGTTTAAACAATTTAGTACATCTTACCCACAAAATAAAGATTACTTTTGTGGTTTCTCAAGCTCTGAAAGAAATTGCTTGATAAATGTGTTGTTGTGACTGCAGTTCACCTCGCAGGCAACAGAGGCCACTGCAAATTACAAACTGGTTCTTCATAAGTAAAAAAGTTACTCTTGCTCAATACTATTTACTTTATTCCTATATGCCTATTTACAACTGTGCAGTAAACAGATGAAAAATATATATTTAATGTGTTGTATATTTCATATAATTTATATATTGACAGATTCTTGTCATGCAGTAGAAGGAAAATACTATAGTGTAGATTAGCATGAACATGTAAAAGTGTATTACAGGTTACTTTACAGTGTAATAAAATATGTTGATCTTATGGGTTAATATTAACATGTTATGGCTAGGAAATATAATCTAAATAGCCTGTGCTGCATTTAAGTAAAAATACGGTTAACAGGTTTAACTAACACCAATGAGCATAAATAAATTACACATGATTTGTCTAATGCAGTCTAACAGAATGTGTTTAAATATTCTAACAGTATTCTAAGAGATTATGAAAAATACAGGACAGTTACTGGATGATGCTTGGACCTGCAATCTATCTACTACATGACTAATATGGATATTGTGCTTCTTAATTTGCTTCAATTTATCATTGCATGCTTATTGTAGATGTGATCTTATAATAGATGTGATTAGACTTCTTAGCTGAAAGAATATAGTGCGTCCCTGTCTGCAGAGGTTGCAAAATGGTAAATGAAGCTGTCATGTGGCAAATGCTTTGCTCCGCTTCAGCTGTTTAATGTAATAACAGATGTCTGGCAAGCATGCACTGACGGAGCGCCATGCACAGAGTATAGCCACTGAATTCTTAGTTCCACATTACCTGCATTCAGTATGCTACACAAACTAATACCCATGTTGCAATATACCCATGTTCATTAAGATAACTGCTTTGATTCATCTAGACCCATTATTAAATAGGAAAAAAAAAAAGTTCTGAAAAAGGTGTCACGGAACTACTGACCTTCAAGAATAATAACTAGATTACTCCTCATCACACTGTATGAATATGAATATATAATATGAAGAAAGAAAATTGTAACAGTAATCCATATATCACAGTATATGTGTTTAGATGTGCTCCATTCTTATCAGTCTTATATGCCTTGTTCTTGTCTTATATTCCTTGTTCTTGTACCAGGATTGTCTGTTGGTAAAAGCAGCTTGTGCTAGCTACACAGCCTACATTTTTCATTTAGCAAAATAAAGCAACTTGGAAAGCATACTTGGATACTAATCTATTTGCAGCTGAACATTTCATGATTAGAGACAAGAAAATACTATTCTGTATTCATTGCCACCGTTCTGCATAGCTGTTTACTGTCTATTTGTGCATTGTTGTATTCAAGCCATGACGACAAGCTTTTTTTAAGAATGAATGAATGTATTAATCTCTTCCTTTTTATTGTGGAGGATCTGCAGCTTACACACCAGAAACACAGAAATATGCTCCGAATGGGACTGTTTTAGCACAGGGCAAAATAGGTTGTGTAGCTCAAAATTCAGTTTTATTATTTTGATTCTAATAACTAAGTTTAATATATATACTATATAATTATATATAATATATATGAATTTATTTCTGAAACAAAGGATAATTTTTATTCAAAGGTTTGTTGGATATGAGGTTATATAAACTAGTAGTGACATGCATCTTTAAATTGTGTACAAAAGTTAAACGAATGTGTCATTTTGGCTTTGAGAAACATCTTTATTTTCTCATTGTTTGCGCATCATAGTTTCCTATTCAGTAGCGAGTCCACCTAAAGATCTAATGTTAGAATCATGATTGTTTCATATATTTATTTTCCATCTATTTGTTTTGACTTTTACACCAAGCATGTTCCAGAAGGTAATGTAGCAGCCTGTGTGTTATACATCCCTCAAGCTAGCATTAAACACTTGTGTTATATATCATGTCTAATATTTCAAAACGTCAGTGCTAACACAAAAAGCCTGGAGCAATTTTGAAAGCAGCAGTAATTGCATTCATGAACAAATTTGATATCCATGGCACCTTTATTTCATTTTACAGTATGCACAGACATGAGAAATTACTTTTGGACCAGTGTTGACAGTTACATCTGACACATGGTAAACATAAGTACAGTTGCTAAATATTGTAACTGTCTTAATACTGTTAAAAAAATACTGTAATTGCTTCTGGTTTCTCACAATAAATCTGCTCTTTATGAGGGTCTATCACCACCTTTAAATACAAAGATTTAATGACTTGAAACATTGAATTTTATAATACAATGGAATCTATGCTACACTGTAGTGGGACACCTGACTTTTTTGTCATACGTATTTCTTTCCCAATTATGCATATTGGATATCTTTGGATGCAATGGCCTGACATTTTCCCTTTACTTAAACTAGGAGTTTCAAATGAAGTGGAACGCTGACTTCACCTCAGGCCTCCTCGCCCTACATCAGTACCTCTCTTTACAAACCCCCTTGTGGTTAAATGAGCGCAAATCTCCACAATCACACTCCAAAATCTAGTAGAACATCTTCCCATAAAAGTGAAGATTATTATAACAGCAAATGTAGACTAAATGTGGAAGGGGATTTTCAAAAAGCACACACGAACCTTATGTCTAATTGTCCACAAACGTTTGTCCTTATAGTGTATTTGGGATGTTCTTGTATTTTTTTGTGCACTATGTGTGACCGGATTGATCAAGACCATGCAAATAAATTCGGAAAATGTGCTAAAATAGCAAATTAAGCATTTTCTTATGTAAAAAGTTACAAATGATCCCCAGACAGTTCTCGAGACTTTTAAACTGCACAACTGTCTATTTATTTGCGCAGTATTTTTCATATTCTTCAGGATAATTAGCAACAGTGCTGACTAAAGCAGAATCAAGCTCCTGTTGAGTTCATTTGTATGTGTGAGGGCTTTTTTCTCAGATCAATGGTCTATTCTTGCCTGCTCTTTTGACCTCCCTACAGATTTCTGCTGCCTGATTACAGCATTGCGGCTTCGATGTCAGCCTGGGACCAATTTTCTTTCACCTCTTGGATACATCTGATGGCGCTCACCGTTCAGTGGATTTCTTATTCTCTCAGCCTCAAGATTTGCTCCAGTTTCCTCTTTGATCTGACGTCTGAAGGGAATAATTTGAGGTACTTCTGAAAGATCATTCAGTTTAATGAAATGATTGAGTTTCTGGATAAAAATCATTAACGAGCTGTGAATAGTAGACGATCAGAAATAAAAGACAATTTCAATGCCATTTTATTGTGAAGAAAATGAGGCTTGACCCTAGTTAGGTGAATAACTACTCTGCTGGTAATGGGCCATGAGAGGGCACTGTTTAATTTTGCAGGGAAAAAAAAGAAGGAAGAAAACTCTGGATGATGTTCATTGATGAACAACAGGACCGCCTCAGTCAACAGAATACTACCATTCCAACATCCAGTTTTACTGGAGAGTCGTGATATAATAGTTCTTCTTTGACCTGTTAATGACTCTCGTCTGTCTGTGCTGTGTAAAGATGGATAGGCTGGGCTCAATGCCCAGACTCTTCTTTCGGTCATCTGTTACATCTAATGACAGCAATACTGTCAGCCAGTGTTTTTGTTTATGGGCAGCTGCTACTGTCTGACTGGATAGCAATTTTATATGATTGAAGGGCACAGGAACATTGATATTATTCACACACTCAATCTGCCTTTTGTGATACTGTTTGGCAAATATCCACAGATGCCTAGGGAGAAGAACGTAATGCCATCATTAAATTTTACTCTTGTCCAGATACTCACCGTTTCAGTGTCACTGAAGGCATGATAGTTAATATTATAAGGAAAGAAGCAAGAGTTTTCTTCTATCATGCTGTGGCATAACAATATGTTCTTATAGGTTCATTAGTTAGTTTGAATTTTACATAAACAACATTTTAATCATTGTCATGATTCCATCTTTGGATACAAGAAGACTATATAAATTAATTTCCCTGTTTTTATCTTTTCCCTAAGCAGTTTATTACAGCAAAATAAACAAGCAAATAGTGGCACATGAGCTCTCTGGAGTACATTTATTTTATTATTGCTGATTTTCTGCCCAATGATTAGCTGTTAAGACCATTCTTAGCCAAGGAGCAGACTTTATACCTCTTATAAACAACCATTCTCTCACCAGCTTTTTTCTCTCTCTCTCTTATAGTAAAAAAGACAAAAAAGATTTGCACCTTGTTTCTGGCAAACTGCAAAGGTCAAAGTCTATCGTGAAGATTCTAAGCCTTGGCTGTTACAAAGCAGCTTCACCTAAGATGTTTAAAAATGTTCTTATGTAAATTAGCCCTGGCAAAGTAATCATTAAAAGCAATAATGGCGAATTGTTTATCATATCACATATCCAATCTTCAGCTAATATCTCACAGAAACAGAGAACATAATTAAACTGTTTAGGAAGTCCAAAAATTCAAAAAAGGTTAGGCTGCAACATTACAAAAATAATGTTCCTTCTATGTTCAAAGAAGATCTGCTATAATAAAGCTTTGCTTCATTTTCTAAAACTAGCAATAAGGAAATGTAAGCATTAGTATTCATACAACTTAAAATCAGTGTTATATAAACAATTCTAGATAATTGTCAAATGAATTTAACCAAAACTCCCTAGAACCATAATTTTCATAATGTAGCAGCTCATGTTAGCGAAAATGAGATAACCATCGGATATGTAGAAAGTGTAATTCCATAGAAGGCTCATTAAGGCTTTGCTCTTTCTTTGTCAGCGCTGCAATCGATGGACACTAGTAGCAATATGTGTAGGGCAATCAACTGAGTTGAGGATGGACACAATGAAAATGTATTTCTTGTTATTGTGAAAAAAAAACTTTACTGATTCATCTATCAACCTGAACAGATCTATACCATGTGCTGAAAAGACCTGGGCTTGTTATTTTTTCATTGAAAGGGTGATCACGAATCAGCACTGCTCAAGAGAGACAACTTTTCAAACTTGCCCAACAAATATCTGTGTCTAAAATGAAAAGGTACTCATGCCACAACACTTTTTTTTCATATGATGAAATGTTGTGTGGCTTATTGTGTCTATGTCTGAGGTTGTGTTTATGATCTGAATTGCTTGGAGGCACAAGGGAAAGTTTCCTATTATATCCTTGCTGTTTAATGAGGTTTTGACTACAGCTTCAGGTATTGTTATATGTGCAGAATGGCAATAATAGTTTTCAGGTGGGTTTAATGATAATATTTAAGGTTCACTGTTTGCTTGTGAGTAAATGATTTTATTACAGTGTGACTTCAATATGCACATAAATGTACGAATCTATCTTACCATATTCTTCAACTATAACACATAGATTATGGGAGAATTAATCCTTGAATCATTTTTGTTAATGAATAAAAGATTCCTAGTGTGTCAGTGTGTATAATGTACATAGGGACAGTATAGAAGTACAGGAACCTGACTTTTAAATTAGTTTTTGCAAATCTGATGCAATGTTAATGATATATTTATTGTAGAAGTGTTCACCACACTTTTTTGAAATCTTTCTCTCTCTCTCTCTCTCTCTCTCTCTCTCTCTCTCTCTCTCTCTCTCTCTCTCTCTTTCTTTTCTCCTATAATGAATTTGATTCATCACTTACAGCCTGCAGCATGTCATACTCTTGCATAATCACCTCATGGGATTGTGGCATCTTTCTCCGTCTAGTCTCTTTCTTATAATACATACTATATCTTTTTTTAGGTTTACTATTGTCTACTTAAGATAACATGGTTTTAATAGAACTTTTAGACTATTTAGTTAAAGTTTATCAATTTATACTTGAATAAAGTAGATTATTGCTGGATGTTTTCAGCACCTTCTCCTCAGAACTTTTCTATACATAACTTATCATGGATGTGTGAATAAGTCAACACAAGCATACAGTGTATTATTTATTTTTTCATTCTGCTGCCAAATCCTTTAATTTAATCTGTGAAAAGAAACTGCTCATGTATACACTCCAAACCTTATTAGCATTGGTCAGCATGCAGTGGTAACAGGATTAGTATCCGCTAATCCCTCCATTTTCATGCTTACTCCTTTGTCACAGTGGGATGTTGACAGCGGATATTACACCACTATGAATTAAGTGTTATTTAAAAATGTTATATATTTTTGTCCTGAAAAAGATGCCATAATTATGTGCTTGTATTTGTGGAAAAGTACCAAGCAACTACCAAATAAATAAGCTGATTAAAAGTGTAATTAAATACTGCAGTAAAAAAACATTGTATTTGAACTGTTAACTGGTTTGTATTTGACTTGTTTGTTTATTACACACAAGCCCACACCATATTTTTCTCACATTATTTTGACATGTGGTAGCTTCTGAGAAGTCTTTTGACAGAACAGAGCATCGTAAAAACCCCAACTTGCCCTCTGTTTGTCAGTTCTTGCCGGTTCTTACCACATATAACACAAAAAATGTCACATCTGACAGAGAACGGCATCAGGAAAGGAATAGGAAAGAAACAATGATGGTTTGAGACTGTGTCAGGCTGTTTACGTTTGTTTTTGTGTTTGCATGCATATAATGCATATAAGGCACAGCTCTATGGGCAGTTTTATGGTACTCTATTATGGTTAAGAATCAAGCCTGCAGGGTTTTATTATATTATTACTACCATTTTGGCTGAATTTTGTTTGGGCATGCCATAATTTATTTTTATAATGGCATGTGTAAATGGTATGTGCAAAAGACATAAACAAACTAAACAAAAAAAATAAAAATAAAATAAAACCAAAACACATGCAACCACTAATCAGAAAACACAGTAAAAGGACAAAAACACAATCTGAAAAATCAGAAAAATCTGTAACTGAAAAGGGGTAAAAACAACAGTAAAAACTCAAAATAATTTTTTTGAATCAAATGTGAATTGCTGATTGGTTACAACAGACACTTGCATGAAAGACCTCAGAAAAGAAACAGCTGGTTAATATTTACAGTAAGTGGAAATATGAGACGAAAAAATCTACACATTTTTTTATTTATTTATGATATTATTTAAGATATTGTCAGGGAACCACTGGCCACGCCGTCCCTCAGCACCCAGCACGCTCGCAGCGCCTCGCCCACTTACTAACCACCTTCACCTGTTTCCCATAATCTCTCTTCCCCTACTTAAAGCCCCCGTTCACACTCACTCACCGTCTGTTCTACAGTTCACTCCCTTGATTCTCCCTTGATTCTACAGTTCCGTCCCTTGATTACCGCGTGACAGAAGAACGGACCGAACTATACACTATCTCGATATCACTATCCACCAATCAGAGGTGCAGTTCCTGGGTTACGTGATCAGCTCGTCGGGAATTCGTATGGATGAAGGCGGTACGGGACTGTCCAATGCTTCCTGGGGTTCGCAAATTTCTACCCCTCGACCATCCAGGGCTTCAGCTTGGTCACTGCCCCGCTCATCTCTTTGCTGAAATTACGGAAGGCCAAGACTTTGGCGTGGACCACGGAGGCCAAGGAGGCCTTCAAGGAGCTGAAGAGGAGGTTCTGTGTTGCACCCCCCCTTCTGCAGCACCTGGATCCTCAGCTATCATTTGTAGTGGAGGTGGATGCTTCCTCCACCGGTGCAGGGGCCACCTTGTCCCAACAGTCAGGAACCCCATCATGTGCCTTCTTTTCAAGGAAGCTGTCCCCTGCAGAGCAGAACTATGACATCGGAAACTGGGAGCTCCTCGAAATCAAACACGCTCGAGGAGTGGCGACACTGGCTAGAGGGGGCTGCGCGCTGACCATAAAAACCTCCAGTACCTCCGAGAGGCCGAACATTTGAACCCCAGGTAGGCAAGATGGGTGCTTGTTTCATTACACCATCACTTATCATCTGGGCTCGAAGAACAGCAAGGCAGATGCCCTGTCCTGGATTTATGGCCCTGACGAACCAACAGACCCCGAACCCGTCCGTTCTACAGTTCACTCTGGAGATCATTCCTGGACTACCCGTACAAAAGGACTATACCCGTTTTCCGGTACTACTAAGGACTATACCAGTTTTCCGGTACTGTTACTTCCTGGCTTGTGTTTGTTCCTGGCTTGTGTTTGTTCTCCTAAAGACTATTAAACCTTGTTTATGGTACTTCGGTTTCCACCCTTGATCACCGAGTGACAGATATGCTGTCAACATTACATGTCCATTACACTAACTAGACTTCAGTTTGTAAAAGTACAATTTTGTCAAAATGCCATGTTCATTCAAAACGTTTTGAAAAATGCTCCTGTGTTTCTGAATTTGCTGTGGAGTTTGTAGTTTTATGGCTGTGTGTTTGTGTTAGATTTGTCAATTTGAGTTTTTGTCTTTTTAAAATTCACTTTATAGACAAACGTTTGTGGAAATCTAACCATGAGATTTGTATGTTCTTTCTGAACATCCCATAATAACCTCCACTCTGCTGGAAAGATTTAGCAGTATGGTTGTGAATATGTGCTTATATAAAAACAAGGGCATGAGTAAAGTAGGGTAGTGATGTAGGGATGTAGAGACCTGGGGTGAAGCCAGAATTCCAATTCATCCCCAAGGTGTTCATTATTGTTGGAGCTCTATCAGAGTGCTATAGCAGGCCACTCAAGATCTTCTACTCCAACCCATGAAAACCATGCCTTCATAGAGCTTTTGGTTTGGGTCTCAAAGTTAAAGTAAAGGGAAAATGTAATGTTGCCACTTCCTAAGACATCCTATAAAATTGTGCACATTTAACCTGTTCTGGCAGTCTGGGAAAGAACAACATATGGCTGAAAAGTCAGGTGTCCCAGTTATTTTGTCAATTTAATGCATATAGTGTTTAAAAAAAAGAAAGTTCATGTTTATTTGAATGGTCTCTGATCCATATAAGTCTCACAAATCATATGTCAAACTAAAGCACAGTACTAGAGCATTTGAAGGGAATATAAAATTTCATGCTAATTATGTTTAATGCTAAGTGTGTCCAGATTCAATAGTTAATAAAGTGGAAAGACAGCACACTGCACACCAGGCTTTTTGACTAATTAAAATGTTTTGAAAGGGTCCTTTATTCATGTCAGTTAATAACTTAGCTCAAAAGAAGTATGCATTCATGGTTAAAATTGGGTCAATATGCAAATGTTCACTGTCTCTAAAAGAAACAGCAGAATGAATTCACATAAGTAAGTACATCTGGTGTTATTCTGTATTCTATTTTAATGTAAATGAGTGTATTCTAATGCATTCAAAATTATGAGCATACATCATAAGGATGGGCAAACCTTCAGTGACCACTTCAGACTGGTCATTGTCAGAATGTAGGCTGCTGCTGAAAAACAACAGCACTTTTGTAATGGCTAACAAGATTGGAGAAACTTGTAATTTAGATATTAAACACCATTGAAAACATTTAAAGCCCCTTTACATACTTTAGATTTGTTCTTTTAGATTCAGACAGATTTTTCAATTAGATTTAAATCATGAGACAGTGGAAATTGATTTTATGTCCAGGTACTATTTCAAAGTTGACTTGGATGGAAGTTTAATTTAATTATCATGCCATTGTTTTGAGACCCAACCTACATTCATGCAGTGTTTATCAATTTCACCCATTCTCTCGGAGGGTGCCAATAATTTCCCTGTAGTTAGTTGTCGCAGGTGAATGGAGTATCTTTGTTGTTAATGACCATCTCTCTGTAGACATATTGAAGATGTCTAGTACTTAATGGCTAAATTCCCACCAAGTCTTAAATTTTCTGCTAGATAAAGAAATTGATGAAGAAATCTGCTGCCCTGAACCTCTGCTGGGCTAAGCATTGGTACTAGTAATGTGAAAACGAAAAAAGCAATTACCAACATGGGTTCCCTGTTGATGCTGCTCTTGTGTTAAATCACTGAGCATATACATAGGTGTCTGTGTGAATTACTAATAGAGGATTTGATTTTGCCTTATGGCACTAAATGAGACTATGTGTTTCTTGCTTCTGGAAATACTAGAATTAAAGTGGCTAAGAAAAAAGACTGTTAGTCAGTCACTGCATGTCCACATTCTCTTTTGTTTTTTTTTACAAAACTGTGAAATAACTCCAGATTTACATGGTTTTATAAAACAATTCAGTAGTAAAATGTATGATAATGCCTTTAAATAATTTCATGATATGCGCCAAAAGGCCAAACAAGACCTCACCATAACATCCCAGTGTGGGCCTTCCAATCATTGTTGGCAGAAAATTTTTAACCACAAATGTATGGAATGTCATTGTATGCTCTTGCATTACATTTTTCCTTCACCAGATCTAAAAGATCCAAACATGTTTTGAGCTCTATGAAGACATGGTTTGCCAATTTTGAAGTGGAATAAACCGAGTAACCTGCACAGAGCCCTTATCTCAACCCCAGTGAACACCTTTGGGATGAATTGGAACACTGACTGCATACCAGACCTTTGCATATCATCAGTGTCTGATCTCATTAATGCTTTTATGGGGAGTGGACAAATTCCCACATCCATAGTGCAAAATCTAATGAAAACTAATACACATATAATTTGGCAGACACCCTTATCCAGAGTGACTTACCGAGCAGTCAAGGGTCAATAGTTTTGCTCTAAGGTGCAGGAATGGAACCTAGGTGGTGCTAGGATTTGGACTCTTGATTTTGACTTTCTGATCAGAAGTCCTACACCTTAACCACTCAACTACTACTTCCCAAAGGTCCTTAGGCTTTAGGTTTCTTGGTTCCTTAGTAAGTTTACATTTACATTTATGGCATGGGCAAACAGCCTTATCCAAAGCGATTTACAATTATCTAATTTATACAACTGAATAGTTGAAGGTTAATGGCCATTTAATGCTGAAAAAGCTCATATGGATGTCATTATATGTGGTGTACATGTTTGCTGTAGAGATTCCATTTAGAACTACCTTTAGAACTACCTGCAATTTTTTTCTATCAAGAGTATCTGCTTCTCAGAGACAAACTCACCAAACTAGGCTGAAAATCTAAAGTGTTTTGCACAATAATCACAAGGTTTTAATGGCTAAAGTCTAATATTGGGGTTTCTACCTATTGACACAGTTTAATATTGTCTTTGTTAATAAAAAGAAACTTTGGCTCTATCAAACAGCTGTCAAAGATCTTTTTCCATCATGTTGTTCTTTGTAATTTATGCCATCGCCTCCAGGATCACCTATATGCCATAGGCTTAAAGTAAAATAGAACTAAATCAGCGTGGTATTAAGGAAACACCAAGACAGTTCCATGAATAATTCCATGCCAATCAGCCTTCTTCAGTCTCATAAGTGAATCCCCTTTGCTCTCAGGCATTTATCACAATATCGCTGTCACTAAAAAAGAGAAATGAGACTACCTCCATTCCTTGGAGCTTCCCCTGCACTGAATTTCTAAGCAGCATTGAAGCAAAACCACTTTTTGATTAATCAAAACAAATGGCCTCCAATAACATTTTGGCTGACATTTCCATTTATACTCTTTTTAAAGGAGATAAAAATCCAGAAAAAACAATATTGATGATACACAGTTGCATTATGATTGCTAATACCATGTTTTCAAATGCTTTCTTTTAAGCCACAGCAGCTATGTTAATGAAGCTGAGGAGTTATAGGTTCACATTCTCCATCAGAACAAACTGGTAAACAATTTCTCATTCCTTTTTTTTTTTAAGTGTTTCTTCCCTAGTTTGAGAGTTGCTTTAAATGTGGCTGTCATACAGGTACATACACACTCTTAAACACTTCTACAAATACACTTCCTTATCCTTTTTAGGCTGATGAATATACTAGCTGTCCACTACGCACATACATATTCACATACATATTCACACCTAGGGTATATTCACCTACCTATTCACACCTAGGGTAATTTCAGAATAGGCAGTTCAGCTTGTGTCATGTTTATAGACAGTGGGAGGAAACTGGAGAACCCAGAGGAAACCAATGCTGACACAAGCAGAACATATTGTAGAAACTTTACTTTCCTCATTAAAGAGAGAGCACCATAGAACTGAGTGTATTTAAACACCTAACTGCCTTTGTTGGGTTGTGAGATACATAGTACACCAACCTAAAACCACAAAACTTATTGTGATAAAAGGGCTGTAGAATGAATTAACACAAATTATACTCGGAAATAAGGTATAATTTCTTACTATTCACCTAGATTTGGACAGATATATGCTCAGAAGTGGTCCATTTCCAGTGATGGATCGAGTAGGATCGAGTGCTGACAAATTGAGCATAGCAACAGATGTGCAATAATATTGTTAGATTACTACATATATAATGATGAGAGAAGGAAGTGATAATGGGGATAATGACTGTAATTTTGACTTTACCATCAAGTACAATGCATAAAAGCTCCTGAGTTTGTGCCTGGCACAATAGCCTGAAGATAAGGCACAGAAATTACCAGGTAGCTATGGCAACACCACCAACTGCTGTATGTTTTTATGCGTCATTCTACCGCTAAAATAAATTAATATAACATACGTCATTGATATGTTCTGCTTCCTGTGGCTGTAGCTAAAGTTTTAATGAATTGCTTTACATTTTTCACAACGAGATGTTCCCTGTAAGTAGGAGAAATTGAATAAATGAAATGAGAATATTGCTGTCACAAAACTAAAACCATTTCTTGCTACAAGATGCAAGAATGATAATAAAAAGAGACCTTAGATATGTGCATTTATAAATTTGACTTCAGTTTATAAGTGAGACAGAGTATCTAGAGCAGATTCTAAATCACAAAGTGATATGACAGAACACTGAATCAGGTATGAAATAATGACTTGTAAACCGTTTGTACTATACAATGTGTCCAACAGGGAGTCATTTGGGATGCAGTCTATACCTCAGTTACTCTGGCAAACTTGATGGAGCCATGTTATTTTCCAGGCAGGCACCCTCAATTTCTGTCCTTTCAAACTGTGTGTTGGGTAATCCAAGCGTTACAGATTGAGTGGGCAGAGAAAATGGATGGTTCCCTTCTCTTTAATGGGCTGCTGCACTGTGATTGTTTGGAGTATGACTGTCTGTCTGTTCTGTCAGTGACCTGTGGCCCTACATGAGGAAAAGAACTAAAACATTACTTAAACAGTAAACTAGGTTACAAGATATCCAGAAATATAACCATTTACTAGATACTGTAGGATATAAAAACAATGCCACTCTTATTCACATATATTGTTTAGATTAGTCATTAGAACATTACTATTGGCATGTATTTATCAAGAAACCATCCATTTTACCTCCTGGAATAACAGTTCAAAGACAGGTGCACATGAGAGGCTACAGAGTATCTTTTTAATCCCTGTGGACTTGGATCCAAACTGGCCCCACCATATAATACAACACCGTATAATATACAATCCTGTATTTCAAGATGAAACTACTAAGAGATCATGCGTAAACCAGTTCCTATACCGCACCCATCCCCCCACCCCCACCACCACCCACCACTCACCCGAATAAACCCATGGGGAATATCCAAATGTCATTGGAACACAAAATTACCCTTAGGAGGACATTCCCACAAAGAGATAAATATGCCCCACACACCCACACATGCATACACACCCGTGCAGGCACATACACATACACATACATGTGTACACACACACACACACACACACACACACACACACACACACAATTAACAAAAGAGGGAATCAATTTAATTGTTATGTAAGGATAGTTTAGGCTACAATTTACTTTCTCACCAATTTTGCTCACACTGGGTGTATTTTTCTTCTCAGTATGCAGTATTAGAATACCACACGGTTTTATGGATGTCTGAAGCCTTCTTGTTAACAACATAACTGCTCAGATGTATTTTTTTCCACTAGGGGACTTTTTTGAAACTTTCATAAAAAATAAAAACCTTTCTTTGTTTTTATGCATCAAAAACGCATTATACAATGAGAGAAACACCAAATAGCCACAAGCTGACACACAGAACCTAAACGATGAAAGAAACAGAAAACACATACAGTGGCTTAAAACGTATTTACCCCATTAAACTTTTCACATTTTGAAGTGTTGCAACATGGAAGGGAAATTGCCTTGATTGGATTTAGTTTTATTCGTTGATTTTTACAATTTGTTTGACATTTGAAGGTGCAAAGTTTTTTAGGCGGTGACTTATTGCGCAACAACAAAACACATTGCATGTATTCATGACTGTAAGTCAATGCACATGTTTTATTTGCATTTACCTATTCATTATCCTATTATCAGCTTTGCTGGATTACATACAGCATAGCTTTTATATGATATATGTTTGTTTCTCAACAGTAGACAAGTTCTATTATTTACTGGTGAGTTGATTCGTGTCTGATAAGTCTGGCAAACTACTCAGCCTATTTGCAATCTACTTACCTCTGTAAAGCTACTTTAAAGCTACTGTCCATTGTATTGAATTCAATTGAATTTACCAACCAACAAATGTAACAACCTAGTACTCAATCCCCAATAATGAATTGATTGTAGCTAATTATCTTAGACAGTGTTAGTGACCTAGACTAAGTCATCAAATTAACACACACACAAACTACAAATCGACTACAAACTACTGCTTCTTACTTATAAAGCCCTAAATGGTTTGGCTCCCGTGTATCTATCCAGTCTTTTAACACGCTACAATCTGTCACGCTCCCTGAGATCTCAAAACTCTGGATTTCTAGTAGTTCCTAGAATAGCAAAGTCCACTAAAGGCAGTAGAGCATTTTTACATTTAGCTCCTAAACTTTGGAATAGTCCTCCTGACAGTGTTCAGGGCTCAGACACACTCTCCCAGTTTAAGTGCAGATTAAAAATGTATCTTTTTAGCAAAGCCTACACATAACATACGTCTCACATCATAACCTTGTGCTCCAGAACATCTGTTCACATGCACATTATCAACTTGTGCTGTTGATATCAGCAGCTACGCTAATTTCTCTCCACTGCTTCTCTTTCTCTCTCCATCCTGAGGCATCCTGAGGTTTGGCCAGCTCCAGTCACGTCCCACCTAATGAAGATTATGGACCTTTGAAGAAGTAGATGCCGAACTCGCAAACATCATGTACCACCTAGGGACGTAGCAGTACCAATTGGATCCCACTACATGTGTGGAGTTTTGACATTGGACCTCCTGGAGTGTTTAAAGGCTCTGGCATAGAGAAGCTGGTGCTGGATCTGAGATGATTACAAATGTTGAGCTATTTTATGAGTTGCTCAGTAGCTCCTAGTTTTATAATCATAAAGACTGTAGAAAGAACATTACTTATAATCTTATACTCCAGTGCTCATGTTAGTTCTCACTCTCCAGAGTTCTGTATTGTTGAAAGATTTATGATTAAACTCTTGATGTCACACAAATGAGGATGGGTTCCCCTTTTGAGTCTGGTTCCTCTCAAGGTTTCTTCCTCATAACATCTAAGGGAGTTTTTCCTTGCCACAGTCGCCACGGCTTGCTCATCAGGGATAAATGCACACCATTCACCTTGACTGTTGATTTCTGTAAAGCTGCTTTGAGACAATGTCTGTTGTGAAAAGCGCTATAGAAATAAACTTGACTTGACTTGACACACAAACACACACACACACACACACACACACACACACACACACACACACACACAGAGTAGCTGCAGCGAACTCCTATCTTTATTTCAGAGACCTTACTGTCGGCAGCTTCTTCTGTATTGCAGTGTGGTGGTGTTTCCTTTCAGTTCGGCTGCTGAACTCCTACCTGTACACACAATCAGCCCCTTCTGCTGGACATACTGAAATATCTAGCTTGAAAGGTAAAAACATACTATTTACCTGATTCACTGACTCAGTATCTGCATTAATCTATCCATAATAATGGGAAAACAACAAAGGAATTAAAAATAATCTAAACATGAATAAGTCTGGAGATAGAACTTCTGATCTCTCGGGACTTAGCAGGCAGTAACTTGCCAGCTGTTTGCTGAGCTGCCTTCACACTGCTGTTTATACGGATAGCAGATATGGAGCTATCCAAACCTGTGGTGCTGAAAATAGACAAAGCTGCAGATCGTTAAATAAAAAGCAAAGCAAAGAAAAGAAAACAACAACAACAAGAACAACAAAGAAATAACCAGATTCTCTTTAAATCGGGTTTTAGTTTATTTTTAACTCGATTGTCCTGCTGTTCTTACTTTAACTGTACAAAATGTCATATTTTTAAGTCCTAAGGCGAGCCCTGCTTCTGGAACAAATAATCAGATTTCTTATGATTTGATTTGTATTTCTTCGGTACTATGAGGAAAAGTTATACAGCTATTACACATCTGGTGATTTTTAAGCGTTCAGTGCGCTATGGTAATACCCGTGAGAACAGTGGCTTTAGCACTAACGACCCATCGATAATGCGATGTTGCGCTGAGCAAGTGGGAAAGCGAGAAAAAGGGGGTGGAGTTGGGCTTCTCCACTTTCCCAGCGCGCCAGTGTGCCTCACAGAGCTCTCAGCGCGAGTGCGCACTTTTGCATTCCTCTGCGCTCTGCAGCAGCCCTCACTCTACATCAGTCCGCCTGGGATTGTAAAAGCGCATCGCGGCTCACCTCTGATCCGGTCTCCTCTGTCCACTCGCTCGCGGCTCGTGCGCTCACAAGCCCTTGCTTTTAAAGTGGAGCTGCGGGAGGAAACCAGCTTTCCCGCGCCAATGGAGGGAGACGGGATGGACAAGCTGGAGCGCATGGCCTCCGTGTGCGAATTCGACCCAATCACCGGCAACATCCCCGCCACCAAAGTGGAAATCAGTGTCTCGTGCAGGTACGTGAAGCCATGCCACTCCTGCTGCACTTCTCCCTCAAAGAGAATTCCTCATTTATTTAAGGAAACCGTTGACAGCAAAATCTCCTGTGCTGAAATAACACGTAATGTTGAATAATTTCTACAGTTTGTATCCACATTGTAGGTGTTAATTCCTACAGAGTACCTGTATGCATTTAGTGTGTAATTAACACTAGAATAGATATTCAGCTTGGATTTTGAACATTGCAGGTGTAAAATTCTGTACTAAGCGTTTATTGTATTATTTCTGTCTTTGTTAAATTCAAAGGAGTTTAGTTCAGTATAAAGCAGTAGAGGTGTGCTTTGAAATAATCCCATTTAACCTGCTAACAACCTATTTTATTATCTTTGAATATTTTTCTAAGCATTTTAGATATTTCTGTGAAAAGAGAGTGTAAAGAAAGCTCTTGAACTTTTTCTTTGTATTGTTTAGTATGTGATTTAGGAAACAAACAATTCATACTATCTTCACATTTTATTTTTGGATACTAAACCTGTGTTGATAAATGGCTTTGATATTTATGAATCTGATAACACATTTTCCACAAAGCTCATTGGGGTCATTGATTATAAATACACCATATCCCAGAGGAAAAATAGAATATTTTAACATGTCCTATATTTGCACTGTATACAGTATTAAGTAGATCTGAATACACGGTTTAAAACCAGCTCAGTGCAAATCAAACCTTTCCCCTCTATGCTTGTGTCTTTATGCAGCATTGAATTTGCCTACATCTTTGTGTCTCACTTTACATTGCAGTTTTCATAATAGGTTGCAGGTTATGATACAGATACACCTCAATTAAAAAGTGTTGATAAATGTAAGAGACGGGATGGATAAGAAATTCAATCTCGTTCATGCTGCCCCGCTATCAAGATCTCAGTCAGAACAAATTGCACAGAGTAATGGGGTGGGCTGGTGGTGTGTGCTTTTCAATCATCTTGTGGAGAAATTGATACAGCTGGCAGATATAGGCTTTGGCCAAACAGAAGCTTAAGGTGAATTATGTATTCCAGTCCATGTTGGACTTAATTGTAATTGCTGAACCACATTAAAAAGTGCAACAGTTAGAAGGCAAATTATTAGTGTGCTGTTATAAACCAACACTCATCTCAGCCTAATGTACACTGAGTAATTGGGATACCACTGACAGAGCACTGCTTGATGCTATCTGAGGTACATTAAAAAAAACTGTAAGCCAAAGCGGCCAAACCAAATATTAGTACATAATTAAAATAAATTAATAGAATGAAAAAATTAATAAAATTGGTATGTAGTGGTACAAGGAGTGTTCCAGCAGTAACTAATTGTGATTAAGGTTGTGGGTTTAAACAGTTCAAATACTCAGGAAATGACAAGCTTAATATATTGACTTAGCTTAGAGTTCTTATTGTATCTTGCTAAAAATGTACACATTTTTGGGAATTTTTAAATTAATTTTAGCTATAAACTGATAAGGTATGACATAACTCAGAACATGTAGCTTAAATATTAAATCTAAATTTCTACCATGTTAACATTTTTTAAGAATATTTTGTAAACCTCCTTTTAATGATAAGTGATAAGTACTTGGATTTGGTCACAGATATGCTGAATTTGATGGATAGGGCACTCATGTGGAACTGTACTGGTCTCTGCTGTGAATGAAGAAGTAGGGAGTAAATAATTCATGTTGTCTTTTTCTGAATGTAAAATGTGATATAGTGATGAATCTTGGGTTTGGGTGCTTTTTGTGGACTTGCTGGATTGTTTCACTGTCCAATGCTTTTAGAAAGATTTTACATTGAACTATGCAGGGTTCCTCATCTTTTTTCTTTTTATCTGGGAAACACTTGGTGCTTTATGTTGAGCTGTGTCAGAGAGAGAGAGAGAGAGAGAGAGAGAGAGAGAGAGAGAGAGAGAGAGAGAGAGAGAGAGACATTTTAGCCATCCAGTGATCCTATATATATCTCTAATATGAGTGTATTTAACAAACAAATCTGAGAGATTGAAAAATGTAAGACAATGTAATGTAAGACAACCTTCCAAACCCACTGGAATTGCAGCAGCAATAATGGGAGTCCTTCAGGAGACAAACAAATTGCACCATTCTTTGGTGCCCTGATTGGAATTAAACACAAAACACTTCAAACCTATCTGCTCTGTAGAATTCCACCAACTACCAAGTGCCACCTCCACCAAATCCATGCGGTGCAGTGCTAAATGGAAAGAATGCCATGACAAAACACTGTGATTATTAAGTGCTATTTATATATTTTCTGTTTCCAGCTGTGTTATTGTTCCCATTTGCCTGAGTTGGAGTGCTTGTTTCAAAACAAAATGTCATGTATTGGCCCAGATCATTCAACTACTCAGTAATTTCTCCACCTTTTGCTTATTTTCAAGATAGACATACACAGCAGTAACAAATGTCAGCACATCCCTCAAGGTGTCAAACTGGTGTTACTGCACTACAGTTT
The DNA here is from genome assembly GCF_014805685.1 of Silurus meridionalis. Lineage (NCBI taxonomy): Eukaryota > Metazoa > Chordata > Actinopteri > Siluriformes > Siluridae > Silurus > Silurus meridionalis. The sequence goes on from NC_060900.1 coordinate 16,642,947, forward strand.
TTATAAAATTATGTACAAAATGTTCCCTGTTATGCAGTATTTTATGTTTGAACTAGCAGGTTTAAAGCTATTACAAATATATAATATTTTTGTATAGAATTCACTATATCTTTTTTTCTAATAAAGAGCTTACAAAAAAGCATCACTGGTATCTGACTGAAACTAGAGGTATGCTTCTGGGAGTGGGATTGCATGAGAAAAAAGAGTTACAGTCCATGAAGTTTATATTGGTATTGGTATTAAGCTTCTATTTTTTTAATATATATGTTTGAAACTATCATAGGAAGGAAGCAATATAAGTAATAACTGCACAAGCACATTTAACCAAACAGCCTGAAAACTTCTCTGAGAGTAAACAACCCCAATTTAAAAAAAGTAGCAAAATGTACATTTAATCAAAATTGAATGATTTATTAATCTCATAATGCATTTTTTATCCTCAATAAAAAATAAAAACAAATGTTTAAACTAAGGAAATGTACCATTAGGGGGGAAAATTTGGGTAATTTAAAAATTTGAAGGCTTTTTTTTTGTTATCTCAAAAAAGGTGGGATGGAGCAATAAAAGGCTGGAAAAGTTAGTGTTACTAAAAATAAATTGCTGGAGGAATATCTGATAAAAAAGAAAGAGTATCTGAGAGAGGCAGAGAAATTGTAGAATGATTTCATAATAATGTTCTTCATATTTTTAATCAAAGCTTCCAAGAATCTGGAGAAATTTCTGTGTGTCAATATCGGATGCTAGTAATATTCAGGTCTTCAGGCAGCACTGCATTAAAAACAGGCATGATTCTCTAATGGAAATCAATTCATAGGTTTAGAAACACTTTCAGAAATAATTGTCTGTGAACACAGTTTATTTTGTAATTCTTAATGCAGGCTAAAGCACTGTTTTGCAAATTAAAAGCATATGTCAACATGATCCAGAAATCCTGCCATCTTCTCTGAGCCAAAGCTTATTTAAAAATGGAATGAGACAAAGTGAAAATATTTACTGCTCCCAGATGAACAAAATTTAAAATTATTTTTTGAAACCATAGATGCCATGTCCTCTGGACTAAAGAGAAGAGGGACCATCAGGCTTGGTATTAGTGATCAGTTCTGTCAGTTGTATCTCTGATGGTCTGGGGGTGCATTAGTGGCTATGGGATGTTCAGCTTGAAATCTACAAAGGCACCATCAGTACTGAAAGGTATAAACATATTTTAGAGCCTTTTTCAGGTAAGGCCATGCACATATCAAAAAGACGATATTAAGTCGCAAACTGCAACTATTAGAACAGCATGGCTTTATAAAGGTCTGGGTGCTATACTGGCCTGCCGGCAATCCAGACAAGTCAAGACACAGTGATAGACATGGCGCTGTCCCAACTTTTTAAAGACAGGATGAGTCCATCAAATTCCAATTCCAAATTCCAAATTTTACATGTTTTCTATATTCAGTTGTGAATAAAAAATATGGATTTATGAAATTAGCAAATCATTAAATCCTGTGATTGCTAGCTACCTATTAGCAGTGAATCATGGGTGAAAATGATGTTTAAAGGTCATGATATGAAAATGTAATGGAATGAATGGTCTGATGTTGAAAGCATAAGTGTGCAGTACAGATTTATAGCAAGAGACATTGACTACTCTGATGCTGCAATTATAAAAAAAAAATCCACATTTAATTATATAAATCTTCTGAGTCAGAGATCTTTTTAGGAGTAAAACTGACTACTCTGCAGTACAGTAGACTACAGGCACAACATTGACATTATTTACTTGTTATTCTCACAGTGAAAGTTACAACAACACAGCTGAGGGATCATTAGATCTTCTGGCAGATTCCTGTGTCTGCTGGTATGCTTCAGTTACACTGCAGACTCTTAGCTGCCTCAGCCTTGACCTTGCAGGTGTGAAGAATCAGGGAGCTTGCCTTTTTATCCTGCTTTACTTTGTTTATTGTTACTGCAGTACTGTGCTGTGTCTGTACTCGGTCTTCTTTGCCTCACTGCCTGAGTCACATTATAATAGTTTGTTACTCCTTACTTCTATTTGTTTAATGAATACGAATTTGATGTGACAGCTGAGAAACTACATTGTTTGACAGACTGCTGCATTTGTTTGAGCTTGATGCAGTAAAAGTGCTAATTATCGACACAATGCAAAATGTTAAAGGGCACTGTCAACAAATCAAGAAAATATTATGAATAGTTTTATATATATATACAGTACAGACCAAAAGTTTGGACACACCTTCTCATTCAAAGAGTTTTCTTTATTTTCATGACTATGAAAATTGTAGATTCACACTGAAGGCATCAAAACTATGAATTAACACATGTGGAATTATATATGGAATTATATACATAACAAAAAAGTGTGAAACAACTGAAAAATGTCATTTTCTAGGTTCTTCAAAGTAGCCACCTTTTGCTTTGATTACTGCTTTGCACACTCTTGGCATTCTCTTGATGAGCTTCAAGAGGTAGTCACCTGAAATGGTCTTTCAACAGTCTTGAAGGAGTTCCCGAGAGATGCTTGGCACTTGTTGTCCCTTTTGCCTTCACTCTGCGGTCCAGCTCACCCCTAAACCATCTCGATTGGGTTCAGGTCCGGTGACTGGCGAGGCCAGGTCATCAGGCACAGCACCCCATCACTCTCCTTCTTGGTCAAATAGCCCTTGATGCCTTCAGTGTGACTCTACAATTTTCATAGTCATGATATATAGTCCGGATATATACACAGTACAGACCAAAAGTTTGGACACACCTTCTCATTTAAAGAGTTTTCTTTATTTTCATGACTATGAAAATTGTAGATGCCAAGCATCTCTCGGGAAACTCCTTCAAGACTGTTGGAAGACCATTTCAGGTGACTACCTCTTGAAGCTCATCAAGAGAATGCCAAGAGTGTGCAAAGCAGTAATCAAAGCAAAAGTTGGCTACTTTGAAGAACCTACAATATGACATTTTTCAGTTGTTTCACTCTTTTTTGTTATGTATATAATTCCACATGTTAATTCATAGTTTTGATGCCTTCAGTGTGAATCTACATCTTTCATAGTCATGAAAATAAAGAAAACTCTTTATGAATGAGAAGGTGTGTCCAAACTTTTGGTCTGTACTATATATATATATATATATATATATATATATATATATATATATATATATATATATATATATATACACATATCCCTGACATCCTGTCTTCTCTCAAGTGCGATTTTTGTAATTAAACAGTCCCTGGACTTGGGAAACATTGTTTGTGTCCCAGTGCATTCTAAAGACATGGTTGATGCAATGTTGAATTTCACCCTGATTAGTTGACGTTGCATTTTCAGTGCCATCTTTAACGCTTGATTTCTTTTACATTCTTTCCACACATTCTTTTTTCTGACAGTCTTTTATCTTGTTCTCACTATGATAGGAATAAACTAAACATCACTTCCAATATTAGGAATATTTAGTCTACATTTACAGTATATTCATACTGTTCATATCTGATCTTCATATCTGGTCTTATCAGTAATGTTAAATGCATTATCCACACATGTCCTGAATAATAAATAATATATACAATTTATCTCTGCAGTGGTAAAATAACAAGCAGTACATAATTTACTGCAAAGATGATTTGATTTGGAGATTAATTGCCAGTTTGTAATCTTTGTGAGCAAGAAGTAGGAATAAAAAGAATATTGCGTGCCTGTAAAAATCTTATCTGGAGCTTGTAGTACAAACATAGTCTTAGAGTACAGAGTCTTAGGACTAGTGCTTAAATAGTTAGCGGAGGAAGTGCATGGAGAAAGGGACAAAGACAAAGAATTATGTAGAACTCTTTGTTGTGTGTAAAAACCCTGAAGATCAGCAGTTTCTGAAATGCTCAAAAATACACCTGGTACTAACAATCATGCCACGACTAAATCGTAGTTCTTTTATTCTGATGTTTGATGCGAATAGTAATTAAAGCTTTTGACCTACATCTGCATGATTTTATGCATTGTGCTGCTACTAACTGATTGAATAATTGGATAACTGCGTGAATAAGCAGGAGTACAGGTGTTCCTGTTAAAGTGGTCAGTGAGTGTAAGATAAATGTGTATTCAAGTTAAGATATATTTTGACAGTTCTCTTTTCACACTGTAAAGAGCATGACTGCTTTATTTGAACTAAATTAAAATCTAGATGTTGACAGCTGGGTGACTGCTAGGGCTTTGTTAGATGTGGGTATATCTTTTTCTCTTATGAGTGCAACTCATCTAGGTTAGGGTGAGTAAACAAGCAGATGGTAAGATGAAGCATCTGTTGGAAGACGTGATGGGCAGGGTGAGGCTTGGGTAGTCATTAAGAAAGCTGACAGATTGTAGTGTGTGTTCATTTGTAAACACACTGAATGTAAATGTGAGTTTTTGCGACCATTCATTTACACTCCTGAAGAAAAAAAAATACCAAGCACAAAAGTGGCAAATATACGAGAAATCACTGGTCAGAAAATGAGCAGGAATTAAACAAATGCACTTCTGAGACCTCCTGTACCATCATTTGCTTGTTTACATTTGCTGCACTGAATTTCAGGAAAAATTCATAGTAAATTAAAGGGAAATTATAAAATTGATTGAAATGTTTGAGGTTAAATGATCAAACACACAAAAACGTCTGTGTACAAAAATACCTTCTTAGATGGTTTTTAAGAAATGTTGTTTTTTTTGCCACACAAAGGCCTGATAACAAGCTCATTTATGGAAGCAGGATTGATTTATTAGAGATAAAACTACAGTATTTGTTTAATTCTTGGCAAGTTCCTGAACAATTATTTGTAGACAATTTAAAGCTTAATATTGATAAATTGCTGTATGATGGCTTCTTGTTTTTAATCGTATGTGAAGACTAAATGTTGTAGATTCTGACAGGCCAAACAATTCAGAAGAGCTTTGGGAGAATTCAGATTAATTTGTTATCTGATCTGTTCTGTTTTTGGAATGAACCCCACTGTATTTTCATTTCGACTCACAGGGTGGTAGTGCTTAGTTAGATAGAAATATATAAGAAAAACCCGTAACATGGATCATAAAATTACTCTCTCATTCGTTATTTAGTTTGATCATTTATATTTCTAAAAATCTCATACAATAAATAACATGACTTTTTTCAGGACCATTAAATCTTTCTCATTCCCATGATAATATTTTACCTGCAGAACTGCAAAGCTTATGCTTAACCCCTGCACAATCATCAGATAAATCATGACAGTACTTGAAAATCAAGTAACCTATATTGCTGATTACATTTAAATTGCACTGTATATACAATGTCTCTGAAGTTTAGGTGATTAGGTGATAAAATGCTGATGTTTTACAATAGTACACCTCATCTAAGACTGGAAGCCATTGTAATACACTGTTTGCTCATATTAGAGTTAATGAAACCTCATAATGGGAATTCCCCTTCTGCCAGAGTGGAAAAGAAATTGCAATCCCATTAAAATACCTTAATAACATTCTGAAAAGATAATAGCACTCGGCTCAAAAATTGTGCTGGGCTGCCCATCCTCTCTGCTCCCCTTGGGGAAAACCCTCTATTTGGCTTTCTCAGCCTCAGCCTTGCTCTACAATTCATAGAGCATCGATCAAATCGGCTCAGTGACAAGACCAGTTTTGCTGAATCTCTTTCAGTGGCAACATCTGGAGTTTTTAATTCCAGATGAGAAATAGATTCTCTCTGGCACCGAGACCATAACCTTTGACTTTCCGCTGTAGTCAGTTTTGAAATATGCCCTGTCAGCTGATTAGCCTCTGACCAGTTATCCTAACTATTCAACTCTCAAGTAATACCTTATGTGCTTTTAAATCAGTGATAGATCAACAGCATGCTGAGAAGGTTGGAGTCTGTTTTGATCTATCTGGCTGAAATAGCTTCTCTCGTGTGAGGGTGCCAATTACAGTGCCACTGGGTTGCTGGAGAGTGTGGATGAGAGGGGAATTGAATTGCAGGTCCAGTGGTGTGAAACTGCAGGCTGTTATTGGAGAAAAAGCTGCTTAGCCAAAAAGAAAAATAAATCACCTTTAACATCCTAAATGTGTTATAATATGCATGGAATCTGTATTATCTTCGAGACACATAATACTGAAAAAAGCAACAAAAAAACTTAAACAAAAATATTTGGGGTCAGCACACTTTTCCTTCTTCTAATTAAAAGCCAAGTATCTCTGTATTTTCTAGATTGCATTAAGTTTAATGCACCTATGACATCAACTGCTATCTAATTAAATTTCTTTCTGCCATTTTGGATTTGGTCAAAAAACAGCTCACAGAGACTCTGTGCTTGGCCCCTTGAAAATGCTCCTTGAAGCTTTAATTAATTCTAATATCTGTTCATTTACTCATAACTCCTGAAGGCTCTTATCTTTTATTAATTAATAATTTATGATTGGTATCTCAGTAATCCCTCAGTTGAGGCTTAATGAGAGCATTATCAATGGAAGCTAAATCAAACTGATTCAGAGTGCATGACTATTATTACGCTTGTTTGTGAATTTTCACTGAAGATGGATTGCAAAATGTATACTTATTGTGTTTACATAGTGATAAGTACCTTTATGTAAGTTATGTAATGGTCTTCAGTCAGTCGAAATCTACTCTTCTTCACAAATCCTATCTGAAATGTAATCCTTAGTTAAACTCTTCCACTTAATTGCACTGACTACATTTATGCGACAGTATTTGCTCTTCCAGATAATTTCAGTTGGTTCTATCTAAAAGCTTTTTTTCTGCAATGCCTGGGTGAAACTATGACTGAGGAATAGAAGAATTAAGAAAGTATTTAAAAGTATTAAAATGCTTAGAGGGGAAATGACATGGCTTTGTTTCCATCAGTGTCTGTCACTTAAAGATTAAGACTGACAGGTTGATCAAGTAGTGAATAGCTGAAGTTCTCCTTTGTCAGCACTGTTACAGGAGGAGAAAAAAATGGAAAATTGGTTTCTCTGACATCAATAAAGCAATGCAAACGAGGTACATTACAATAGGATTTAGCAGAATGCTGTTATTGACTTTGCAGTACCTCTTGCAAATTTCCCCGGAGTCCATAATTATTACAGACCTTACTTGCAATGTAGTACAGAGTGTTCAAATTAGACCATGGCTTTTTGCAGGTCTATTTATCAAGTGCATAAAATACATGCAGTATTACAATCTGATGGATATTATCACATGTATGTTTCTGTTCAGAGCAAAAGTAAACAAATAATTTATAAATGTAACTTACCAGTTACTAACATTGCAGAAGTTCAAGGCTAAAGGATGTAATGATTTGGAAAAGTTATACTATGTAGTCAAAGTTTTGTGGACACCTGTTCATCACATCAATAACTTTACTTCCTCTTTGCTTTTATAGCATTAGTAAGGTCAGGAAATGCTGTCAGGTGAGGAGATATGGGGCAGGATTAGCATTCCAGTTTATCACAAAGGTGTTGAGTGGATTTGTGGTAAAGGCTTTTCAAATTCAAATTGTACTACTTTTCAAATATTCAAATTCTTTCATTGCATTATTATGATGTAACATTTATAGCTCAGTGGCCCCTCATTTCCATTGAAGTTATATTATACTGCTACAATATACAACAAAATCCTTAAGAGTTTGGAAAAGGCAAATGGGTGTGATTAAAATGGTGCAAATATACTCTGCATATAGGTCCATAAAAGTGTTGTGCATTCTATTTGAACAGGTTATAATGATTTGAAAATAGACAGTTTAGGATAAAGTGACTATTGTATCTTACAGAAAACAGAGATATGTAATCTGTAATTTGAATTTTGGAATAAAAAGTAGCAAATATTTCTAGTATCACTTATTTCCTAGTCCACTGTACCCATTCATTTTGCTTGTCAGTGTTTTTGGAGACAGTATTGTACACTTATTAAGTTGTCATTTTCAAATCTTCAAATCTTCTAACAACAAAAATAAAGGTATTTGGTTAAGAAAAGAGAACTCCACCAAAAGCAATTTTAGCTGTGGGTGGACAGATCTGTGTTTTTATTTATTTATTAATTCTTTTTTTTTTACACTAAATGATCATTTACAGACTCAAAGTGGCTTATTTTCATAATGGGGTGTTTTAATGTGCCTTCTCTAACATGAGCTCATTAGTGCAAATCTGTGAGAATTTGCGTCAGCCAACTAGTATAAAGAATGATCTTTGTTTAAAGTGAGGTGAGGGGTTAATGGTAGGTTGTAATAAAACTTTTCTAACAAATATAGTGGTGTGAACTCAAAAGACAGCTTTCCTGCTCATTAGAATTTCTATTAATTTTGAAAATGATTTTTTGATTCAGGTTGAGCTGAGAGCATCATGCAGTTTTTGCTACAGTGAACTGAAGCAAACATAAGATAAAAAAAGCAGTATTTATGCATTTAACCAAGAACTTAGAATTCTCTGTGTTTTAATTAGAGTTTATTGTGATGTTGAATTATGACACATAATACTGATATTCACAAGCCCAAAATGACAAATTATTAAGCTTTATATCAAAAGGTCTTAACAACAAATCATTGGCCAGGAAAAAAGCAAGAATTAAATCAATTCACTCCTGAGACCTCCTATACCACTATTGATTTAATAATGTTTGCTGTGTTGCACTGAACTGTTTGGGAAAATTTACAAATATATTCCTTTTGTACACAAAGTAAAAAAAATGTTAATGATTAAAACGTTTGAGGTAAAATTTACACACAAAATAACATGTCTAGACATACAAAAAAAAAAAATCAGAAATATCTTTTGGAATTTTTTTTCCCATTCCAATCAATTTTTTCTTAAGAGATGAGTCATTATTTGTTTTTCTGCCACAAATGAAGCAACTCATTAAGGGGCTGACATCAAGCACATAAATGAAACCAGAATTGATAGAGCAGAAATAGTTTTTTTAACAGTATTTGTTAAATTATTTTTTATTTGTGACATCATTTTGGGCATTAAAAACTTGCCATTTTGGCAGTGGGTGTAGGTGGTCAGTGCATATTCATATGCATTCTGTGTATGATTTCTGAATATAAAATAATGATGAATATTGATGTAATATATGAATAGTAAGTGAATCAGCTAGTGCATGTTGACAGGGATTGTGACCTATTAATTCAGAAGGAGGTGGGTGGGAGGGCTTGTGGAAGGAAGCTTTCTGAACTCAGATGGACTTGGAATGGCTACTTTGGCATGTTAGCCAGATGGCAGAGGGACAAAGTTAGGTGGGGGAGGGATGGTCAGACACTATATTGATCAAAATCACCTTTATTGGCTGAGCATGCCAGAGCATACAAGAAGTGTGTTGCTGTTTTAAAGTTATTCTACAGTGCACACTTACCCAATTACACATATAAACACTGTACAACAGAGCTAGGAATAAATAAGAGATGGAGTAATGCAAAAACCTAGTGGTTTACAGAGGAAACATGACATAGTCTTAATGACCACTCACATTGAACATTTAATGCACTGGCACATGACAGAAAAGTGATATCACAGTGCAATGATTGTCCAGTTTGTTAGAAAATAAACTATATATATTGATTAGTAAATTCATCTAGATTGCCCATGGTATTGATTTTGCATGTTTTATGATATTTAACAAAAAAGAGAAAATGGCATAGTGTAAATCATGCTGGTTATATTGATGCAGTGTTTGTGATAGATGTCCTAACTGACTAGAGGCAGAGAGACTCCTATAATATGCTATGCTGTCTCTATTATCTGCTGCAGAGACCTGCAGTTTGATACTCTGCAGTTTCCCATACCAGACAGCGATGCAGCTGGTCAGGGCGCTCTCAATGATGCCTCTGTAAAATACCGTGAGGATGGGGAGGGGGAGTCTAGCTCTCCTCTGTCAGTGCAGGAAGTGTAGACACTGCTGGGCTTTTTTGGCTGTTGCAGGACTAGGTGAAGTCATCAGATATGTGCACTCCTAGAAACTTGCAGTCTGTCACCATTTCCACAGGGGAGCCATGGATTAGCAGTTGGGAGCTCCCGGGTATACTCCTTCATGAATCTATACTTGGCAAGGTAAATCAAAACCAATACATTAGACATAGACACATGTGCTTACATGTAACATGAATAATAAGGATGCCTGCAGAACTCTAAGGCACTTGAGCCATTTGAACTGCAGTTTAAGTTTTGTGACTCGTTACTATTCATATTCCTGGTGCTCTGTCGCACTTATCTTTAGAGTTAATGAAGCACAGCCGCAATGTGCTTGTGTAACTGAGAGAATAAGTGTGGAGCAGATGCAATACTGTCTGCAATCCCCCCAAAAAAAGATTCTCCTACCCACACGCACATGCACACACACACACACACACACACACACACACACACACACACACACACACACACATAAGGGCTAGCACGCACATTAAAGAACAAAGAATTCGGCATATATTAGTTTATGAAGTATAAATTGAATATGTATAGTACTGATACCAGAAAAATCTATTTAAGTACAGTAACAAAGTATTTGTACGTACTCTGTAAATTCTCACTGTCAATGACAAATATGTGATGGCACCTGTATTCATAGCAACTAGTTTCTAACTAGTTAATCATTTGATTGTTTAATATATAATAATAAATATAATATAATATATAATAATATATTATGTGCCAAGCGGTCATTCATGCAATGGTCTGCAAAATCACGATCCTACTAAACAGCTACTTCTATTAGGGAACAATATTTGGCAATCAAACATTTATTTATAAATCATAGCACACCTATTTAAAAGGTGTCAGCCTGCACGTTTCTTACATTGACCACCTTCTTCCCTATGGGTACATTTTCTGTTAATCTCAACAAGTCTGAGCAAAGTACTAAGTAGGCACCAATCAGAGGCAGCATTTTAATGATGTCATCATGTAGACTTCTTACAAAATATTTTACAGTATTTTAAATCTACAAAAATACAAAACACTAAACTATTTTGATTAAAAATATTAAGCCATTTTTATCAACCCTATCAAATGCTAATTTCAAAAAATCCTATTTTATATTTTAAATACGTATTTGAAATACATGTATCATAAATACTGCCCATCTCTGACTACAGCAACAAATGTTCTCGTGCCTGGTCATTATCAAAAAAGACCATACCATGATTGGGAAAATTTAATGCAACAAACTACTTTTATTGTAAAGGTGAATGAACCTTCTAATGCTCCAGGGAAAACATTATTAAACAGCACTTGAACAGCTCTAAGCTACAGAGACAAAGTAAAGACCACAAACAGTCTGGTCAATAAACTTGGTTTGAAATATGCAGGTTGAAAGTACATTGAATAATCCAAGGATACTAGATTTCACAAGGTGCTCTCAATAAGGATGGTAAACAAGAAGCCAGTCAAAAAGATTTGCAGGACAACCTGAAAGCAACAATAACAATGGTTCACACAAAACAATAAGCAAATAACTTTATTGCAATTATTTTCTTTACTCCACAGCAGGCAAATTGCTTATGTTTAAAAATAAGTAAATAGCATTTAAACAAATTCTTTAAAACAATATATTCAGATATACTCAGCTGGTAACTGGACCTCACATCATATTAATATAAGGGCTTTCAATCGATTATCGCCTGATTGTAATGAGTTAACGCTTGAGTAATCGCAACTTAATCACACAGTTTTATCTGTTCTAAATGTACCACAAAATTCATACTTTTAACGTTTTTCAATACTCTAATCAACATGGCCATGGACAAATATGAATGCTTTATGCAAATGTATGTTTATTATATCCTGTCGATTTCTTCTCAACAACATCTGAAGAACTCGACCATTTCTGTCCACACAGGTTGCCCAGGTTCTTGTTCAGGCTCTTGTCATTTCAAGACTACTGCAACTCTCTGCTGGCAGGTCTTCCCCTGAACGCTATTCGTCCACTGCAAATGATCCAAAACGCAGCTGCACGACTTGTGTTCAATCAGCCCAAGTTCTCCCACCCACCCCACTGCTGCGCTCCCTTCACTGGCTTCCAGTAGCTGCACGTATCAGATTCAAAACACTGATGATTTCCTACAAGGCCAAAATTGAACCAGCACCATCTTACCTCAGAGACCTAATCACATCTCGCACTGCACCACGCTGTCTGAGATCCTCCAGCACTGCTCGACTGTTACCACCTTCTCTGTTCTGGCACCGAGGTGGTGGAATGAACTTTCCCTAGATGTCCATACAGTGGAGTCCCTGACTATCTTTAAGTGACGATTGAAGACCTACCTCTTCCTGAAATACTTAAATTAGCACTTTCCAAGTTTGCCTTGTAGAATTCAAGAGTTATATTTATATTAAGTTTGTAATCTTGTGTACCAGTGTAGATTTATTCATTGCTAGAGACTCAAAGCACTTTTGTACGTCGCTCTGGATAAGGGCGTCTGCTAAATGACGCAAATGTAAATGTAAATGTAAATTATACGTGAATCTCTACTCAAAATAGAGCATGAAGAGAAAATATTCTTGTAAAGGTTTTAAAGTAATTATAGTGTTTTAAATTAGTAAATCATCCGAACACCAAACAGAACCTTTGCTATGTTTCCATACAGACGGTTAATAAGGTGATACCGCAGAAAGTGTACCTCTTCATACGGATTACATCAGAGAATATTTTTATATGAATTTTTTTTTAGGCTTTTTATGCATATATTTATTATGTCCATGAGGCAAATATTTAATGAGATTCAGGTTGTTTTATTTTTTGCATCTGCGAAGACAAATGGCAGAGAGCTTATCCTGTCCGTTTTTTTTTTACTTGAAAAAAGCAGTGTTTTGTTGTTACTATGAGTGTATATACACACACACACACACACACACACACACACACACACACACACACACACACACACATATATATATATATATATATATATATATATATATATATATATATATATATATATATATATATATATATATATATATAATAGACCCTTTACAGGTTTGAACGATATGTTGCTCTTAGCTGTACGATCAAAAAAGTAATTTCAGTTTGTTTTGGCATTATGAGGTTATACGTTATGTCGACCCCGAGGTTTAATTGTGTGCATCATGGCGGATTTTGGTGCTTGATTTGAAACATCAGTAAAACAAAGGTTTATGGATTACAAATTATTTGTCTTTGGAGTTTTTATAAATATTTATATATATAAGTGAGTAAAGAAAATCGTCACGAATAAACGTGTGTTGCGTTAAAGGTTTTAATGTAACCCCTTTTTTATATATATATATTTATTTATAATTTAAAAATTACTGATAAACTGAATAACTGAAAACAGTGTGCAATTAGAAGAATTTTTTTAATTTAACCAAATAGATTAAATCTAAAGTAATGAGCCTGGATTGAAAATGTAAGAAGTAGAAAGTACAGATATTTCTGAGTAAAAGTAAAAAGTTTCTGAAAAATTAATAGTGAAGTGAGGTACTAATACCACAAAATCTACTTAACTACAGTAATGTAAGTATTTGTACTTCGTTACTTCCCACCTCTGGAATGAACCTAAGTCCCCGTACTTAAAGTACATTGGTAAAAACATTATTGTGTGGGGCTGCTTCCCTGCAAACAGTACTGCAAAATCACATGTCACAAAAGGAAACATGTATAGATTGATGTACCAGGACATGTAAGAGGAGAATTACATTTTAGTTTTGCAAAGGGGACTGAATCTGGGCAGAAGATGGATGTTGCAATAAGACAAAGACCTCAAACCTAAATGGATAATAACTTAAGAAGGTTATGCATGGTTTAGCCATTCTACTGTAGGAATCCTATTAAACATTTATGGAGGATTTTAAAACCGTGAGTCAATCAGAGGGACCCTTGTAATCTTGGAGAATTGAAGACAACTTGCTGAGAGAAATGAACCAAAATTTAACCACAATGCTGCAAAAATTATTGACTTCTTATTGTGTTTAAGCTGTAATTACCCCCCAATTTTTTTTTTGTAACAAGGTACTAATGTTGGTGATGTGTTTTCAAATGATCTAATAAATATACATTTTATCTTTAGACATATGTATTAGATCATTTTGATCATATTTATAAATATGAAGTCAAAGTACTTTTTCTAGGCAATATAAATATACTTTTTTCCAGGGCTGGTTCTAGGCAATTATAAGAGGGTGGGCTGGTACAAATAATAGGTGGGAAATAAGTGGTAGTGGCATCAACACCTAATCCAGTTCTTCCAATAACTAATACTTACAAAATGAATAGAAAATCTGATACAAAATAGAGCTTTATAATCAAAACAACTTTAAAAATGTAAAACTTTATTATAAACTTAACTACAAATATAAACTATATTATAACTTATAACTATATTATAACTCCATGAAACTTTTTTTTTTTTTTATAAAATTGATTTTTTTTTATATATTTCCCTCACTTTATTACTTTATAACCAACAGCAACCTGAAACTGTATTTGTATTGTTTATCAGTTATATATTTTTCTGTCTAGCTATTGTTTTGTCCATCTAGATACATCATCAGTCTCCCGTTTCCCTTGACAAAAATTCTAAAGTATTTGTTATGGATTTCTCATAGCCCAAGATCTCTAAACTCCACTTTCTTGTATGTTACATGGTCCAATGATAGGTTGTTAGAATTCTTGATAGTGTGGAGTAGGAACTCTCCATTGATGCTGAAGACGCACCAATTCCCAGGTCTCCAGCAATAGTTGTGTGCGGTACCAGGAAGGATTAAATGATCGATTTACATTACTGAAAGCATGCTTTGGGTAATTAGCTAATATTAGCTGGGATGGCCCGTCGATTTTTACATTGTTAACTGCCTGAACTGGAGCTGAAACAGCCAGGAGATGGGTCTGCTTTGGGGTTTGTTGAGGACTGAGGAGGAGCAGTGCTTGTGGAGAATAATGTAAAATGAACCGTAGCCTCTGATGTCAAGTCAAGTCAAGTCAAGTCAAGTTTATTTCTATAGCGCTTTTCACAACAGATATTATCTCAAAGCAGCTTTACAGAAATCAACAGTTATGGTAAGTGGTGTGCATTTATCCCTGATGAGCAAGCCATGGCGACTGTGGCAAAGAAAAACTCCCTTAGATGTTGCTAATGATGATGTGCTAACAGCAGCATCGCTACACACACATGCAGCACTAGGCTTGCATATAGGCTTAAAAAACATACATTACACACGTTGTAACGGCAGTTGAATAAAGTGTAATAAAATTTTATGTTGGTTAAATGAGCATTGGTTATCTGCTGCACAACAGTCACAAACTGAGAGAAGTAGACAAACTTTCAAAAAATCCAGTATGGAGCTAATGCTTTTTGGTGTCAAACTGAAAGTAGTGTGAGGAAAGGGGTGAAAAACTAATCAGAGTTAGAAATCATGCTGGCATTTTCTGGGTTATTTTTTTGGCTAACGTATAAAATGAAACTTTGACTTGGTTGACCCCTGCCACCAGTCCTGGTGTAAAAGGGGTTAAACTGTATAAATGGAAAGCATAATAAATAACAAAAATAAAATTGTATGTATGTTTATTAATATTCATATACTTTTTTTTTTATAACGTGATCCATGTTACTTCTTTTCTGCAGAAACCTGCTAGATCGAGACACATTCTCCAAATCTGATCCATGTAAGTATAATTTATTTATAGCATTTATATGTCTTTTCATATAATAGGTTGACATATTGGTTTTGGGTTTGGGCAGATAATCAGAGGTGTCTTTCTGGCTTAGTCTCTTTTATGTGATCGTCTAACTTTCTTTCACTTTTCATTGCACTCTGAAAGTGTCTACTCGGCTGTTTTAAAGAGTTCCTGCAACACATCGCATTTGCATAGTAATGTGACAGATTTTCTTCAATATCAACAGAATGCCATAATGTATTCAGTGCCCAAACCTGGACTCTTGAATATTAATGTGAGCTTAGGGAGATGCTCTGCTCTCTGTAGCATAAGCATCTTGTACTTTATCAGTAGTAACTGCTTTATGGATCCTCTCAGGACACAAAAAGATGGACACTTTGTTAAACTTCATTCACTTTTGATTCATTTTGCAGAAAATCAATAAATATAAGATCTAATATTGCAGATGTATTGGACTAAATGGGATTGTTCAGTTCTGATGTTGTTAGTGCTTTGCCAATCCTTTACTTTTCACATTTATATGATGGGAAAAAAACAACACATACAGTATATCTTATTTGTTTTTTTTCTCATATTCCAACAGTATGTATCCTGTATACTCAGGGAGTCGAGTCGAAGCAATGGAGAGAGGTGAGTGAAGATCTCAAGCCTGCCTTGATGCTGTTATGCCATGCAGACATGCCTATATGCCTTATGTCCAACTGAATAATATTAGAAACTTTGTACTACTTAAATTGTAGAACATTCATTGCTTTTGAATTGTTGTTTTGGTAGTGTATGGGTATCAGTTAGACATTAGGACCATGTATTATTTTAAAATCCCCAATTTCACTTCACAAGAGCTGTTTATCATGTGACATTTGCTAATTATGGAGTGAGCTTATGGCCTTTCAGACTTAAAATTAAACAAGGACTTGTACTCTTGCCAGAGCCTTATCAACACCCTCTTATTTCCTGGGACCACATAGAACATGGAGTAGCCTTTGTCATAATTGTTATTTTGGTTGTTCCCATCTTGTCTCCTGACAGTCTCTCACATTCATAAATCTATTTATCCCAGTACTTACTATATGTTATGAATGTTTTTGCAATAAAGAAAATTGTTTAAAAAAATGCAAACAGTGATCAAGCACAAAGTTAATATTTTTTATATGATGAAATAGCCTACAAACCAAGTATTGTTTTAAGATGAAACCTCGATTCCTGCAAAAAGAGATAAACCATCTGCCCTGGATGGTTTGGGAATGGGAATGAAGATATTTGCCATAAAAGATATTTTATTAACAAATGCAGACAAACAGATTTTCCCAGGTTTGCTTTCTACTTCTAGTTGAGCTATTGTAGGTTTTGTTGGGAAAAAAAACAATTGAGTACTTTGATTAAGGCATTTCACTTCTCCATTGAACTGAGGATGATAACCTGAAGACAAATAGACATTGATGTTAAATTGTTCACAAATATGTGAGGTGAACTATATTCACCTGTCGAATACAATGTCCTCTGCGATACCATAGTGTTTACATACCTCACCGATTATTGATATGATTTCCATGGAAGGAAGGTAGGGATAGGGAGCTTTTCTCAGTGGGACTAGATTTACTTGAAACATCAACTGATGATGACAAAGGTCATAGTTTCTTCTTGCAACAGGGAGATCCATGTTAAAATCGATAGATATGTGTGACCATGGACAGCATGAAATGGACTCATGCTTTAGCAAGTTTGTGGTAGGAGACTAAAGAGTCAAGATCCAAAACTTGGTGCTTACCAGATTTATTGAGTTTTGCATACATATAGCTGGGTGATGTGTGAATCCACTGCTTGGGCCTTATAGTTTCGGCACCTGAGCATCCTACCATAAATGAGGATGAATGGATTTTGTAGATTATTCTTCCTGAGGACCTGCATGTAACCAAACCCCAGCTTTGGGGCTCTTACACATTTCCCAAGTTTGATGAAGAGGCAAGGTCTACAAGGTTTTGCATGTTTGTCTCTTAGAGAGATATTAAAGTTAAGGAATACAGACACGATTATTGTAATGACATAATGCTAACAGATAGCTTACAACTAGCTATAGAAATACAGGGGTATTTACTAGACTATAAAATATTACTAAAAATGTACATTGTTCAGACATTATTATGAATGAATTCTTCCATTAATTACTCTAATAAATACAGATAAGAATATAAGAGTTTTTCTGCTTTCACCTGTTCAAGACCTAAATTAACAAGAAGAACAATGCACTCTATTGTAACAGTATTTGGGTGCTGTATTCAGTACATTGCACAACCCTCCATTCTTCTTTCTCATGATCAACCTAGATGGTACTGGAGAGAGTGATGGACAGTATCCCTGATCTATGGCCTCTTTGACATATTAATCCAAGGTTTACTTTTGTGTAACTGTGTACTGCTTGAAGATGTGGACCTGGGTAGAAGGTCTATAGCACAGTCTTAAGGACTATGTGGAGGCTATAACTTTGCTGAATTTTTTTGCTGGTTTCCATTATGTTCAGAACATAATGGCAACCAGTATAAGAAGGAAATCTTTGGAGGTGAACTGCAAAAATGCCAACCATTATGGTGAAGGTGACATTGAGCTGAATGTTGGACTTCACAGTAAGTATCTGTAATTTGCATAAGCATATATGACAGTGGCAAATATTTAGTGCATTCTTTAACAAATGATTCCTCATATAAACATTTTCTAATATGGTAGTGAATCATCATTATAACTCTTTTTATACCCACATTTTGCTTATATGTAAATGTGACCATGTGTCCATGTATTTGCGTGTTATGAATGCATGGTATATTCAAACTTGACCTCTGGGTTCCACTCACTACTTTATATTCCACTATAAATTTTTACTCAATTTGCTGCCAATCACTGTAATTTTGCAATGATTTGTTTTTCAGTGTGTGGCAAGAAGATAATTGTTGATTTGATGTTAAGCACTAAAATCACCAATCCCTCTTCCATAATTATTTCTCAAAGGTTTTTTCACAGATAAATGCAGAAACAACAACTGCTTTGAGAATGTTAATAGAGAAGTATACAGAAGGTCTGAAGGAGTTGCATTGTGTGTTTGTAGATTTAGAGAAAGCGTACAACAGGGTGCCGAGAGAGGAGATATGGTATTGTATGAGAAAGGCAGGTGTCTTAGAGAAGTATGTGAGGGTGGTGCCGGACATGTATAAGGGCAGTGTGACAGCAGTGAAGTGTGCAGTGGGAACGATAGACTGGTTCAAGGTGGAGGTTGGATTGCATCAAGGATCAGCTCTGAGCCCTTTCCTGTTTGCAGTGGTGATGGACAGGTTCACGGATGAGGTCAGGAGTCTCCGTGGACCATCATGTTTGCGGATGAGAAGGTTATCTACAAGAATAAAAGGGAAAATTTATAGGACTGTGGTAAGACCTACAATGGTTTAGAGACAGTGGCATTGATTAAAAGACAGGTGGTGGTGCTAGAGGTAGCAGAGCTGAAGATGTTCAGATTTTCATTGGGAGTAACGAGGATGGACAGGATTAGAAACGAATTAATTAGAGGGACAGTGCATGTAGGACATTTTGGGGACAAAGTGAGAGAGGCCTGATTGAGATGGTTTGGACATGTGCAGAGGAAAAGAGGAAGGCCAAAAAGAAGGTTTATGAATGTGGTGAGGGAGGACATGCAGGTAGTTGGTTTAAAAGAGGCAGATGTAGAGGACAGAGTAGTATGGAGACAGATGATCTGCTGTGGTGACCCCTAAAAGGAGCAGCCAAAAGAAGAAGAAGAAATAGAAGTCTATGACATTGGCATGTCTTGATTCAGTAAAGTTATTCTACTTTTCCTTGTAACGGTGCTCCAGATGTATCAAATAACCAGGAGATCTCCTTGCACATCTCTCAAGTCATTCTAAAGGTTTTTAGATTGAATTTCAATCTGTGTTCTTGCTGGGCTATTCATTATCAGAATAACTAACAGAAATGCTTTGTATGCTCTAAACATATTCTCATCCAATTTGACAAGATAGGTTTTGAAAAGATAAATGTAGATATGTGCATGGAGTAAAACAACAGGGTTTTATTTAAAAAAAAAAAAGCAGAGCTAAACATAAAAATGGCTACCTATATCCAAAAATCATTAGATTTGTGTTTCAGGAGAACAAGTACAGATAGGACAGGTTCTAGGTATTAAGCTAAACTCCTTTTAGAGAGTTGCTGGTAAACAATGTAAACATAGATAATTAGATTTTTGTTTAAATGTTGGGTGAAGTGGTGGGTCTTCACTCTTTCTTTTAAGAAGCAGTGACTCAGCTGCTCAGACAGGCAGCAAAAGTTCATTCCACCATTGCAGGTTTATTCCAACACCTGAGTGCCAGGGCAGAGAATAGTCTTGATGCCTGTGTTCGCTTTGTATTGAGAAATGGTGGGTCAAGTCGTGTCGTGCTCATGGCTCAAAGGGAAAGCAATCTGACTCACAAGTAGGCAGAGAGATCCTAAAAGCTTAAAAAGATTTTAATTTCACAAAGTCATGCAGTTTACTTTACTTTGTCTCTCGGTTTCTCTCTAGGCATTGCTATCATACATATGACTATCAACTACGATTGATTTTACTGCTGAATATTAATGTCTTACCTTAAGCCTTGCTCTAGTGATTGACTGCTGAGATGATTGTACACATTCTGACAGCGATTAGCATGAAAATTAATTGACCTTTAGCCAACGCATTTCCTGTGGGTAATCCAATCCAGCCCAGTTGATTGCTAAGCAAAAATGAGCCCCTGATTATGAGAATGTAAATTGGGTAAGAATCTACTGCAATGATAACCATATGAGTTTATCCTAACTCATTTATGTGTGCTCATAATCCATGTAATATAATCTTAATTGAATCCTACCATATCAGATAACAGTACTTGTCAGTGTGACTTTTTAAAAGGAAGCATTTTAGCACAATCCTAAACAATTCATTTCTTCAGATCAGCCTTGTATACTATGGTTCACTGTGTCTTCCATGCAAGAGGTGGTTATGTGATAGCTGCAGTCAGTCAGTAGCAGCTGTTAAACTGTGTGGGAATGATAAAGCTAGGTTTGCCTCTTAGGGTGAAAGGAGGCTTGTCCAGGCAGGAGTAGATACTGTCAGTGTTCCCTCTGTGGCACTGAAACTCCTTAATTACACTGCTCGAGCTCAGACACAGGACACATGCCAACAGCCCACAGAGTCCCATATTTTCATCTCCCATTTGCAGTTTTGTATCTTTCCTGCTACTTCAACATTAATGATAAAGACTGTGTGAACCATAGACTGCTTGGCAGACCAGATGCTCTACAATCTTACACATATTTTATTATTTTCTTTTCTTATATTTTCTGCCACTATATAAATATATACACACAGAAAAATATATTTTCACACTTACCCCGTTTTATACACTCAGCTTCTCTAAATAGCAATAACATTACAAAGCATTTTATGTTTTATGTAAATGCTTTATGCCACAGTCTTCATACTAGTCATGAATGTTTAACCCATAATTCATTGCGTATTTACATTTAGTATGAAATTAATATGGTTTACTATGTATTCTAGATATATTTTTAAACTAGAAACATAATCTGTTTATTCCCTATAATACATTTTTTTATAGATTGTTACGAACCCAGCCATTAGGGTTGCACAAGCCAGTGCACTCTTAGTGTCGGTCCCAAGCCCAGATAAATGGAGAGGGTTGCATTAGGAAGGGCATCCAACGTAAAACATATGCCAAATCAAATATGGGTATAACGAATCAGGTTACCAACGACCGCCACAGGTATTGTTAGCCAACAGGGTACCGGTGGAAATTGGGCTACTGTTGGCCAAAGGAGGAGAAGGAGAGGAGGAAGATGTCTACACAGGTTAGGGTTGGTACTTTAAATGTTGGTACTATGACTGGTAAAGGGAGAGAGTTAGCTGATATGATGGAGAAGAGAAAGGTATATATGTTGTGTGTTCAGTAGACCAAGTGGAAAGGAAGTAAGGCCAGGAACATTGGAGGTGGCTTTAAACTGTTCTTTCATGGTGTGGATTGAAAGAGAAATTGTGTAGGGGTGATTCTAAAAGAAGAGAACAATAAAAGTGTAGTGGAGGTGAAGAGAGTTTTTGATAGGGTGATGAACATGAAGCTGGAAGTTGAAGGGGAAATGATAAATGTCATCAGTGCTTATGCTCCACAAGTGATCTGTAAAGTATTAGAAAGTGTACATAGGAGTAAAAGATTGGTGATTGGGACAGACTTTAATGGGCATGAAGGTGAAGGGAACAGAGGTGATGAGGTAGGTATGGCCTTAAGGAAAGGAATGTGGAAGGGCAGATTGTTGTAGATTTCGCTTAAAGGCTAAAAAAGGCAGTGGTAAATACTTATTTCAAGAAGAAGAAGGATCATAGAGTGAGGTATAAGAGTGGAGTAAGGTGCACACAGGTGGACTATGTTCTATGTAGGAGATGCAACCTGAAGGAGATTCGAGACTGTAAGGTTTTGGCTGGGGACAGTGTAGCTAGACAGCATCAGATGGTAGTCTTTAGGATGGTTTTGAAGGTGAAGAAGAAGAAGAAGAGGAGAGTGAGGACTGAAAGAAGAATAAGATGGTGGAAACTAAAGGAGGAAAACTGTAGTGTGAGATTCAGGGAAGAGGTCAGACAGGGGCAGAAGTGATAAGGGAGACAGCTAATAAGGTAAGTATGGTGAGAGGATGCCTGAGGAATGGAGAAGGAGTGTGCTGGTACTGATCTTTAAAAATAGGGGAGATGTTCAGACCTGCAGTAACTACAGGGGAATAAAGTTGATCAGTCACACCATGAAGTTATGTAAAAGAGTAGTGGGAGCCAGGTTGAGAAAAGAGGTGACCATCTGTGAGCAACAGTATTGTCTCATGCTGAGGAAGAGCACCAAATATGCATTGTTTGCTTTGAGAATGTTGATAAAGAAGTATAGAGAAGGTCAGAAGGAGTTGCATTGTGTGTTTGTGGATTTAGAGAAAGCTTACGACAGGGTGCCGAGAGAGCAGTTGTGGTATTGTATGAGGAAGTCATTTGTGTCAGAGAAGTATGTGAGGGTGGTGCCGGACATGTATGAGGACAGTGTGACAGCAGTGAAGTGTGCAGTAAGAATGACAAACTGGTTCCAGGTGGAGGTTGGACTGCATCAAGGATCGGCTCTGAGCCCTTTCCTGTTTGCAGTGGTGATGGACAGGTTGACAGACAAGGACAGACAGGATTCTCCATGGATTTTAATGTTTGCGGATGATATTGTGATTTGTGGCGAGAGTACCTGCTGGAGAGAAGGAGAATTAAAGGTGTAAGACAGAGTACATGTGTGTGAATGAGAGGGAGGGCAGTGGAGTGGTGCGGTTGCAGGGAGAAGAGGTGGAGAAGGTGGAGGAGTTCAGGTACATGGAGTCAACAGTGCAAAGTAATGGAGAGTGTATTAGAAAAGTGAAGAAAAGAGTGCAGGCATGGTGGAGTGGGTGGAAAAGAGTGGCAGGAGTGATTTGTCATAGAAGGGTTTTTGCAGTTGTGAAAGGAAAAGTTTATAGGACTGTGGTGAGACCTGCGATGTTGTATGATTTAGAGAGAGTGGCATTGAGTAAAAGACAGGAGGTGGAGCTGGAGGTAGCAGAACTGAAGATGTTGAGGTTTTCGTTGGGAGTGACGAGGATGGACAGGATTAGAAATGAGTTTATCAGAGGCACAGCACATATAGGGCGTTTTAAAGACAAGGTGTGGGAGGCAAGATTGAGATGATTTGGACATGTGCAGAGGAGGGACATGGGTTATACAGTATAAGGCTGCTGAGGATGGAGCCACCAGGAAGTAGGAAAAGATGAAGGCCAAGGAGGAGGTTTATGGATGTGGTGAAGGAAGACATGCAGGTAGTTTGTTTAAAAGAGGCAGATGTAGAGGACAGGGGGTATGGAGATGAATAATCCGCTGTGGTGAACCTGTGTGAAGTAGAATCTATTTTTTATTAAATTCACCCAAACACATTTATCACAATAGGAATTGTGTAATTTCTGTTTATTCGCAAGTATTCAATCTTATATATACAGTGGTACCCGACTTATCGACCGGCTCGGACATTGACCTTTTTGCATAGTGTACAGTTTTTCGACCTAAATTTGCGCCTGCAGAACGACCAAATGCCCGCTTATCGACCTTTTTTATTACCCCGACCCACGTGGAGCATTTTTTTTTTGTTACTTTTGTAATGTTTTTAATTTGTACTTTTTACTGTATTATTGTCAGAAATCCACCTGCCACATTCCCTTCGGCGGCTGTCAAAACCGCCGCTTTCCCTGAAGCCCCCGGCTACAATCATGCACACCTGGGGCTCATTATCCACTCATCCCCAGCTCTAATATAAACCCCTCATTCATCCACACTCCTTGTCGGTTATTGTTGGTATATGAAGGTGTTTGGTGCTTGTTTGTCTGTGGTTTCCCTGTCACGCGTATTCCTATGCGTTTCTTCCTTTCCGGACTCCACGCGCTCTCCACGGCTGCGCTTTCTTTCCAAAGCGCACCCCGGATTACCTTTTTTCTCCCGTGTGTTCGCCATTGGACCTCGCCCCTCTAGGGCGTACCACGGATATCTCTCTATCGTTTGTCAGGATTCTATGGACTGCTGTGTGTGTGTGTTTTTGTGTTAAACTCTCAGTGATTTCGTTAAACCAAAGCGAACTGTGCTCCGGCTTTGCCTCCGTTTATTACTCTGCATAACAATTATATACAGTATTATTTATGTACCTGTATTAATACTGCTAAAAACAGGGCAAAAAATGTTAATAAATGGGTATCGGTGGAGGTCGGGAACGGATTAATTGGTTTTCCATTATTTCTTATGGTATAATTACATTTGCTCTTTAACCTTCTCGCATTTCGACCGGTTTTAAGGAACGGATTAAAGTCGATAAGCGGGGTACCACTGTATATATTTACATACAACTCATATGAATTAATGTTAACCAGCATAAATTTTTTTTGGTATTTGGGGAATGTCATGCTCTATTAATGGGTGGAAAAAATAGTTATTATAGTGTATCTATCATTAAATGTATGTAGTATAATTTAAAGCTACTTACTTTCTGTCATAATCAGTTGTACACAGCAGTTAACAAGTGCCTTGACTAAAGGAAAATATTGTACAATTTAAAAATAAAATAATTTTCAAAACTGTTGAAACCCTATTATATCAATATGACTATCATCATCATGCAATGCTGTAATTTACATTTCCTTTAAATTATAGTCCTCAGTCCCTCTTTTTTCATTTTTTGTCTCCCAATGTATCCCTTTGGTTACAGAAAAAAGGAAAGTGCTGTGGTGCTGTGTATTCATAAGGCATTTTTTAGGGCCATCATGTTCATCCCTTCCTACTATACCATACTATACTATACCATACTATACTATACTATACTATACTATACTATAGTGCATACTATATTACCAGATCATTGAAAGCACCAGGATAATTTGGGCTCTTTAAATGTCTCACTGAAACAAATATAGTATGTGTGCATTCCCTGAGTTTCTGTGTTCATTGATTATTGTGTGTTGAGTGTGTATTTTGTGTTGGAAACACTAAAATGATACATTTATTGTGATGCCAAGAAGACACTTCCTGCCTTGTTTGTATTGTTTGAATATCGTAACAGAACACTGGCACAAAATCTTTAGTAAGACTTCTCTAGGCAGGAAATCATGCATATCAGCACTATGAGTTGTTCCCTGACAAAATTTGAAATTGTACTTGAGCTCAAAATATCCATCACAGCAGAAGGTTGATGCCAGTTTTGCAGTATTGTAAGTCCATTAAAATTAGCAAGACCACATTTCTTACGATATATGTCACCTAATGCTTGCACGGATTAGTTTATGTGACTTAGACCCTGCAAGAATAGTGTTATATTGCTAATGCCAGTACAACTAGAATAGCAAAATTCATGTAAAAAGCAAACAGAAATGGTTTAAATATATAAATATGTTACAAAATATCTAGTAAGCACTGGTCAATCTCTCATGTGAGTCAAGTGAGTGGCAGAGCCAAAGAGAGAAGAAGACAGAAGATGTGTTTGTTGCAAAAGCAAGACAGCTTACAAAAAAACACAAAAGAATCTCCAGAACTACAGTGATGGGGATGCTTGTTCTCAGCTCGAATTGAGGCACTGTTCAAGGTAGATAGGAATCATGTATAGGTCCAATTTTCAAACAATGTAGCACAAAACTGTAGGTCTTCGTTTGACAGCTGAAGATGAAAAAAAAATCTAAGAATCTTAACTTGCAGCATGATAATGACTGAAAGCATGAACAAAGTCAACACAGAAATAGCTTTAGATGAAGAAAATCAAAATCCATATTTAAATTGTATTGAAGCCCTGTTTAAGGACCTGAATATGGAGGGCTATGCATTAAAAATCCCCTCACAGTTTAATAGATCTAGAACCCTTTTCAAGAAAAAGTGGGAAAAATTGCAATATCAAGAATTTTACAGTCAACAGCAACAGTCAAACCAGATGCTGCATAACAAGCAGTAGCTGCTTTAACAAAGTGTTAGTTAAGGGCTGTGTACACTTGTGTAGCCAGGTTTTTTTTTTTTCTTAAATATTTCTATTTGTTTTCACTTGAATTGTGTTGGTTGCTATAACACAATCCAAAGTGGAAGATATCTAATGTTTTCTATTATTTATTTTTTTTACATCACAAAAACCTGATGTGTTGCACGAATGTGTTCATGTTTTACATCTGTGTCATAGATTGCAGTTATGGAAGAATGATTAAAATTGCATATTCATATTCAGGTTAAGATAGAGTTTACTTATTTTAGGTAAGGCTTGATTGAAAAAGTTAAGTTTATATTTTGGGAGATTTATACAAGTAAGTACATTAAATTTATACAATCTATATAAAAAATACTGACAAAATAAAAGTTCCATTTCAGTTATAATTTGAGATTACAAACCAGGAACATATATTATATGTATAAGATTACTGCTTTTGCACACACTGATGGTGATGGAGGCAAATAAAACACCCACTTTTGTCGGTTCTGCTCCAAGGGTGCATGAAAAATTGACAGCATCACAAATTCTGCCAAGTACCATGATATTTTAAACCAAGCCCTAATTACCCTTGCCACCTCAGTCTCTGGAATTGCGTGCTATTGAAAACCTATTTACTGAATTGATCCCTGTATAAGTGCTTTCCAACCTCCAGCTGATAGATGACATTACAGGAAAGAACCTGGTGTTGTTCTGCTCATTAGAAGTGTTTTTAAATATTTCTGCTGTACCAGTATTTCAATAATTTGTTTTCTTGTTTTATTATTATTCTGTAAAAATGCACAGAAATTTTGCATTACTATGAAAATGGACTTAAACCACAAAATATTATTTCCATTTGCAAAATAGAGACACAGATTGGCAGTAGCAAATTGAAATAGTTTGAATTAATAAAATGTCAGAATAACATACATAAAATATTCATTTTATTATTATTCAATCATTTATACAATTTTATAAAGCAGTGATTATTATAAAAAAAACAGCATTTAATCCCTACAGGCTTACATAGACTAAACATGCAATGAAAATCAAAACAGGTCCCCATGTACATAAACATTTAGAATTTTTTATAAAAATCTCATCAATGTTTAAATACATTTTAATTAGGCAGTTCTGATTAAAGAAGTTGTTTCAAAAATGTTCTTGTCTTTAACATTTCTCCTTATGTTAATCGACAATTATACAGACGAATAATTTCATATATACATTATTTATAACTGCCATTAGCTCAAAGAGCTGTTATAAACTGTTTAAATAAACCCACAATCAAATATGTATGATTTTGTCATAGCAGAGATCCATGCCATAACCAAGGTTATTAGACCAAGGGGACATTTATCTTTATTTCAAGGGAATGACACAAGAGAACATGTGAGCGTGAGGCCAAGAGATAAAATATGGAGGACAAGGTAACAAAATGACAACAAGATAATAACAGCAATGGCTAAGTGCATTTAGTAAGATAGAACACATTGAAATTTGTGTGCTTTGCTGGTTTGATGAATGGAGCTGAGTGGCATTAGGCTTATGCAGGTGGCATGAATAGACTTAGGTGGGATCCTCTCCCAGAAATAAGGGAGTGTTTTGGGCTGATAGTGTTAAAGCAGGATTCTGCTTTCACAGTGCAGAAACTGGGAATGTTGAGTTGCTTCTAGCCCTGTCATCCATTCCATGCTGGAGTTTTAAACATGAATGCTTACTGTCACTGTAGCTGTCTCACTTACCCCTGCTTAATCAAACAGCAGGTCACACAGACACCTCAGAGTTCTACACTTGTAACAGAGGCTCACTGAATCTTTTTCCTCACTGTCACCTCTAATGCCTTTAATAATATAGATATAGTTAACATCATGCTTAAATGTTTGCATGATATAAATAAATGCTACAAAAATATAAATGTTGAAAGTCTCAATTAAATGGTTAAACAAACTGTGCAACCCTCAGGTATTCAGGTGATGTGTATGAGAAACACTATTTGCATATATATAAACCACACTTACTTAACTCATAGTTCACAGAGCAGAGTTTATTTAGAAGATTCCTAATGAATAGCTCAGAGCTGCCTCAAAATCTGCAACGTAAGAAGCACATTATTAGGTTCTTGTCAGACTCTGCAGTTCAGTGCTCCATTCTCTGTCCCAGTTCCCAGCCCAGTTGAAAACCTCTGACGAGGAGTTCACACTGTCACTATACACTAACACTTGTGAGGGATATTTTATTTATGCAAATCTGAAGCGCTGCCTCTTTAAATTGAATTATTCATAGTAAACACAATTAGATGGGGGAATGAACTGCCATCTTTTGGCAAGCAGCTTCTGAGGGAAGAGCAGCACCCCCCCCACTTTCTCTCTCACTCACTCTCTCTCTCTTCCCCTGCAGATGGAGATCACAGAGTTTAGTGCTCTGGGCTGTGACAAGTTGCTATGTTCTAATAACAGCTGAGAATCTATTTTGTAGCTTGAAGACTGAAGGGTTGGTTTTAGATGTGACATTATGAGGTGCCTTGCATTTGCTCATGGTGCTACACAGTGATTGTTGTCCAATATAGATATTACAAACAGTCTGAGTGTGCTCTCCAATCTGCTACACTGTTTTGCTTGGTCGGGTGGTATAGTAGAAGGAAAGTTTCACAGAAGAGCATATGTTTTGTCACAGGCGTGAGTCCAGAATAAAGCTGAGAACACAGTGTGCATTAGAAATATTAGAAAGCATTCATTGCCTGTGTGAATTTCATTAGCAAGTGGTCTTATAACAACAACAACTAGCACTATGCAGAAAATTTGGAGATAACTTTTTCGTTTGATGCATTTTAAGCAATACGAATAAGGAGTATAATGTACAGTACTACAAAGGCACTCTCTATATCCGTTTTTCAATAGTACTCCAAATATCCATATTTGTATCTTAATTGGATTTAATGTGGGAGTGGCGTAAATAAAACTAAAAGAAAGGAAGTATGAACCCTACTACCATGTCCTTAGAAATACAGAAAAGTATAGGAAAACCCCCCTTAGGTAGAGGTATGAGCATATATATCAGTATGCTATGTGAATTCTGTCTCTGACAGTTCCTCAACCTCAGCTATACCACTCATGTTCCTAACTGCTATGATCTTAAGTGAGTTTGTTTTCGAAATCTTGCAGTATATTTTGTTGAATGTGACTGTGATGTTAACAAATTTAAAAATTTTAAAAATTAAGTTTAATTTAACCCCCTGCAATCCTGACTAGAATAGCTTTTACTTGTCACATATACATTACAGCACAGTGAAATTCTTTCTTCGCCTATCCCAGATTGCTCAGAAGCTGAGGTTAGAGTGCAGGGTCAGTCATGATACTGTGCCCCTTGACCACAGAGGGTTAAGGGCCTTGCTTAGGGGCCCAAGAGTCACAGCTTGGCGATACCAGGGTTTAAACCACCAACTTTTCCATCAGTAACCCAGCACCTTAATCACGGAGCTACCACTCCGCTAGGCAGGCACCGAGGATGCGATGCCACATAGTCATGTGATGGATCATTGAATTTCTTTGTCCTGCTAGCTCCATATTTGACCAGTCGCATACATCTAAATAAAAGTAACCCCATCTCCCATGCTTTCACAGCGTTTTCCTTGTGCCAAAAAGAATTGTATGTCTCCTATTCATATCTGTATTTACACCAACTAGGCATAACTTTATGGCCACTGATCAGGCATAAAATTATGACCACCTGCCTAATATTCTGTTGTTCCCTTTTTGCTGCCAAAACAGTGTGGACCCATTGAGCATTCGCAGCATTAACTTCTTCAGCAATTTAAGCTACAGCAGCTCGTCTGTTGGATCGGACCATACAGGCCAGCTTTTGTTCCCCTTGTGCATTAATGAGCCCTGGCCACCCATGACCCTGTCGCCATTTTACCACTGTTCCTTCCTTGGACTAGTTTTGATAGATACTGAGCACTGCAGACCAGAAACAGCCCACAAGAGCTGCTGTTTTGGAGATCCTCTGACCCAGTTGTGTAGCCATCAAAATTTGGAACTTGTCAAACTCACTCAAATTCTTATGCCTACCCATTTTTCCTGCTTCCAACACATCAACTTTGAGGACAAAATGTTTACTTGCTGCCTAATACATCATACTGACTAACAGATGCCATGATAAAGAGATTATCGGTTATGCACTTCACCAGTCATAAAGTTAGAATGTCAAAATTGTCAAAATGTTTTGCCTGATCAGTATATATATCTAAAGGATCTCCTTTTGTTGAGGACTTCTTTGTGTCCATTATCCCAAAAAAGTTAGAGTGGAAAACAAAGTTGTGCTATGCTCCTTATTGACAGATGTGTTGTCTCTATCTCTTTTTCTTTTATAGTTTGGAAGGACAGAAGTGATTGACAACACACTCAACCCAGATTTTGTAAGGAAGTACATTCTGGACTATTTTTTTGAGGAGAAGCAGAATTTACGTTTTGACATGTAAGCTAATCTCTTTGATCTATTTTTAATATTTTTAATATATCTATAATATATCTTATATATATATATATATATATATATATATATATATATATATATATATATATATATATATATAAACATATTTTCATATCTTGAGTGCCACGTGTAGAGGTGCAAGTCAGTTTGATAAAATTGAAAATATTTGTAAAAGTTGTAAATATTTTAAATACACATTGACCTCATACTTTGAACCAGTTTTCAGCAAAAGACAGTGTCATCCACTAATAATCTCTCTAAAGATGTGTTGTATTATTGCAAACCTCTGAGACTTGCATCTCAATCACACTAGTGCTCTGAGGAGAATATTTTTTGTAACAACGAGCAAACGGTCAGTGCTGTGCGACCTCTGGCGCTAGCAAAGCAAATTCAACTTTTAATATTGTTAGTTATTAAACTAGCAGAGATTCATTGACTAATATAATGGCTTAATATTAAGTCTGGGTAGGTGTATTAGAATAGATCTGTAGATATTGAACTTCTCCACACTGTAATTCTGTGGCTAGGTTTTAATTATAAGCAGCTGCAACTCTCATGGAACTCAGAGGAATTTTACTAAGATTCGTTTGCATGATTGTCTAGATATCCTGTCATTAGTGAGGTGCAAGTAATAGCT
The DNA here is from genome assembly GCF_014805685.1 of Silurus meridionalis. Classification (NCBI taxonomy): domain Eukaryota; kingdom Metazoa; phylum Chordata; class Actinopteri; order Siluriformes; family Siluridae; genus Silurus; species Silurus meridionalis. The sequence continues at coordinate 16,674,285 of NC_060900.1, forward strand.
AAAATACGTATTATGGCTAATACCTAGAGGCTGTAAATCATTGGATAATTACAATTTTAAATATTCAATGTTTTGATCTCCAGCATATTAATCTTTACTGAAACCATTAGCACAGTGATCCTAATGCAGAATGCCAGCCTTGAGTGTTTTTTTATTGTATGTGAGGTGATATTCAAATATGTTTATGGATGGATGAAAAAGAGTCATAATGGAAAAATGCACTTAATACATACTGGACATTTCATATTCATTCTAAACTCACAAATAGCATCTACAGATTTCACTGTAAATAATTCAGTGGTATATATTTGTCATTTATTAAAAACATTTTCCCTGTTTTAATTTCCTGATTTCAGATATGACATTGATTCCAAAAGTCCTGACCTGGCAAAGCATGTAAGTTTGTGGGATACCTCTGCATGTGTGTGTGCTTGTTAGCCAACAAGGATTGTGAATGCATTAAATTCCCATTTGTGCTTCAAATACTGACCACATCTATTTGAACATGCATGCTCTTTCTCATTTGAACTTTGGTTTTATGCAAATGAGACTTATTCATCAACATGGTGAAACATGCTTTAAAATCATAATAACACTGCTGTGTGCACAAAGATGGATGTTTTTTTTGTTGGATCAGTGTCTATTAACAAATTAAGCAACATTTCATTGTTATTAACCAGTTATTCTGTACTAATGGCGATTCATTTCAAATGTCTGGTAAGCATATTTTATGTGTGCCCATGATGTACACATAATGTGCAAGTTCATTTCTACAGGAAATGAAATCTTCCATATTTGGATTCCTGTATCAAAGCTTTCAAAGCTTGTTTTTGCAGAATTTTTTAATCCTGTCTGTTCTACCAAGCCAGTGGTGAAAATCGTGAACTAAATATGACATTTAAGACATGTAAACAATTCTGTTACACTATGACCACTTTAATAATATTTCATAAAATTGGAAGCTTTGATAGTGTGTTATTATTTTACACCTGGGTATTATGTAGTTAAGGATTTATTTAACCTTTGTCACTGGTTTGCATATCACCAAAACATTTTTATTTCCATTTTAATTTCAGATTATGATTTATGACTTGCTATTTGCATTAATGTGTGTAAATGGATTGTCGAGGGTGGTGGTTCACCCCCTCACTGCTCGTTCTATCTCTCCTTCTCTCGCCTGCTTTCACTTCTCTCTTTTCTTTCCACCATCTCTTATACCTGACTACAGCAGCCTTGTTTTTTTTTTTGTTTTGTTTTTTTCATTTTTATCCTTTCTGTTACATGATGTACTCTGTTGTTATTGCTATTGATGGTGCCTGCCCGTTCTCCCTCCTGGAAGCCCTCCGAATTCAACGTACGTGGATGCCTTCCTTGACTTTATTAGCTGTACAACACATTTCTTGGTAAAACGCTGCTCTGACTCAGTGTGCTTTCTCTCCACTTCATTTCCTGTGTTCCGGATTTGCCTCCGGTCCTTCTTTTTTCTTTATTTTCATGCAAACCCTATGCAGGACTTCCTGGGTCAGACCTTCTGCACTCTGGGTGAGATAGTGGGATCTTCAGCTAGTCGAATGGAAAAGCCTCTGGGGTAAGAAGCTAATGCACTAAGCATTATAGCACATGCTGGCTTGCTGCACAATGACAGAAGTTGCATAATGTACTGAAATGAATTTGCAGTGCAGATGATGTTGCCTTCTTTAATATTAGTCTGAATGGATCAAGAATATTTTTTTTTTCACTTAATGGCTTTCACTTGAATTGAGTGAAGAAATACAAATGCCTTTCGAGAATCACAGTTTATACATATAATTAACATGTATGAATAGATTTTGCTATTTGCCCTCTTAAATGGGCAAGTGTGTCAAACAAGGAGTAAAGTAACTTCCAATTACAGAAGTTTTAGTAATATTATAGTCGAAGCACTGGAATATGAGAATTTGTAACACAGTCTTGCCTAATCTTGATTAAGAACATGGCTCTGTGTGTATATGCAGCTATAATCCAAAGAACAGGTTTACATTAATGGACTCAATCTACTATTATTGTTTCTCTGGTAACAACTTGTTCATAGGACCTTGCATGGTGGACACAGGGCATAATTTAAGACTTATTATATATATTTAAAAATGGAAAAATAATATTGATCATTAATATGTTAAAATTTGTAAAAGTCAGGAAGTTTTCTGCCATGAGAAAGGCTTTGGGTTTGAGCTGACTTGTGCGTTCCAATTTCTTAGTGACATGAAAGACTATGGGTTTTCTTTTCATCTTATTATTCTCATGACAGGTTTGTGAAGGGTAAGAATGCTTGCTTAAAGCTGCTATTACAAAGTAAAGGAACTAACTTCTCTTGTGGATGTCCATGATACTGAATGGTTAAAAAGTATAAAATTATATTTAGTAATAAATTAACACTAGCTGATTTTTCTGAGGTCTACAGAAGGGCTCTTTAATCCTATCCAAAAAAGGACAGTGGGGCTGCAGGTTTTCATTTCAGCTAAATAGGCAGCACAGTTGCCTAGTTGATTTGGAGCCAAGATAGACTGATTAGATAAGTGGAAAAAGGTAAGACTCCTGTCTGACAGGAAAGAAAGCCTGCAGCCACACCAGCTGTTTGTGGACATGTTTAAAGACCCCTAGTTTAGAGGAAAAAAGATTTGCATTAAATTTGACTTTGTCTTCACCTAATAAATAGATTGAAAATGATGCTTAGGGGTTTATTCCTGTCAAATAACATTACATGCCAATTTGCTACATGTACAATTCATAAAATAAAAAAATGTTACACTTAAGACTGTAAGGAACTGCAAAAAACTAAGCACACATGGTTTTGCCCTGTCACAAAAATCTCTGTTACACTTGATGTGAACAGAACATCCCACAATAATTGAGCACAGCCGAACAAATCAATCAAACTCAAAAAGTTAACAATGCTACAAATATTATAGACTGTACATAATACACTTACAAAATCTTACAAAATCCGTTGGGTTTCCTTTTTGAGTCTGGTTCCTCTCAAGGTTTCTTCCTCATAACATCTCAGGGAGTTTTTCCTTGCCACAGTCGCTATGGCTGCTCATCAGGGATAAATGCACACCATTCACCTTAACTCTTAAAATTCTGTAAAGCTGCTTTGAGACAATGTCTGTTGTTAAGAGCGCTATAGAAATAAACTTGACTTGACTCGACATTCATTTAATTGTTTATAAATGATTGAGGCTGCTTTTTCCCAGTTATACACTGTCTTTCATCTTGCTTTGCTTTCATTGTGGAATACTGAAAGATGTTTCTTTAAAGCATTACCATCTGCAATCTGCGATTAAGGTTTAGATAAGTGTGAATGTTAACTGAGCACAACCAGAGGAGTCCACTCTATAATTAGACATCTGAGCAGCTGTTTATGTTCCTAGAATCCATGCTTATAGTTTCAAGAAGGCAAAGTAAAGACATAATGGTCAAGACCAAGCATTTTTGGAATTGTCTTTGAAATAAATTCATGAGTTACTGAACTATTACAGATTAACTTCGGAATGGTTTTTTGATTGCCCAGTTAGTTATTTAGTTTTGCAAATGTTTTTTTTTTATTAACTGTAATGCCTCAAAAGCATTACATAAAAGTTAACAGTCATTTAAAAAATGTGCACTATGTAGAGCAAAAGAGAGGAAGAAATGAGAGAGAGAGAGAGAGAGAGAGAGAGAGAGAGAGAGAGAGAGAGAGAGAGAGAGAGAGAGAGAGAGAGATGTCTAGAGTGCATTAAACACCATTTCTTTAAATGGTCTCTAAAAACACTATTAAGATAATTTGCCTTGGTGAAAGGTTGAGAGCTGTGCACTTAAAATTACTCTTCATGATGGATAATATAGGTTGATAAAAGTGTCTACATAGTGTTCATTTATTTCATCTGCTATCTGGTTTAGAACAAATAGTTTTCCTATAATAAATGATTTATGGAATGATGTGTACCAATTCACTGTCAACTAAAAGATAAAAATTGGCCTGTATTTAAAAGAATAAAGAAATAATTTAACTGGGAACCTTTTCTAAATGCACATGCTTATTTTTTCCCCTAGCTATTTTTGTTGACCAGATTACAAATAGTTTTGACTTAAACAAACTGCTATATATTATATACATATGATATATATTAGGGTTGAAACAGGTCACGTATTCATACCGAACCATTTTGGTACAGGGCTTTCAGTTTGTTGCACGTGTAACGAATGCAATCCTTTTTACTTTTGGAACATAGTTAAAATCTGAGTTCCGTCACAAACGTATTAAGTTTGTTTTGTCTCTGCCTCGCACTTTGAGCGCAGTGTCACTTTGTTTTTTTTTCCAATTGTTATTCAACTTAAAAGCATACACAACAATGCCGGGTTATAAAACTACTCGCTCCATACCAAAAATATGATTTGTAGTTTGCCAAAATACTATATGTAGAGCATTGTAAAATTCAGATTTTATTTTGCGCATGCGCGGAATCGTTGTCACTTTTGCCATCACCAGCGTGAAATGATTGCTGAAATGTGAGGGGTGTACTCACTTTTGTGATAGATAGATAGATAGATAGATAGATAGATAGATAGATAGATAGATAGATAGATAGATAGATAGATAGATAGATATGTTAGTTTTGACCTGCTGCTACATGTGAGGCAGTAAATCATTGAGGATTTACTAATGCAAAATTAAAACCAATTACAATCATAGCTGTGAAAAATGACTTGAGCCTATAAACTGAATGCTGGAGTGAAAGATCAGTGACCACGGCAAAGGAACCACTCCAGCAACTGAGGAAAATAATTAATACAATAAAATGTAACAATGATTGCAAAAAAAAAAGTATATATGTGTGTGTGTGTGTGTGTGTGTGTGTGTGTGTGTGTGTTTCGAATGATCCCATACAAAAGTCAATTCTGTTCCAGTCTGACTAAGAATGTGTGAAATCCCTTCATCTGCTGGAGTGCTGTGTGCTGGTGGAAGAGACTATAGGGCCTTACAGGAATTTAAGAGCTTTGCAAGAGCTTTCAGCTTCAGTACTACAACATTCTGTACAGATCCACCTTCTAATGCCCTGCTGCCTCTTTACTGTTTGTTTTTAAACAAGGAAGGTGTGCTCTGTATGTGTTGTTTTTTTTGCTGTGGTTTAAAGCAAAAAACAAACAAACAAAAAAACGAGAAGACAGTGCATCTGTAGGCTTGTGCACATCTGTTAGTTTTGCCTAAATAAGCTGTCTCTCAGTCTTGGCACATTCTGTGACCTGCTTTTCTACAGCATACTGTATCTGTCATCTGACTAACTCTACACACACACACACACACACACACACACACACACACACACACACACACACACACACACACGCACACACACGCACGCACACACGCACACATGCACGCATATACATTTGTGTTGCAATTATTGTTTTATCTAGAGGTGTAAGCCCTAAACCAGAAGGGCCCCTAAATCAAAAATGCTTTTTTGTCTTATTTCTTAATGTTTGAATTTTCTTAATTCTAATTCTACATTGAAACATTGTAAAACACTGGGCAAAGCTATCAGCACTTTCGGTATTCTATAAATAAATGCTAGAAATTCATTGTGCAACGTGGTCTTTGTTTGTTCTGCAAGCTATACGCCTTAGGAAATGCACATGTCTGCAAGAAAGTACCCCCACTTGAACAAATCCTGTTGTATTCCATGGGATCCCTGTCCTGACGCACACATATATCCTCGCCTTTGCGCCCTTGACCCTTTCTGCCAAGCTTTCTAAAAGAACAACATATATTAAATTCATAACATCAATATTAATACCATACCCATAATAACATATTTTTATCTTTGTTCACAAAATAAACAGAACATAAAATCCGTAATGATAAATAATTAATATTTATTTGCTTACAACCCTAGTGTCATCTAGGTGTCCCTTCCAGTGTCATAATTATTACGCAAGCAACCATATGGGAGCCTTTCAAATTTTCTGCTACCACAAGGTCAAAACTGTGACATTCCTTACTTAACACACACACACGCACACGCACACACGCACACACATACACAGGCCCAGTGGATTCTTTACTTTGTGGTGTTTTGCTTGTTGTCATTAAATGATGGATTATAGGGTAGAATTTTGCTTTTGTTGCTGTAAACAGTAGATAAAACTGCTGAACAACTCCATTATGTACTCAATTGTCATAGGAATAATAAAGGCAGATAGCAGTGTTACTGCTGTCTCTTAACAGCGACATTTCTCTTATTTAGGCATTCATTTTTTCTATTATATGCGCAACTCATTGTCACTATGTTTTTTTTTTGCAAACAAAAAACTTCAATGTTTTTGCTCAAATATAGATTCTTTTTGTTTGGTTACACCTAGCATGGGTATATTTACAACACAGTTTATGTTCCACCTATTATATACAATCTGTTTTTTCCTCCCATTTATGTTGCTTTTGTTTTACTGCATGTAGTTTTTGAAATTCAGTGCCTGGTGAATGATTGAATAAACCTCAGCCTAAAACCATATCTCTCAGACAAATGTTTTCAATCAAAGAGGACAGATATTTTTGGCTTTAAGCAGCTATTAATGTCATATAGCAATGACAGGAGTGGGAGAGTCATTTTGCATTTTGTTTTAGCAGAGCTTTAGACACAGCAGATATTCCCTTAGAAAAAGAAAGTCATAGACTTTCCTGACTGTAAGCTACTTTAAATCTTTTTTGGGGAATATGCCATTTAGAATAATGAATAAAAAAAGGAATCTATTTACAATTCCACAAAATTTTTCATTATCATTTTAACTCTGCTTCCTTCACTTTAAAACTAAACCCTCATACATCTTTACAAACAGCTATATTTTAAAGTAGGCGCACTCAAAAGTTCACACACTTTGCGTAGTAAAGACAAAGACAAATATAATCAGTTATGTTGCTCTTTACAATGAGACTTCTCCTTCTTGCCTCATGGTATTCAGATCCTATACATTGCGCTAGAAATATCTGCATAAAACTTTTGCACTGCAGAACTATTGAGCTACAGGCAGCCTTTTCATTCTACTGCTGGTTTCAATAGTGATAAGAACACCATGACAAATTCCTCCCTGAGTAAATCTCTTGTTCCAAATGGACAAAAGGATGTGTCATCTACATTACACCCACTTATCTACCTCCTGGTTTGGCCATTAGTAATGAAAAGTAGGTTGATGACTATGCACTACGACAGTCTAGGAAACACTTCTGAACTCAAGAGCTCTTAGGGCACAGGTCTTTTATGCAAAAAATGCTAGACAAAAGAAAGACCCTGTGTATAAAAAATGTGTATGTTATGACCACTGTAATTCATCACAGCACCACTGATAGTTTCTTGCTGGAGGCAAGGTGCCTTCATTCACCATTTCCTTACAGCCTGGTTAAGGATCACCCTCTGAATTCTTTAAGGTTGCTTCTTATGAGCCCATGCAGGATGCCAAATTGAAATGATTCTGCCTAAATACCGCCTTTGGGTAGCATTCACAACAGCAAAAAGGATTGAGGGAACTCATGCCCTGGCACTGAGACTACCTTGTGTGCACTAGAAGGGCTGATGATAATGGAGTAAGCTTGGAGTTAAACAACTGATTGATCTTGAAGTGTTGGAATATTCATTGTTATGGCCAGTCCATGCCCTATGCTACTTTGTGGATAGAATGGCCATCATTTGATCACCAGCTCCATTTGTCTGTCATGAATAAATTAAGTCTGTGCAGTGGGTCACCCCTGTTTCTAAAGAGACTGGTCCGCTGGGTAAAAATATCAACACCACTGGGCTCATAAACACATAGCATGGCATGGTTTGTGCTGCTGAATGGGCATAACTGCATTTCATTGCCTCTGTACAGCTGATCTAATCTAATCATCATGACTCCTTTTTGAGTATTAGAGTAATTTGTCCCATCCTAGTAATGTGTGGTGTTCATTTGAATTCCCTTCCAGTCAGTCCTTAAATTGGTTGGTTCCTGGTGACACTGTGGCATACCCTATGCAACTTTGTATCACACCTTGATCACCCATTGATAAAACCACAGTTAACTTCCTGGCACAATTACAAAGTTAATTTAATTGTGCCATATGATCACCATCTTATTCAAAAATAAATTCATGTCAAAACACACATTATACTGGATGCACTGTTTATTTAGAACTGTATTTTCATCCTAGTCTCTGGAAACTGAAAAGACCAGTATAAGGATTGTATGAACCAGCACAAGAATAGATAATCAGAAGAAAGGAAATACATATGTCATTTATGTACTGCGCTAAGGCTGTTATGCAAATGCAAAACTAATTCAATGCTTTGGGAATTTTAGAGATTTCATATTTTAATTTGATATATTTTCTCTCATTCTGTGAATATCTAATTTTGCTACTTTCTTAGAAATCTGGTTGTTTTTCAAAAGTTCTGGTTATTGATGTGCTCAGAATTTTTATCAAGCAAAAACAAAACAAAACAAAACAAAAAAATCACCACCAACAACCCTGCATTGCTGAGTTTAAATAAAAGAGTGTTATTCTTATTGCCACCTCAGCAGTAGCTGATCTGCTGAACTTGCAGGTAGTTTGGGGGTAACCTTTTTATTGGGTCAAGCCTCATTGTAAATGTAAGTGGGTTTTGTGGTGCATTTTATTCAGGCTAATAGATCTTTGATGTGGTAGTGCAGATGGATTTAACTAACCCTCGTGAGCTTTAGAGCCGCTGGAGAAGCTCATGGCCAAGTGGATATATAACAGAATTACAGATATGAATGCAATCACTCACTGCACATGGTTAGCGTCGTTATATCCAAGCAGCAGTGACAGCTATGGGGCCAGAGAATCTGCTTTCATTGCCATGCAGGACTTCACAGTTAAAGGATTTATTACTGAAAAGGACCCTTACAACTGCCTTTTTAAATTTTATAGATTAAATAATTTATTAATTCTAGTCTCTTGGCTGAAATCTAGAACCAGTGGGCTCAATTAAGCCCTGCTTGAAATTTAAAAATAGAAATTTAATAAGTGCATTTTTCCGGCACAATAAAAGACGCTGCTACATTTTAATATGTGTAAGGCTCATTAAACTGAAAAGTATTTCAGGATGCGTTAGATGAGCACTCATTAAGATCGTGGGGTTAATGATTAGCACAGTGGTGTCAATGCTTTTTGTTAATGTATTATACAACGACTCGAAGCACATATGTTGGTTTTTCTTTTGAATATGTATGTGGCCGACTTATTACTGTACTCTGAATCATTTCACACAGATATTTTGGTTGAAAAACCCACTGAAGAAGCTGTCTAGTATAAGACTAATTTAGATATGTTTATCTACTGCTCTCCTAAGACCAAGGAGGGTTGCAATAGTTGCAATTGAAACATGCATGTTTTGTCTTTATGACTTAAAAATCTCCATTACAATGAACTAAAAATTTTATAAAAATGTAACTGATTAGAAAAAAAGTCATCTTTAATAAAACAACAACAACAATAATAATAATAATAATAATAATAATAATAATAATGATAATAATAATAATACTATTATTATTATTATTATTATTATTATTATCATTATTATAATTATTATAATAATAATAATTTATTCCATTATCCAAATTATATTTAATTTAAGAATATTTCCTACCAGGCTTTGTTTATTAAGAATAACTTATTTGAGTTATTCAGTTAGCTCAGGAATTTCCATCAACATGCTATTCCTAGGCTTTTCCTATTTTATTTAAATAGGTTTTAGTCATTTACCATAGCTTGTTAGGGTAACATACTAAAACTTCAGTTAGAAAGAATTTATATTAACCATACAAACCATGATTTCTTGAAGAATAACTACTAAGTATTTATAAATAAAGTAATAAATGTGTTTATTACGCAACACAAATACACAGTATTCACCTTCTGTCTTTTAGTCAATGCCACTGTCTCTAAACCATACAACATCACAGGTCTCACCACAGTCCTATAAACTTTCCATTTCACTCTTGCAGATACTCTTCAATCACAAATCACTCCTGCCACTCTTCTCCACCCACTCCACCATGACTTTCATCCCCTCTCTCTCCAGCACATACCTCCACCTTTCCAGGCTCTTTTTAACCTGCTCACTACTCTCACCACAAATCACAATATCATCCGCAAACATCATAGTCCATGGAGACTCCTGTCTGACCTCGTCTGTCAACCTGTCCATCACCACTGCATACAGGAAAGGGCTCAGAGCCGATCCTTGATGCAGTCCAACCTCCACAATGAACCAGTCTGCCGTTCCTACTGCAAACTTCACAGCTGTCACACTGTCCTCATACATGTCCTGCACCACCCTCACATACTTCTCTGACACACCTGACTTCCTCATACAATACCACAATTCCTCTCCCTGCACCCTGCCGTACACTTTCTCCAAATCCACAACCACACAATGCAACTCCTTCTGACCTTCTTTATACTTCTTCATCAACATTCTCAAAGCAAATTATGCATCTGTGGTGCTCGGCATGAAACCATACTGCTGCTCACAGATGGTCACCTCTTTTTTCAGCCTGGCTTCCACTACTCTTTCCCATAACTTCATGGTGTAACTGATCAACTTTATTCCCCTGTATTTAGGTCTGCACATCTCCCTTATTCTTAAAAATCACCAGCACCAGTACCAGCACACTCCTTCTCCATTCCTCAGGCATCCTCTCACCCTCCAAAAGTTGAACAAACTGGTTAAAAACATCTCTCCTAAACATCTCCATGCTTCTTCTGGTATGTCATCTGGTCCACAACAAACTTTCCACTCTTTATCCTATTAATTGCTGCTCTCAGTTCCTCCTTACTAATCCTATCTGCCTCCTACTTCACCATCTCCACACCATCCAACCTTCTCTCTCTTTCTCTCTCTCTCTCTCTCATTTTAGCAAAATCTACCACCACCTGCCCTTCCACATTCTTCTCCTACACTTATCCTTTTCCTGCTGTCTCTGTAGATGTCTTCCTCCTCTCTTTCTACTCCTTCGGCCAACAGTAGCCCGATTTCGGTACCTTGTTCCCTAACAATACCAGTGGCAGTCGTTGGTAACTCGGGCTTCGACCAATCCGGTATGAATTGCTGGATTACACAAATACACAGTATACAGAAAGTAAAAAATTGAGAGAATTTTTTTATTTAATAGTTTGACTCACAAGCGAAAAGTAACTTCTGTTGTATAACGCACAAGTTTTTAAACCCCTGAGCCTCTTAGACATTTATAATGAGCTTAGCAAACACGAGACCTGTTGTATTTTACGGCAGGATGGGCCTCAAGCCTGGTAGCTCAGCTTAAGCTGTTGTATGTAATTTGGTTCCTGAGAATGAGTCTGTGGAACAATGGAAAAAAATGTATGCAAACCAGTTTGCAGTATTATGTTTATGTGTATGAGTGCATGTGTGTGCATGAATGTGTGTGAGTGAAGAATAATTACATGTTGCAGAATGCATAACTGTATACTGTTTTTTTGTAAACATACAATATACTTATGATGCCATCACACTTCTAAAAATAAAATATAGATTTAACTGTTAACAAACATATCCTGTGGAATATTTTATTTAAACGTAATTTGGATTTAATTTATGTGGTCTTTCACATCATTCTGACCAGTCCAGCAACATTTCACATTGCGACATTGTTATAAATCTATTTCATTACTAAACAAACCAGCAACCTGTGACAAGACTTTCATCAACCAGGAAAACAATTTATTGGTTATAGTTTCTTTTTTTTTCTTTTTTAAGAAAATGTATAACAATTCTAAAGACTATCAGTTTATCCTTTTTACATTCACTTAGATTGTAAAAGACTAAAAAAGGCCTAGAAAGAAAAAAAAAATCAGCTCCTGTCACTGTTTCACATTTAGCCCATATGAAGTTTAGTGACAGTTTATGTTGTTGAAAAATAGATAAAGTTAATTTGTTAAGTTGTTAAGTATTAGCTGAAAGGCTGTTTCATACCAGTCTATCAAGTGTTTATCAAAATATCAAAATAACAAATAAACAAGTACAGAAACCACAACTAGATGTGAAACAACAGGTCCACTTATATCCTCCTACTGTATATACATTAGGTTTGTCAGTGCAGTGTTGAAAATCAACATGATTATGGTTCTAATCCTAAGTCTGTGGATAAGTTTTCCAAATGCTCTGACTGTGATTAGCCATGTGTTGTGTTTATAAATGATGCCATCCAGCAAATTTCACTAAAACCTTTAATTGTCTTAGTTTCACACAATGAGTCGAATGTCTGCTTTCATTTAATTCTGGTCTGAATGCAAATGCTTCTGATGGACCAGTGGTCTGTAACTGCAAAGCTTATCTCGGTAAAAAATTTGTGTTTATCTCATACAATTCTGGTAAATGCACTGCCTGCCTGAAAATACACGAGTTTCCATATCCCACTATATGATTCTACCACTGCTGTTGTTTCTAACTCTACAAACATGTTTTTCTCTTTTCCCTATTTGTATTGTAGTAGTGTGGTCTGAAGGGCATGATGGCTTATTGATGACCTTAATACTAGTGTTTGCTTTGAGCTTGCTGCACCATATCCTGAGCTGTATGTCGAAATATCAGTTTTTCACACCTCCCATTTGACACTTTCAGAAATGCCTCACCTCCTGTTTTATATGAAAATGCTGTTTCCAATGAAATTACATTAAGCTTTTTTCCCAAAGTCATAAAAGAGGACATTATCTGCACATTGTGAGTTATGTCAATACACAGCTACAAAGTTTTGCTTGACCCTGCATTTAATTGGAACGTTGCTTTATTGCCTGGGAGTTAATGTATTGTGTCCTATTGTAGGACATGCCTGAGCAGAAACCAAATTTAATTCCAAGATCTGCCCAAAGCTCTGACAGAATTTAAATGGTTCCTCGTGTAGAATGCAAAATTCGCCTTACAAACAGAGCGCAACATATTAGGTTAAGAAGTGCCTTCATAAATCACATCCTCATCTCCAATCAAGTCTGCCCATGCAAAATTAGATGCTGAAGCATGGCTGGCAAAAAAAAAAAAAAAAAAGCTCTGTATATAGAGGTGGTGTATAACAAGTGCAATACTGAATCACATCTCTGGACTTGCTCTCCTCACTTTCATGTGTGATCAGTATGTAAAAATATTCTAACCCTCTGCATGATGACTCTGGCTTGGTTAACAGGCTTTGTTAAAACCCTGTTTGATCAGTCTTGCTTTTGTGCAATTCAACATCTAATGGATTGTAGTATTTAATCAATAAAAAAAAAATTTAGATTAAGACTATTTTCAGATTTTCGTGTATCAGCTGTCATTTCTATGTTGAGATGTCATGATAGATCTCTAGTTCACTTAAACTGACATTTGCCTTCAATAAATTATACCACATAACTTGACATTTTCAGGAATTAAACCCTTATCCCAACACTTTTGCTTTCTCATATAGAGTGGATTTATTCAAAATGTTGTTTATTTAGACTCAGCAGGATAAAGTGGAAGACATAATGCTCTGCATACAAATCATTAATTTAGTTGTGATATACAATTACTATTCCAGTCCTGCATTGTTGTTATGTTTATGTTGTATTTTTTATTTCTTTCTTCCGGATTCGCCATCAGTCAGACAGACAGGAATCTCTGGTAGTCAATTTGCAATTTAAAACTATACAGATTAACTACTTTCATTTGCCCATGTGACATAATATATCAACATAAAAAAACACTTTCTTAAAGACTGATTTTTTTTTTCATTTTACACAACACTTGCAAGGCCAGTGGGGGTTCTGCTTTTTGATCACATGCAAATCAATTGAAAATGAGACATGGGGAGGTGTGAACGTGATTGATTCTTTTTGCCTGTGTCGGGAAGCATGGGGAGCAGAGAGCAGTAAAAGCCACATCAATAATAAAAAACCTGATTCACTGGTGGGGGTTGGAACAGGAAATTAGATGGAGCATTTTGGTGGTTATCCTCATCCAAGATTTTAGTGTCCAATCAGAATGAATGCATACACACTACTGTTTACTGAGGATTAATGCAGTACTGAGACATCGCCATGGTTTTCGTTCAGTTACACTGAATTTAAATTTTAGTTTCAAAATTTTAACTTCTTCTTCTTCTTCTTTCGGCTGCTCCCATTAGGGGTCGCCACAGCGGATCATCCGTCTCCATACCACCCTGTCCTCTACATCTGCCTCTTTTACACCAACTACCTGCATGTCTTCCCTCACCACATCCATGAACCTCCTTTTTGGCCTTCCTCTTTTCCTCCTACCTGGTGGGTCCATCCTCAGCATGCTTCTACCAATATAATTTATGTCCCTCCTCTGCACATGTCCAAACCATCTCAATCTCGCCTCCCTCACCTTGTCACCAAAACATCCTACATGCGCTGTCCCTCTAATAAACTCATTTCTAATCTTATCCATCCTCGTCACTCCCAACGAAAACCTCAACATCTTTAGCTCTGCTACCTCCAGCTCCACCTCCTGTCTTTTACTCAATGCCACTGTCTCTAAACCATACAACATCGCAGGTCTCACCACAGTCCTATAAACTTTCCCTTTCAATTTTGCAGATACCCTACTATCACAAATCACTCCTGTCACTCTTCTCCACCCACTCCACCCTGCCTGCACTCTTTTCTTCACTTCTCTAACACACTCTCCATTACTTTGCACTGTTGAACCCAGGTACCTGAATTCCTCCACCTTCTGAAGCTCTTCTCCTGCAACCGCACCACTCCACTGCCCTCCCTCTCATTCACACACATGTACTCTGTCTTACTCCTACTGAGTTTCATTCCCCTTCTCTCCAGTGCATATCTCCACCTCTCCAGGCTCTTCTCAACCTGCTCCCTACTCTCACAACAAATCACAATATCATCCGCAAACATCATAGTCCAGGGAGACTCCTGTCTGACCTCGTCCGTCAACCTGTCCATCACCACTGCAAACAGGAAAGGGCTCAGGGCCGATCCTTGATGCAGTCCAACCTTCACTCTAAACCAGTCTGTCGTACCTGCTGCACACTTCACTGCCGTCACACTGTCCTCATACATGTCCTGCACCACCCTTACATACTTCTCCGACACACCTGACTTCCTCATACAGTACCACAACTCCTCTCTTGGCACCCTGTCGACGCCTTCTAAATCCACAAATACACAATGCAATTCCTTCTGTCCTTCTCTATACTTCTCCATCAACATTCTCAAAGCAAATATGGCATCTGTGGTGCTCTTCCTCGGCATGAAACCATACTGTTGCTCACAGATGGTCACCTCTTCTCTCAGCCTGGCTTCCACTACTCTTTCCCATAACTTCATGGTGTGACTGATCAACTTAATACCCCTGTAGTTACTGCAGGTCTGCACATCTCCTTTATGCTTAAAGATCGGTACCAGCACACTCTTTCTCCATTCCTCAGGCATCTTCTCACCTTCCAAAATCCTGTTAAACAATCTGGTCAAAACCCCACTGCCATCTCTCCTAAACATCTCCACGCTTCCACCGGTATGTCATCTGGTCCAACCGACTTTCCACTCTTCATCCTCTTAATCGCTGCTCTCACTTCCTCCTTACTAATCTTATCTACATCCTGCTTCACCATCTCCACATCATCCAACCTTCTCTCTCTGATTTTCCTCATTCATCAGCTGCTCAAAATACTCCCTCCACCTTCTCAACACACTCTCCTCACTAGTCAACACATTTCCTCTCCATCCTTTACTGCTCTAACTTGCAGTACATCCTTTCCAGCTCGGTCCCTCTGCCTGGCCAATCGGTACAAATCCTTTTCTCCTTCCTTAGTGTCCAACCTCTCATACAGCTCCTCATATGCCTTTTCCTTGGCTTTCGCCACATCCTCTTAACCTGCTGCCGCATCTCCTTGTACTCCTGCCTACTTTTCTCATCACTCTGTCTATCCCACTTCTGTTTTGCCAACCTCTTTCTCCTTATGCTCTCCTGCACTTCCTCATTCCACCACCACGTCTCCTTGTCTTCCTTTCTATTTCCAGATGTCACACCAAGTACTTTTCTAGCTGCCTCCCTCATCACTCCTGCAGTAGTTGCCCAATCATCCAACACCTCCTTAACACCACTGAGCCTCTCTGACCTCTTCCCTGAACCTCACACTACACTCTTCCTCCTTCAGTTTCCACCATCTTATTCTTCTTTCAGTCCTCACTCTCCTCCTCTTCATCCTCGCCTCCAAAACCATCCTACAGACCACCATCCTATGCTGTCTAGCTACACTGTCCCCTGCCAACACCTTACAGTCGCCAATCTCCTTCAGGTTGCATCTCCTGCATAGCACATAGTCCACCTGTGTGCACCTTCCTCCACTCTTATACGTCACCCTATGATCCTCCTTCTTTTAAAATAAGTGTTCACCACTGCCATTTCCATCCTTTTAGCAAAATCTACCACCATCTGCCCTTCCACATTCCTCTCCTTAAAACCATACCTACCCATCACCTCCTCATCACCTCTGTTCCCTTCACCCACATGCCCATTAAAGTCCGCCCCAATCACTAACCGTTCTTTCCTAGGTACACCATCTACCACTTCATCTAATTCACTCCAGAATCTTTCCTTCTCCTCCATCTCACAGCCAACTTGTGGAGCATAGGCACTGATGACATTTATCATCATCCCTTCAACTTCCACCTTCACGATCATCACCCTATCAGAAACTCTCTTCACCTCCACTACACTCTTACTGTACTCTTCCTTCAGAATCACCCCTACACCATTTCTCTTTCCATCCACACCATGATAAAACAGTTTAAACCCACCTCCAATGTTCCTGGCCTTACTCCCTTTCCACTTGGTCTCCTGAACACACAACATATCTACCTTTCTCCTCTCCATCATATCAGCTACCTCTCCCTTTACCCGTCATAGTACCAACATTTAAAGTACCAACCCGAACCTCCACTCTCCTACACTGCTCCTTTCCCTGCCGTCTCTGTAGGCGTCTTCCTCCTCTCCTTCTCCTCCTTGACCAACAGTAGCCCAATTTCCACGGTACCCTGTCGGCTAACGATACCTGTGGCGGTCGTTGTTAACCCGGGCCTCGACCGATCCGGTATGAAATTCTCATTTGTGATCCGCATATTTGATTTGGCACGTGTTTTACGCTGGATGCCCTTCCTAACGCAACCCTCCCCATTTACCCGGGCTTGGGACCGGCACTAAGAATGCACTGGCTTGTGCCTCCCTAATGGCTGGGTTACTTTCAAAATTTTAACTGATTAGCTTATACTAAGGCATGTATATATTATTTAGCTCTAGCACTGGAGATTCAGTGCAAATAAACTTTTTTCAGGTGATGTATTAAATGTTATCTTGAGGAAACTGTTTAAACATTATTCATGGTTGGTTATAATCCCTTACCTTTTCAAGAAGGTCAAGATAACTTAATCCTTGCAATGAATATATTTCAGATTGTCAGGAACTCCTTACAATGGTATAAATACAAATTGCTTTAAAATCCTTTTGTAGTACTGCATTAGTATGCACAATGAGAAAACAAAAACCTTTCAAACAAAAACACTAATAGAGATTTGTGTTGGAGGCAATAAAAAAAAAAAAATTCCACATAAATGTATAATCATGGCTCTGTGAAGACCAACTGTGCCTAAGAAAAGCTGATGCATTTTTTTTGTCATGCTAATTATTGATTGTTGTTCTGTAGTTGCATATATAGTGTATTGAAGTTTAATGTACATACTGCCTTAAAGCTTGCACTTGCCATCACATCTTTTACTTTTGCCAATGTGTTTGTGAGGGGAAATGGAATAAATAGGGTGGTATTTATTATAATTGTTAACTTAATAATAATGCATCATCAATCAGAATGTTATTGTGCTGCAGGGTTGATTCCCAAATAAATGTATGTGGCATAATTATAAATCAAACTATGTATATTAAATACATTTAAGGCTTTTTTAATAATTAATGCCTGTTTACTGTGTTACAAATTTCTTTCTACTTAAGGATGTACAGTTGACTGATATGTAGCTCATTTCACTTGTTCATAGGGGCATTCCAGGGAAGAAGTGTGGCACTATCATTTTAACAGCAGAGGAACTGGGAAACTGCAGGGTAAGTCTGCCATTTATATAAATACTGCAGTAGACTACAATTTAGCTAAACCTAATTTGTTGTGATTCTCATTTAACTTTTTTCAAATATATTTACTGCGGTACTTGGCTTTCCTATTTTGTAACGAAGATTAAATATATAACTGAAGGCATTTTTCTCCCTAAATTACGAAAAACAAACTGGGGAATAAAGAATAGTCATTATTACACGCACACACACACACACACACACACACACACACACACACACACACACACACACACACACACACACACACATTCACGCGCACGCACACACGCACACACGTACGGACACACAAACCAACTGGCTATTGGTTTATTAGTTACATCAAATACATTTCTTATCTATGCACTTTCTCAAGACCAACAAAAGCCATTGAAATATTTATTGCATTTCTGAGTGATGGAAATAAAGACCAAGAAAATGACTGGCACAGCATTTTTTGTTTCTGTTTCTGTGCCATAAAACCTAAAAACAAACTTAACCAGAATATTTCTTCAGACCTTGTAGGCTTGTTGGTTGTTCCTAATATGTCAGCATTCCCCTTTAGTCATTTCAAATGCAACTTTCTATGAATTCGATTTTAAAACCTGGACACATTTTTAAAATCGTGAAACATCCTGCTTGACCCACAATTCTTTAGAGAGATTTCTAGTGCATTTTGTGCTTAAGGAGCTTGCATTTATAATTTGAGCCAATGATGGGTAAGCAGCTAGAATTACTGGGAAGATTATGCAGTATAATTGCTTATGCATTTCCGATGTATGGATGCATCTGCTTTAATTGTTCTTTGATAGAAACACAGTGAACAACACTAGATGCAAAGATAAAAGGCTCATTATTCAAAAGTTAACATGAATTTCATCAATACTCCCTCTGTGTTTTCAATTTTTACATTCATCGAGCTGGTCCACCATAAGTCACTTTATGTGCTTCCATGGAAGGGAATTAACATAAGTGTGGGCATACGATGTGCTACTCATTGTATATTTTGAGTCCCCTTTCTCCTTTATCCAGCCAACAGAGGATAGACAGGGTAGGGTGGTGTCAGACAGTAGATCTATGCATTAGTCATTGACTTTGTGTGGAGAGTGTGCACAAGCATTTGTCTTGCTGGAAAGCTTGGCATATACTGCTTTCAATAACATCATCTTTGACCTACTCCTGGACAAAGTAAGACAGCTTAACATATCTCCACCTGTCTGCCGTTGAATTATTGATTTACCGTCAAACAGTACGCCAATTCTCAGACACACCCTACCTCGACACCAGTGCTCTACAAGATTAAATATTTTCTCTCTTGCCAAACAATTTTGCAGAAACAGAATCAAGCTATTTAAGTTTGCAGAGGGCACCACACAAACAAGACTCTCATCAAACAATGATAAGCCCACATATTCAACTTAAAGTTAAAGAAAAAAAAAAAAAAACTGCAGAGATGATTAGTTTCAGAAGTTTAGTTTCATCACACCTTTTTATAGCAAGAAGCACTCAAAAGGTACATAATTTTCAACACAATCACATACAATACCCTGCAATGCTGTTTTTATTCTGCGACATCTACAGAGAGCTACAATAGGATCAATAGTCACATCCTCTGTTTCTTTCCAGTTCAGCTCTGCACCTTCAAATGCCAAACGTAAGCTACAGAGCATCATTAGAATTGCAGGAAAAAAAATAATACAATTGGTTGTCAACTCCCCACCCTTACTGACCTGAATTCATCCAGAGCGAAGACGAAATGTGGAAAATCATAGCAGACAATACACATCCCAGCCACTTTCTTTTTTAGCATTTCCCTTCACAACAGAGACCCAGAATAAGAAACCTGAAATCTCAATACGTCAACACCTGCAAAGTTTCTTTCTAAAAGACAAGAATTTTCTACAACCCAACACTTCTTCCCTCTGACATGCAGCAAAAGTGACTTTAGCACACCAATGCAATTAAATTGTAATTACACTAACACCTGCACTAACTGCACACTAACACTAATTACAGTCAAAAGTAATTATTATATTACCCTGCATTCTACTGTATCAACAGTATCCACATATCACAAACTTTTGTGCTGCATTTCTGTACATATATATATATATATATATATATATATATATATATATATATATATATTGTATTACATTGCAATGTGTTATCTCATATTTTATTGTATGTTATTGTATTATGTTGTAATATATTATATTACAGTATACTCTTTGGCTGTGTGATGTCCTGTATGTGTTACTGAACCAAATGGAATTCCTTGCACTGCCTGTCCTTGGCAAATAAAAATTGTTGATTCTAATTCTGATAACTGACACAAACATTGGACATGGGCTCTACCTCAGGGCTTTATATTATAGTTAAAGATACTGTGATGGTGAGAAAAGAATGCGTATAGTGATGTTGAGAACCCCATGGACTAAAGAGATGAACAGGGAGATGTGCTCGGAGTGCAGAGCACTTGTGACTGGTCAGGTGATGTGGCTTGCAGTGCATGAGCTGACTAAGAAATTCTGGTATATGTTTGTGTAACTTCACTGAGGATTTGAGGGAACTGCTTCAAAAATACAACAGACAGAGACATCGCAGAACAACAAGATAAGCTTACTGTAACCATGCAATTTCTTTCAGTAATTTTGTAGTGCCTGGGCCTCCTCTGTGTCTTCAAGTCATGTTCATAGCATTCCAGCAAATCCTAGTCTGTGATAATATTGGAAAAACTGCAGAAAGAATGTTCTAGAAAGTAAGTTCTCCCTGTTGTCTCGTTAAATTTACTGTCACACCCCGTGTTATGACTTACAATAAAACTCTGCAGCTGGGAGAACATAATAGTTCACCCGGGATCAATAAGACACATATTCAGAACACTCTACGACACACTAGCTTTTGTAGACTTTTTGATAATACCAGGGGCTTGTTAAGACAAAAAGGTAGTTTTATTATGCAGAATTCTTTGTACTCTGCATGCCAAAAGATACTCCTTTTCCTCCTAAATCAGAATGTGTGCTATGTTTAGCCAAAGCTTACACAGATAATGTAGATGGTTTGTATTAAAATGCTTTGTCTCATTGGTTAAAGGCATTATTCATTTCACAGTGTCAGAGCATAGTCTCTCTGGGGTATAATGCATATATTCGGGCAATTTTTGCCAGTATTTATCAGAGTCTTCACTATTATACCTAATGATGATGACCTTTGGTGTAAGAATTGTATTCCTAGAGCTAGAGGAAGTACAGATGGCATGAATGTGCAGGTACACATTAGTGTGGTGGAGAAAAAGCTCATTATTGTTTGTAATGGAGGAAATGGCATTTAAATGCTTTTTCTGTGTGACAGTTTTGAGTCTAGTTTTGTGTGTGGTATATTTGAAAACCTCATATGAGACAAAACTACACCACTGTTCTAAAAGCGTTAGACAGCGCTGTTCTGAAGTGTAATTGCAATGTTTAAATATGTACTTGTGTTTGCAACCAACATGGAATTTGTTTCACTAGAGCCCCCTCTTATCGCCCATATGTTATGAACATCCGTGATTGCTGAAATTACATTAGATGCACTCCACATTAAACAACTGAAACTGTCAGCCTAACTTTAACCTTAAATTGTCAGGGTGTGTGGGTGACTGGAAGGTGGACCCAAATGCAGGATGCAGACCGGAGTATAATTAAACAATATTTAATGAAGTGAGCAAGCAGAGACACAAAGTTCAAAAATAGCCGACAGACAGAGCAAAGGGGAGAAAAACAAAAACACAGTCTGAAAAACAGTCCTTAATCCAAATACCGAGAAAACAGTGAGATGCAGGGAAGACAAAAATCAGAAACCAAAAAAAAAAAAAAGTCCAAAAGTCAGGCACAGCATACGGAGCAATATAGTTCAGATAAAAACACAAACATATAACAAAAGTCCAAAATCTAAACCAGTAATCTGGGTAGCCAGTGCCAGAACAGGGATCAGAGACAGGGTTGGGAAAAAGGAACCAGCTCAGGCAGGGTGGAAAGAATAATCTCAGGGACATGAAAAACCAGTGAGATAATCTGGCCCCGAGTAAATGTACAAGGTGGTGTGAGAAAACACAAACCTCGAGCGCCTCGAAACCGGAAGTCAGTACTGTAAAACTGGAAGTCAGTGCAGTGATTTGGGAGGTTTGATTGTCACTCCCATTGAACACACATGCCCAAACAAAACACACACACTCAATCACTTGCAGTCTAAAACCTCTGGCAATCTCAAAGGAATTATATGGCAGCTACACTCTGTTAAGAGAGTAGCATCTGCCAGAATGCTAGTTATCTTGCCTAGCGAAGTGTGCTGGATTATAACGGTCTCTTCAACACCCGTGAAACTGTCATTTAGCTCAGACCTTTGGCAGGCTGCTCTATCCTTCCCTTTCTTTTATCTCCTCTCTGCCTTTTTTTAATGCTTCTTCTCACTCATTGATTTCCCTCTATCCTCCTATCTCCCCAGCCCCCATCCTTCTCTATTCTTCCGCTCCAGACCTCAATCTAATCATATGCTTTAATAGCACCTCTTGTGCATGGAAAGGCTTGGCAGTTAAATTGACTCATAGCATTATCATTGTGCCAATGATGAGAATGAAACATGCTAATACCATATAAATTGCAGTAATCTATGCAACACCGTGCTAATGCAGCATTTATTGCTGTTAAAAAGATCCTACAGTTCTCATACACTCAGACAAAGAGTATAAAATCCACAATCACACCCACTCTGTTGACAATAAAAAACACTTTGTTTTTCTCATCTATTTGGCCTTTTGCACATAAACACATGTTAGGCACAGATTTTAAAAAAAGGATCATTATCTTGTAGCTGGAAACCCTGAATATATTTTTAGGTTAAACATAAAGGGACATTTTCATGCACAAGGTCTGTTTTTAATGTGCTAATCTTGTTTTTGTCGAACACAAGCTGATTCTCTGTAGCAAGCAAGGTATGACTATAATCCTATTGGATTTACAACCTCTCACTTTCTTTTTTTCAACTTCCCCCAGGACTGTGTCACTATGCAATTCTGTGCCAATAAGCTGGACAAGAAAGACTTCTTTGGTCGCTCAGACCCTTTCATGGTGTTCTACCGGAGTAATGAGGATGGAACGTGAGTTAATTCATGTATACTTTAGTCTCTAATGCATGTCAGTACAGCTAAGTGTTTTTAAATGTTTTTCACATGAAAAGAAAAATAAGACCCTTAAAGTGTATAGACAATACTTTCTAAAATGTACCAAGACTACATTTGCAATCCAGCTCATATCATAGCATCATAGTATTTTATAGTATTAGATAATTATAGAAAGCCTGTTATTTTTCAACATCTGATTTCATGAATGTGAATGAAAATACATTCTAAGACTGATATGCAAAATCTTTAGCAGGAGTTATTAGCTCATCTTTGTTTCTATTTTGTATTCAGATTTACTATCTGCCATAAGACTGAGGTAATGAAAAACACACTCAACCCTGTGTGGAAACCTTTCAGCATCCCAGTGAGAGCTCTCTGCAATGGAGACCACGATAGGTATGCACACACAGTGCCACTCTCAGCAGAATTATTTTCTACCAACAATAGAGTGGTATGTATAATTTTGGTAGTATGATGATCCTCGAATGCCTGTCCCCAGGCAGTAATGATTTGCGAGTGTTATTTGCGAGGGAGTGTAAAGGGGATGTATTATGTGGCTTCCTGCTGAGAAAAGCTGGTCTCTTTTGATTGATTGTTACAAATAATAGTCATGCTCTTGATGCACCTCTGACTAACTGCACCAGCTGCATCTGCCATTATGTCTGAGAAAGACATTGGAAAGGGATTCAGCAAAAAAAAAGCTAGGATGAGTTTGTTCAGTTTTGTGATTCAGATACACCTGACAGACACTCTGGAAGATGTTTGTTTCCGATACTGACAGAGACACCTGCCTTATAATGCCTACCTGGCTTTCCATCCCATTCCTTTGTGTACATGCTAATCCACACAACTACTGTATCTCCAGCTCTTCTGGTATGCTGTGTGCTGTAGTATTCTTATATACTGTAAACAAACACAAAACATGCACTTGATTAAAGGCAACATGCTTAAGAACATCAGTAACTCTAATCAGCACATAGAAAAAGGGTCAGAGGTCAAGGCAATGCATTTCAGGCACACATTCATTATTCATTTAGATTTGTTACTGCCCAACAGTCATTGTATTAAAATATAACCAGTTTTCCCAATGAATACTAATAATTTATTGAACAAAAATAAATAAATCTCCAAAAATAATGATTAAGATTAAGCCCCTACATGAATCAATAATAAATAATTAAGAAAATTAATATATTTGTCACAAATCACATTTAACATAAATTAATACATTAACAACATTAATTGTACTAAGGCATTACAGAAACTAACTTACAGAAAAGCGATTGCTATACCATGTAATATAAAAAAAGAAAATAAATTAAAAGGAAATAATTCTAAATAGATAAAAGGCTATAAGGCAGTTAAAAACCCATAATTGGGTAAATCATACCCATACCCATCTTCCCATCGTAACCCATAGTGTATGTGGGTTTACAAACACAGACACACACTCCAACCCATCTTTTTCTCTCTAATTTGGTCACCTGCCAATACCCACCCACTAGCCAGCTCTCCCCTATCATATGACAGCAACCAAATGGGAAGGCTGAAAGCTATCACATACTTCCTCTGAGACACGTGATGCCAGCCAACTGCATCTTCTCAAGCTGCTGCTCATGCTGTGTCACAGGGCAGTGTAACACACTAGGAGGAATGCACTATCAGCTCACCACAGCTAACACTAAACCCCCAGATGCCCATGACTGCTTTATGACACTGTGATTGACATTGGAGAGGGAGTATGCCATCCTTCCCACCCCCCAGAGCATGGCTAATTCTTCTCCCTCAGTTTCCTGGGCAGGAATGGCTATGGCATCAACAGGATATCTGCGTGACAGGGTGAATGCTGTTCAGTTGTCCCATTCTGCTGGCTCTAACTACATGATGCAAAGTTGAAATCCCTGAACATATGTGGATGGTGATGAGGATGATAAATGACTGCTAATGACAACACAGTTGTTAGTCCAAAAGAGACAAATAAACCATGCTGCTACACTAATGTTGGATATGGAGCAAAAAACAAACTGAACTTGCTATATTGTTATTAAATACAAATATATGTTGAATTGAAGTCATCTGGCTTTTGTTACTATCAAAAAAGGTATTAACCTGTGCAGCATTCTTGGAAATAGAAAGATCATAGACATATTTCCTAACATATGTGATGTACATTTAGATATCAACCCACATGCTCATCACAAACCTTTTTTAATTTAAAAATGGCTTGTATTTTCAGTTCTGTCCACAAAACATGAATGCTATGATGACAAATTATCATCAGGCTGATCAAAATTCAGTAAGAGGGAATATTATTGCAACATTTATATACTGACTGAACTTAACATTTTTAAATAATGATTTCGAATGTCTACATCTTTCTACAGCTTTATTGCTGTAGAAAGATGTAGACATCAAAATCATTATCAGTATTGTCCAATAAGCTATAGGAATTACACACAAGCACTCCAGAGTTCCGTTTGTAATTAGGGCAAGACTGAGTATAGCACATGTGTATGTTTATAACCACAGATTACATTGGATCCCTGTAAAATTCCCATTAGATCTGAAACCAACATGAGAGATAGTGTAGTAGGTATTAACTCAAAGATAGTGCTGTCATACACACAAACACACACATACACACACACACACACACACACACACACACACACACACACACACACACACACACACACACACACACACACATATATATATATATATTACAGCTATAAATCAAATGGCTATTTTTACTGCCATAAAAAGAATAGAAATATGTTAAAAGGGAGAACAATGCAGCAGCAACTATCTCTAACTGTAAACAGCAGCATAACCCAAGGCTATGATGTCTTTTCAAACAAAGCCTTGTAGAATTCTATATTAATTTTAATTTTGCTCAATATTTTTTTCTTAGTCTCTATCACTCATTTTCAGACGCCTATAAAAGTTTCAAAACAATTACACATACTGCTAAAACTTTAAATGAAAACATGAAGGATGATACATGAAGGAAGAATCACTTAGCAAAGAGACAGCCATAACTATTTAGCCGATATTTTTCCGAAGATTTAATAATTAATCAATGCATCCGAAGTTACATTTGTCTTAGGGCATACAATGCACTATTCATTTTGAGAAGATTTTCAAGAGAGCTTTAGCATGAATAATTTTATATTACTTTTATAGTTTTTGTCTGGATTTAGAGATGATGGGAGAAGCCGAAAGAAAAAGAAGAAGAAAAAGAAGAAGAAGAAGAAGAAGAGTTAATCGGGTTCTTTTGCTTAGCCATTTAACTCACTGAGGCTGAAGGAGTGTGATGTTGCAGAGGCTCGAATCTTTGAATCTTGTTTTGTCAGTTAAACAGTATTTGGTTTATTTATTATAGCTTCAATATTTTCTTCAGTTAACTTTTGTTTTCAGATCTTCATAGGACCTAGCTATAATTTTGTTTTAATTAGAAAAATTAATATATGAAACCATTATACCATTATACCATTATACCATTACCATTATACCATTTAGCAGGCACCCAATTTTGACATTTTATGATAGACTTATATATGTTAATATTTGTATTCAAATTATGGTTGGATGTGAAAATATTATTAGGTGGGTGGGTAGCTGTCTCACAACTCCAGGGTACCTGATTCTATCCCAAGCATCTGTACTTTTAATATCTGCAAAACGTAAAACATTACCTAAAACATATGGTCATGTAGAATTGCCATGCTGAGTTATGTGCCTAGTTATCAATGTGTGTGTATGCACATTGTCCAGCAATAGCCTGCAATACCCCTTATTCCTAATTTTGTTGTAAGGTTTCATGTTTAATTCAGACATGGTACTTCTTAGAGCTCTTCTACAAATGCTTTTTTTGGCTACCATTTCATTCTGTG
Organism: Silurus meridionalis; assembly: GCF_014805685.1. NCBI lineage: Eukaryota > Metazoa > Chordata > Actinopteri > Siluriformes > Siluridae > Silurus > Silurus meridionalis. Next base: position 16,701,488 of record NC_060900.1, read on the forward strand.
CACGGATGCTGATGTTTCCCCCCAACAAGACAGTGACACGTCAGTTAACCCTGTCAATCAGTCTAATTGCTTATGTCTACAGTATACAATGTTGTATTTAAATGCCTATAGGGTTTCCTACTGAGACACTGTTTACTTCCTGAAGCTTTTGATTTAGGTTAAATGCCCTGTTTATAGAGGAATCCATTTAGGGGAATGTAAAGATTTTTACACTGATGGTCTGAGGCTTAAGCCTGACATGCTTATTTTGTGCAGCACTACTCGTAACTTAGACTTTGATATAACCTTTAATCCACAAAAACCTATGATGTTCCTGTTAATCTTAACAGGCAAGTTTTTAATGTATAAACAGCCTGAGAATAGAATAGAATAGAATAGGATAGAATAGAATAGAAAAGAATAGAATAGAATAGAATATACTTCATTTGTTACATATATATTACAGCACAGTGAAATTCTTTCTTTGCATATCCCAGCTTGCTCGAAAGCTGGGGTTTGAGCACAGGTTCAGCCATTATATGGTGCCCCTGGAGCACAGAGGGTTAAGGGCCTTGCTCAAGGGCCCAAGAGTGGCAGCTTGGCAATACCGGGGCTTGAACACCCAAAACCTCACTTCAGAAATGCTTTGTTAATTCTCAAATATGTCTGACTCTCCTCACACACCCAGAGGTTATTTTGAGCTAATTCTTTAAAAAGATTTGAACATGCCTTGACAGATAGAATGCAGCAGCAGTTCTTTTTGTCTACTGGTTTTTGTGCTGTTCTGCAATTAGTAAGTATTAAATAAATAAATGTGTTCACAATTTTGCAAATCACGGTGTGCTTGCTTTGTTTGATGCTTAACAGCATGTGTAGGATTATTACCTATTCGTTGTAACAAGGTTACAAATCAAGAGTGTCTCTGTATAATAGGCAAGATTAGTGGTCCATAAAAAGACAGAATTTAATTATTAAGTCTAATAATAATATATGACAAAATGTAATTACCTCAGGTTTCATGAAAGATACTGATTCCTGCCTATTTGCTTTGCGATTTCAAACATCTCTCAGTATCTGATTAAGATTAAATCTGCACACTGCCATATTAAAAAGTTTGTCAGAAATGTTTTTTAGTTCAAATGTTTAGTATGAATTTGTGGTTTATATCTCTTTTTTTTTAGTTTTTATAGTAAATGAAAAGTGGCTAATGACACAAATGCATGATTTTTCTTGCTCTCTAATTATGCTTCTTTAATCTCATTGTGTATATCCTCCAGGTCAATTAAAGTGGAAATATATGACTGGGACCGGGATGGCAGGTAGGTCCCCTCCCCTGCCCACCTCTCTCTTTCAGACACGCACAAATTATTTTATATAAATGTCTAAAGAATGAATGAAAGTACCACTTTATGGGTAAAGCAATTATACTCTTTTGTTTCTTGCCCTTCAGCCATGACTTCATTGGAGAATTTACCACAAGCTACAGGGAGCTGTCACGGGGCCAGAGTCAGTTCAATGTTTATGAGGTCAGTAGAATTATGGTTTATTCACTATTCAATTGTATTATTAAATCTTCTGATAAAGAAAAGACACATGGTGCAGCTACAATGAAAAAGCCGCATGTACCCCACTGTTATTCTTAACTTACTGATGTCCTGCCCAGCCTTATTCACAGGGAAATTTCTAGTATTATCATACAGGACATCCTCCCTATTTTCATATTTAGTATAAGTAATATTTACAAGTATTATGAGATGATTTCTCAGAGCATGATACTAGACCAAGAAGTACCCTTTTGACTGATTTTTGCATTGGATAAGCCAACTCTTCCTTTATCTCTATCACAGGTGCAACAGTTATTTTTTTTAATTCCCTACTTTCAAAAACCTGGAAAAAGTGGAGTGTCTTATAGGTGTTTTGTGTGGTATGTGTTTCTAGACAAGAGTGTAATTACAGTTTGTATATAGCTTTGAATTGTTTGCATGACTTGTTTAATATAACCAATAAAGTTTTGATTACATTAAAAATAAAAACAAGATGTTAAAGGCACTTTTGACCATTGAGTTGAATTTTGCATTTTGCAGATTCAGGGGGCAGAGATTTGTGTATGCGGTAGTAATGATAGTGGAGTCATGGAGTAACAGATACATTGAAATGTCTTTGAATCCACCTACTTATCCATTAGAGACCAGTCTTGGCAAATTTAAAATAACATTTACTAACACACCTTTAATGTCAAATATAGTCAATTGGTGCTGCTAAAATGGACATGGATTATTGTCACTATTAATAAAAGGTTTTTTTTAAAGCTGGGCTGATGTATAACTAAATCAGGGTTCACACAGTGCAGAGGCTAGTGTGTGATATTGCCTGCTCTTCCTCTACAGGCCCTATTTCACACTGTAGATTAAGTGGTGAAGGAGAACCATTTAACTGTCATGGCTAAATAGCTGAAGCAACAGAGATGGAAATGATATTATATAATATGTATGTGTGTGTGTGTGTGTGTGTGTGTGTGTGTGTGTGTGTGTGTGTGTGTGTGTGTGTGTGTGCAAAAGGGATTAGGTAAATCAGCTCTGATGAAGCTTTGATGTGACAAAAAAATGTAATTAGTCTTTTGTAAGGGCGTGTTTTGCATACAACGTCTTAGAAAAACAGACAATGAAAGGTTAGTTTATTTTAGTTTCGGTTTTTCGTTGTAGAGTTTATTTTATCGTTTAATGCACTCTGATTCATACATTAGGTTCTGATGCACTGTCAAATTTGGACTTGGAAACACTAGATGTGTTTGAGTTCTGGTGCACCTTGACTTGAGTGTTAGCAAGAGAAGCCGATTGCATTTAAAAAGGCTTTGAAAAGTCAGCTGTATGGTTGAATGGGGAGGAATGGGATAAGATTTCTATGTACAATGTATGTGCAAATAAATATAAAATGCTAAACCACTCATCAGGAAGAACTGTTGTGAGCAGAGAGGCAAATTTTCCAAAGGCTAATAACCACAAGTACTTCATATTTTTATAGCCTATATGATTATCTTCCATTTTTATTGGTTTTGTTTGGATAAACAAAATGGCTTAAGATTACAGTTATATGAATAGACATTACAACTTTATTAGCAAACAGGCGATTTACCTATTTTATTACAGGGATGAAGGCTGTAGGCATTTATTAAGGCACAGATATTAGGAAAATCAAAGGAAATAAATAGAATTAAAAGGCATTCTCTAAAGCCCTTAATAGAAAAATATAGTGGTTAAAAGAACTAAAAAGGCATTTCCTTTTGAAATTCTGAAATTCAATAAAAATCTTTATTTTTATGTATTGCTTTATTTGGCATGGGGCTGCTGCGTAAAGCAGAAATTGCAATTTAAAAGCCAATAGGAAAACCACAGAGCTGTCAAAAATCTCAGGACTGAAAAGGAATTGCAAGTTTAATAGATAAGTTAATGAATAGAAGTTCATATTAAATTAAAGACTCACACTTTAGACCTTGTAACTGCTGAGAAGGACATTAATACAGCTTATATGCCTGTTGAGTACTAACTGATTTTAATTAAAAGATGGCTCTGTGTTGCTGGGGGGTATTGTACCCTGCTGTGATTCTGAGCTAGGTTACTATGTTTTGCATGTACTCCCTCTGGGTTCTCTAGTTCCTTGTCTCTTCCAGAAATTGCTTATAGGTGGACTGGCTATGTGAAATCGCCCCTATGTATTCCTGGAATTGTTTTCAGATTTACTGTAGCACTATAACACTGTAAAATAGGTGGAAATTATGGCTGTGTAAAGAATAATAGCAATTACTTCTAAAAGTTAGGTTAAACTATGCTAGCTTTCTAATTTCTGTTAACTGCACTTTTGGGAGATTTTATCAATATTATCAATATTAAATTGTTTTTATACAAAATCTCATATTGTAATACAGGTTTTAATAAATAATAGTATACAAGTTCTGGGTTAAATTAAACTAGTCATTACAGTACCTCTAGGTATAGGAATATATATGAATAAAACCATGCATTTGGTTAATCTGAACACAGATGGGTAGAATTTAACATACTGACTTTCTTTTAGTAACCAAAAGATGCATTATGACTGAACAAAGGTTTTTGTTGTTGTTTAATGTATTCATGATTATTCATAGAGGATTAAAATAATTTTAAGTAGAAAGCAAACTTTAACAAAAAACAAACATTGGAAGCTTTTATTTTCTGTAATTTATCTCATTTAAATTGTGCAAAGAATATTTGCTAAATAAGTGAATAATTAAATATTTGATAAAGCTTACTACTGTAATGCAGTTAAATCTAAACACCAGACCCATTTGTAACCTTACAATTTCATAAAAAAATCATTTTCATTTAATTAAATAATTTGTTTTGCCATTATATTGAGCAGGATACACTTAAGTCCAATGTCAGTATATTTATCAAACAAAAAATAAATACAACAAACTGCTAAGTAATTATGTAACATGGTACAAGATACATGGTACAACAAACATGTTCTTCGTCCACATACATCAAGTATCATTATTACCACAACCAATGAGAATAACAAATATATAATGTATTTTTTACAGAACCAAGAACTAAGGAAAAAGCTTTTATTGGTGGTTGGACTTGTCATTTATGAAGATGTTTTGCTTTTTCTGCTTATGGGCAAAGAGAAAATTCATCTGTGCATCATAGAAATTGGAAAGTAGAAATATGCTTCCTTTAGATCTGTGATTACAAACCAATCATATTACTTCACCACTTATTTCATATCTGCTATTCATTGCATATGAAATGACACTCATTTAAATAAATAAATGTACACCTCTTACATCTAAAATCCTATTTCAAAAGTGTTTATTTATATCGCCTGTTTGTGTAGTTTTAACTGCACTTTTACATCCAGCATTGGCAAGAAGTTTGGTTCTAGAGCCTTTTTTTATGTTAGATGTTGCTTGATAATAAAACCCTGTGGGCATTTTGTTCAATAGTCACTGGTCTGTTGTTATTAGGCTCCACAGGTCGGTTTAAGTGCAGACTGGAAGCCTATTCCATCATCAGCTAGGTGGTTTGTGAACCAATGTCCGGATACCCTGTCAGTTTCAATAAATCATGTTCTAGTGCATTGATCATGATCTGTTCTGTCACAAAACCATGCTTGCATTCCTTTTGTTAGCTCCTTCCATTTGCTGATGCAGTCTTTACAATCCAGTTTCACAGGACGAATGTTCTGGTACAGATAAGCACCTAGGTGCAATGTGTTGCATCACATTTTTGCTCTTCTCTCACACAGAAGGAGTCAATCATTTAAAGCCTCTCAGGTTTGTGTGCAAAAGACATATCTAGATACCAATGACAGCTGGTGCGGAATGTTTTGCTGAGCTCCAACACTGAAATTTGAACCAACCAAACTTGTCTATTTCTACTGTGTTAACAGCGAAAATTATTTGTTGTTTTTGGGGCAGTTCCATAGAGCAAGTGGTAGCGTTGTTCTGATTGGAGGTTTGTGAGTTTAAATTCCAGCTCCACCAGTTTGCAGTTAAACACTTAACTGCTGAGTTGTATAAATTAGATACTTGTAAGTCAATTTGGATAACAATAATCCACAAACAAGAATTCAGTGTATACACAGTATGGGTTTGTATTTTAAACTTCATCAGCCTATACTATGCTAAAGTGGCAATTCTCATGACTTGAGTTGTTCTCATGCCTAGAGTTTCTGCATCTGTCACTGCAGCCAATGTGCATTCCTTTTTTTTTTTCATAAAACAGCTTGCATATTTAAAATGTGCATAGAGCTCATCAGTAAAATCAGTACATTAGGAAAGAGCTCAGCCACTTCCACATGTCCAACAAAATGGATTAGGCACTTCTCCAGCCTTTGTCTTATTCTCAACTGCTGAGCAGTCCTACTAGTTACTATAATGCCCTTCCAAAAATGACACAAGTTTAAAGAATATGATGCTCTAACAACAAACGCAGGCTGTCTCTGTATGTGAGAAGGCTGCACTAGACTCCCTTGGGTTTTGCATTGTTGCTTTGCATTTGGCTCGACTGCTAGCTCTTCTAATCCTCAAAAGGCACTCTTTTCTTTACAGTGGGACTGCTCAATGGTGTCTTCTGGCTGTCTTTGTTCCTAACATGACAAGGTGGGAAATGAACTTGCCATTTTGTTCCTGAAGGGCTATGCACCTGTATCTGCTGTTCTCAACACTTGTCACTGAGACCACATTGCACCAGTGAATGGGGATGAAGTTAGGCAAAAAAAAGCCTCTAACCGTAATGTGCCAAGACAAATGACAATCACGCTAGAGAGCCCTGTTTGGCCTTGAGCATATTCAGAATGTAAAGCAGACTCCCTAAAATGTAAATTGGATCAGAAACTTAAGTATAAGACCTGCTTAAGGCAGAACAGCAGCCTGAAAACTCAAAATATTGTATTACAATATTACATGAAGAGCACTACATAAAAATATGTATATATTATATTTTGTATGCAATATATTATTGTATATAATGTATTAATATATTATAATATATGAATATATTATAAATCAATAAGATATTATGTTAGACAAATGTTTCAGTGAAAAGACTGGTTAAAAAGGTTAAAAGTGACTTTACTATGGCATCATTTATATAACAGTTCTCATTATTAACAACTAGCAAATGGTTAAATTTTGTCTTCAACTAACATGGTCTTTTTATTAAAATATTATAAAAATGTTTTTAATTGCACACACAGTTGCTCTTGCAGAGATTAGTAAGTTAAATTTCGGGTATAAAAATTATTCTACTTACAATGACACGTTTTTTTTATTTATTTATTTATTATTATTATAATATATTTAACTCAATGCCCCCAGAAGACATCATTTAGCAAACAGAGAAAAATTTTGAAATGTTAGTTCATATGAAAAACACAATCATTAGTAACTAGGTTTGCTCATTGTTCAGTAGATGTTATCAAGTTTGTTCATATTTTTACAAATGCAAACATTTAATATGAAAATGCCAGAAAATGAAAAAAAAAATGAGAAAGAAAAACAAGGAGCACAGAAACTATTACAATCCAGAGTACTGGTGAATTTCTGCCAGCTTATCTAAAAGCAAACAGAAGAGAGACATTTGGAAGGAAGCTGGAAGGAACACTGAGGGCTGAGAACATCAGAATTTGTCTTGTTTTGGACAGTTCATAAGGATGGGAAAAAGAGACGTGTGTAGAAGGTGTACTGCAGTATTATCCCTATGGGGCGATGTAGGATGTGAAAGCAGATGTAATGGAGTGTAACATTCTCAGCAGACCCAGAGAGATCGGATCAACACACGCGCTCTGCCAAGTTTTACAGATGTGATTTTCTTTCAGTAGAAATATGTTTTTCTTTTCATGTTTTTCCAGAAATATCATCTGTTCGATCTCTTCTTTAAATGTTCTGAACAGATTTTTCACACTTCTATTACTCTTTTCAACTCAAAAATATCCCGAAATTGTATTTTTTTGTGATTTCAGGTGGTGAATGCAAAAAAGAAAACAAAGAAGAAAAGATACATCAACTCTGGAACAGTGAGTCTCCAGAATGCTCATGTCCAAATATTCTCTTCTTTATTTTCTTTAACCTTACCCTAACCCTAGAATTTTGGTATTAAAATCTATATATTTTGGCAGCTCTTATTGATCTCTACACACAAGACCAACATTGATAAATTGATCACATGCTGCTAGTCAATAAAGCTGAGCAAATAAAACATATATTGGTTTATGGAAATTATCAGCATTGGTCTGCATTGAGGTTTGGATTATTTAACATTTTTTGTTTTCAGGGGGTGTTGCTTAGTTTTATGCAACGGTGGACCTTTGGTTGCCTAGAAATCTAATTAGGAAATTTCTCTGCTGTGGGATGAATAAAAGTATATCTTATCTTAATTGACTAGGCAGTTTGCATATTGTAATACTAATACTAATGCCCTGCTAGTTAGTTAATTGCATTAATACAGACAAAAACTTGTATGGTTATTGTCCAATCATGAGAAAAGTTTCAACTTTAGTAGAACGACATATAAAAATGATCAAGTTTTTACCTACCAGATTTGCTATTCTCTTCTGCAATCACATGAAAATGATAAAGTCTAACTATCATCTTATTTTTTTATTTTTTTATTTATGCACAATGTTTGAAGCATGTGATTTATATGATGCCATTGTGTCTAACTTTTCTTAAATAATTTATTTTATTATTGGTTTTTTTGTATGATGTTCATGATGAAAAAAAAGATCATCTGTCATCATGCAAGCTAACTTAATCCACCTACTTAAAAAACAGTTGATTGTGCTAGAAAATTAGTGCAATGCAGCAAGATTTAATTTGAAATTCATTATGTTTAAAGATAGACATGAAAATTTATTTAAAAAACAGTTGTTTTACAAAAGTCAATAAAAGTTTATTTTTTTCAATAATTTTTTTCTTTTGTGAAACTCACTTGTCTGTCAAACAACAAGAAGAAATAACAACAACAAAATAGTAACCTGGACATAAGTTTCACTTCTCATATGTGCCTGGGTTGATATATTTTTTTACTATGGCTAATAAATCTCTTGTTTAGTTTGCACTAGTAAGACTTTTGATCCAGTAAAAATCTATGCATTGATCTGAAAGAGGGACAGACACTGTATAATAAAGCACATGAATATCATCTTTTTTGTTCAGTAGCATAGTAATGTTGGAAATCCCTTTGTAGTCATGACAGCACTAATAAGAGGTATACAATAAAGATTTAAAGTCAACTTTAGGATTTGTTGGTAATGACTGATACACCTTAGAATACACCAGGGAAGCCATAATGTGGCATTTTTTACAAGGTTTATTACAGCAAAAAGTGAAATGCCGGGATTTTAGCCAGGATTTATTTTGATTGAAATTGGTTATAATTCCCAAAGCACAGAAACTATTTTGGTTAGTTGTGCCAGGAGTTTCATTTAATCATTGCAGCCTTCTGTAATAATGATAGAAACATGATATATTGTGCAGTTCTGACACTAATGAGCAACAATGCACTGCTTTGAGAGTTAAAGGTGTCTGTGTGTTTAAAGAGTTATGGCATGCTATGAAGCAGGTGTTCTGTGTGTAGCATATGGAATCCATGCATGTTGTAAATGGTCTGATTTCTTTCATTCCCAAGGTGACGTTGCTTTCATTCTCTGTTGAGGCGGAACACACTTTCCTAGATTACATCAAAGCAGGGTGAGTAGAAATGCTCACATGAACAAACCTGCACACATTATGACAAAATGGTTCTAGTTTTGTCTTCTTACAGGTTGGGGCATTTCAAAAACTGACCTTTAATGGTGGAATGAAATGCTGTGGGAAAAATCATCCAATCAGACAAGCTGTAAAAGAACACACTACACATTTCTACTTTCATACAGTAGTTCACTGACCTACCTGATACTGTGTCACAGTGTGGATGTCACCGATACAGAACAGACACATGACACAGCCACACACATCAAACAAAGCTGCTACTAGCAGTACATTTATCATCATTTTTGTGTTGCCAGATCTTTTTTAGCTTTCCCTGATGAAAAGATGAAAAGACTTTCAAAATTGAGGCCTTGATTACAGGAAAACACTAATCTGTTTGCCCCATGCCTCCTAACACAATAGTGTGCTCTGAAATTGATATTGTTTGCTATGCTGTATTTCTTCCTTTACCCACCTTCACCTTCCTTTAGTTCTTTTATTATGTAGAAAATAATTTTCTACAAGTCATTAACCAGACACTTTATTAAAATGCAATTTTGGCAATTTTGGTTTCATATTATACCACAGCCTGGCATCACCTATACCTTCTGAATAATAAATAAGCTAGCATAATCAAATGCTATTATTTGAAATATGCAAGACCGTAACAAAAGCTAGAAATTGCCACACCTAGCAATGCAATTGCATTAAAAAAAAAAAAGACATCTTTGAGATCGTCACATTTATCTATAATTATTTTTCTATAATTATTATATAATTTATCTACTAATTATTATGAGATATTTATAAATCAAATGTAAGACAATTCAGCCTGTTTTTTATTTTATTTATTTTATAGGGGCAATGCTCATTGATCAACAGTAAATAAGGCAGAATTACCCCTAATGGCTTATATAGCCCTAATGTACTCATTTAGATTTTATTTTGCTTTTTACTAGAAATTTTAAACTTACATTAAATTAAAATAATTATCTTCCAATATATATCGAAATAGTACTTTATTATAATTTTATAATAGGAAAGATTTTATTTGTTCAATTTGATTTGTTTTTGGCAGTGCATAATACAAACATGAATTATACACAGACATGTACACAAAACCACACACCATCCTTATCTACTGTAAATTATTATGTGGGTGATAACTGGCCTCACATTACTGTAGTTGGTAACAACTCTAATGTGCTATAATGGCTCTGGTATCTCTGTGCTGCTTTTATTTTCGTATTGATCAGCAGCTAGCCTGATTTCTAACCCAAGCCTGGAGGTGTTTCACAGTAATAACTCACCTAATGACACAAATCTGCTCTTACTCTTAGTCAATTTTCAAATAAGGTAGGGGATGGGGTTATTAGAACTGTGCACGAGAGATTTTGACTGTGAGGGATATGACCGACCTGCGCCTCTCAAACGATCAGTGACGGACTGATGTCACCCATGTGCATTGTTTGAATATGATCTAATCCACTAGTAAACCACTTTCTGTCCTGTGTCCCCCTTTTTTAATTCCAATGACTTTTGCTGCTTGTGTTAAAAATGCTGCTGAATTTTTTTCTATCATGGTTTTTACTAATTCCAGTGCTAAAGATCAATTTGTAAGAAGATGAATTCTACAATTTTGTAGAGTAAAATGAAAAATGAGATTCCAATGCAAGTCAAGAAAGGTTTAGAAGCAATGTACACATATAACCCATACATTCGAATCCATATAGTAAACAAACTGTATGGATTGCTAGTGTGTGTGTGTGTTTGTGAGTGTGTGTGTGTGTGTGTGTGTGTGTGTGTGTGTGTGTGTGTGTGTGTGTGTGTGTGTGAGAAAGAGAGAGAAAGACTAATGTCTAATAGGCAGTTGAGGTCATTCCTAATCCCCATATTTATCATGTGCACATTTTTCCAAAACTCGCTGACAGCTGTTTGTGGGGAACACATTACCCTCTGTTCCAACAACACATTAATAAGATCTGTGTACAACCGATGCTGAGCTTGTACAGAATTGGCATTCATAAATCAGTAAAATAAATGCCATAATAAGATTCTAGTAGTGTCATGTCCTAAAACAACTCAATTCAGACAGAGGAATTTATTGGTAGATGGAGATGTCCAGTATAACACAGATTAATATGCGTGTCTGGAGTCTCACTTGTAATACATTTGAAATAACCCAAAAACTTTGAAGCAGTCAGAGAGCTAGAAATGAAGATAAGTTCAATTTAACTGAATTTTATGGATGTAGCTCTTTTTTAACAATAAACATTGTCACAAAACAGTTTTAGATAGATAAAGATATTACTAATAGAGATAGCAAGCTAGAACTGAAGAAGATGAGGAAAACTCTCTACAGGGATTCAAGCAAAAAAACCTGGAGAGGAATTAAAATAAAAAAAGGAATGCTTGCTCATCTGGGTGATACTATATAATATGATTATAAATTAATTCCTTTCTATAGTACAGCATGGTGAAAAAGTGCAATTGTCTGAACAGAATAATTGTTGTTGGTTGAAGTTATACCTGATGTTCACTGATGGAAACTTAAGTAAAAACAACTATGCAATTTATTCCTTACCATTCATATCACCCATTATATCACATATCACCATCATATCATCAACTGTTCATATTACAATTAGTCCAAATCCTTATAGTTACTAAGTGGAATAATCCACAGAAATCCCATGTATCTTTATGCAGTCTATGTGGGACCACTTATAAGCAGAAGAGGATACCATAAAGAAATACTATTGTCCTCCAAACAGCATCAGACCTTGCTTTGCATTGAGAAAGGAGCAAAAGAAACCACCATTAAAAGAGCAGATATGTCTGAAATAAAATAAAAAAATTCTCTTAAAAGTAGCCTAGCATCCCAAAGTTTTTTCTTTGTTTTGTACAAAAGCCAAAAGGCCTCAAGCATAACTTTGTTTACAATGTGATAGGGACAGAAATGCTGATAGGGAAACATAATAGGGAACCTTGAGTGATCACTGATACCCCGGGCCAATTACTTATTAGTCATCTGCATCAATCAAGTTTAACGAAAAAAAGGATCCCTTCCTATTCTACTTTCATTAACCAACTTTTAAATGCATAACAGGACAACACATACACTAAAGGCCTGTAAGGCCACAATTGAAACAATTTATATTAAATCACAATCCATATTAAATCACATATTATCATCATATTAAATCACAATCCATCATGAATGCCACTGTAGTTATTATATTTATTAGCCTGTTTATCACTAAAAGAGTTTAATTCAAACATAAGTGATTTAATAATTGAATAAAGTTTAATCAAAAATTTGTGCCTAACTGAATAGTTGGACTACGATCATAATGAGGCATCCAAGGACAGTCTTCAGTATGCATGTTATATTAGAAGAGAACATAAAGAGCATGGGATGCTCAAATTGTCCAGTATCAGTACAGCTAATATAATGCATCATTGTTTGTATATGCTTTAGTTGTTTTGCATGTTAATGTGATACAACAATATATTAATATAACACAGATATGTAGGTGTGCAGAAAAGAAAATCCATAAAATTTGATTGTTCTGTGTTAAAGCTGTTTAGATGCATGAGTTTTATTATATAGGAGATATTTTATTACAGACACCACTCGAAGAAACAAACACAGAATTGTTTTTTTTAATGATGTGGCATAAAAAAGGGGAAAGACTGAGTATATTAGAAAGTAACCCTCATCATAAAAACAGAATGATTTTTTTTTTTTATCACAAGTTTATAAGCACAAGCTTGTCAAGTTGTGCTATTATTAATCATCTCAAATAGATTTTATGTACCCCCTATCAACAAAAAATAGACATACAAACTAAGTAGCAGCCATTTTGTAGTCATAAACTTTTTTTCTCATCAAATAAAAAAAAACACTGCACTTTTGAGATACATGGACTCTTTCTAGATCTAGATCTAATTCCTATCTTCTTGCACTTTGGACAGCTGTCAGCAGTATTCTATCTCCATGAGCTCTGACATCCTCATACATTTATAATGGCCTGTTATAGAAATCTGTGGGCAGCTAGCTGTGACAGGTGAAGGGAATAAATGATGGACCTGCAATCAGCAGTTAGGCTGCATCTCCTGCTGACCTGAAACCAATGTCCTGCTGGCTGGAATAAAAGAAGAAGACTTTGCAGGTGTTGCCACAGATTGCCCTTTGCAGGCTGATTTGGTTAGAATCCATAGTGGAGCCACTATCATAACAGCTTAAAGAATGGTTGTGGTTGGGAAAACTGTCCTAAATCTAAAGCAGATTCTGGTTGACAGGACAGACATGAGCAAAGAGAGAACGCACAGCAGGAGAATAAACTAACACAATGTAGGCCCACAGGGAGCCTCTGATTGCACTAGTTTGCTCAATCAGATGGCCTGTGTGCCGAGGCGATGTCTGGAGAGTTTATACTTTGGGATGAATTGGAGTGTAAGAGCTTGATATTAATGTTCATTGTTGAGGGTTTTTTTGCTGCCTTTCTAGTTATATTTGGTATAAAATCTTTTTTCTGTTTTTTTTTATTTCTGGTCATTTCTTCTTATTCTTGCTCTAATTTTTTTAGCACTCAGATCCATTTCACCGTGGCTATTGATTTCACAGCTTCCAATGGTAGGAATTTCTTCTTGTGTTTCTTTTGTATTTTCTTACCTGTTACTACTTGCTACTATTATCAGTCAAACTCATATGCAGCTTTTTTAGATAGAAAGTAAGGATTTTCTTCAGGAAAATATCAGCTTAATTTATATAACCATAATTGCAGATTAAGCACTGTTAATCATGGCAAGTCGATTTTACGGCACAAAAATAAAGAATACGCTAATCTGCATCTAAAACATTACATGTGAGCAGATTGTGTTATTTTAATATGTTGTAATTAACTAAAGAAGGATGATTAATGTTTTTCTCTGTCTGCTAAGCTTTGTGCTTAATTATTTCACCTTTAATAGAGCGTAGTCACTTTTGTTGAGTTCATAAATATGCATGAAGGTCTTTTAGGTTGGAGAGAAAATGCATACAAGCTGCAAAGGATCATTCAATTGTTCAAAGACAAGGCTGCCACATGAATGCTTAACTGCTTGCTTGGATCTTACTGGTTTCTATGATATAGCCTCTGGGTGACCCCATTCTAGAAAGATGTCATATCACTAGCAGACATTCCATTATTATTATTATTTTAGGGGTGTGTGTTTCTACCATTACTGCAAGTGTTTATTATCTGTAAAACAGAACATTTCCTCAATTCTTTTCTTTAAGGGAACCCATCTCAGTCCACATCTCTACATTATATGAACCCATACCAGATGAATGCCTATGCTATGGCACTAAAAGCTGTTGGGGAAATTATCCAGGATTATGACAGTGATAAGATGTTCCCTGCTTTGGGCTTTGGAGCCAAACTCCCCCCTGATGGCAGAGTGTCTCACGAGTTCCCTCTGGTAAGAACTGCACTGCTCATTCTTATCTAATGGCAAAAGTATTACAATTCACTGTATTCAGCCCTGTGAAGTTACATAATATTCATTTTTTTGTTTTGTTTCCATGCAATTAATTTCTTTGATGTTTGATAAAGTAGATTTTGTTTTCAGTCTATTAAATATGTATGTGAACCTACTACTGCTACTTTATATGACTGTAGTTCTTTGTTTATATTTAAATGTATGCACACAGTTTGGTGAAAATGACTTGTATTACAGAGTGCTCTCTTTCTTTATATGTGAAATGCTATACACCATCAATCCTTTCTCCCACTCTTTTGCTCTTCACTGCTCACTCTTTTGCACGATTCCAGGCACTTTTAAAATGTTCATAACTGCATTCACTCACAGAACATTTTTCTGCTTTTACTTTTTGCTTTCTGACAAGCAGATTATTTGGCTTGTTTTTTTTAATGGTTTGATTGATTGATTGACATTGTAACCTACACTGACCAGGTATAGCATTATGACATTACAACATTATGACCAGTGAAGTAAATAACACTGATTATCTTTTATCATGGTACCTGTAATAGAGATTTGAGAACAAAGAAATTGGCAAGCGTAAGAATTTGAGCGAGTTTGACAAGGGCCAAATTTTTATGTCTAGGCGACAGGGTCAGAGCATCTCCAAAACTGCAGTTCTTGTGAGCTGTTCCCAGTCTGCAGTGGTCAGTATCTATCAGATACTGCTTCTTCTGCTGAAGAAGTTAATGCTCGATGAGTCAGGACTGTTTTGGTAGCAAAAGCAATAATAGGCAGGTGGTCATAATGTTATGTCTAATCGGTGACCATAAAGTTATGCCACCGGTGGCCATAAAGTTATGCCTGGTCAGTGTACTTTTCGAATTGATTTACCTAATATATATATATATATATATATATATATATATTTTTTTTTTTTTTTTTTTATTTATTTATTTATTTATTTATATATTTATTTATATACTGTTTGATCTTTTGTTTTTAATTAAAGAATGGTAATGTAGATAACCCTTACTGTAATGGCATGGAGGGCATTCTAGAGGCATACCACCAGAGTCTCAAAACTGTTCAGCTTTATGGCCCAACAAACTTTGCCCCAATCATCAATCATGTAGCGAGGTAAGTTAAAAAAAAAATAATAATAATTCTGTGGCAGCAATATATAGCTTAATGTTTTAAATGCTATAATGTTTTTTTTAATGTTTTAATGGTTATGATTCATTTTCTATAACAATGTCTTTGAAAGGAATTCCAGCTGCAAGGTTTATATTAATGTGCTAGTTTGAATATGTTATTCTTTCTATAGTAACAACATACAGTAAACAGAGACAGTATTGGAGACACTAAATAAATTGCTAGGAATTAATGCAGGCAGTGATTAAAATAGTACAGCATGTTCTGAGAATATTTGTTTAGCATGTCTGGGCTCAACACTCTAAAAGTAAATTAAAGGTTAAAACTGTCTGTTTAAGTTTTCCATAGAAATGCTTCCAGGTTGTAGCACTTCAGAGTGAAAAAGGTTGGTGAGAGAAAGACTGTTTATAGCTACTATAATGTATGTGATATCGAACTAACGTGGGATTTCTAACTATAAATGAATTAACAGTAACACGTGACATTTTTATTAGGAAGCTATTATCCTTGGCAAATTACTGTAGAGAAAATAAAGTAAAACTGTTTGTGACGGTGTTATAGGAAGTAAATTAGCTTTGGGGTGATACTGTAAATCTGCACCATTTTGTTCTTCACATATGGAATAAAATAAAAAACATAATACTTAATAGATGCATAGATGCTTTGTATCGAATTCCAACACATCTAAAAACAGTCACTGATTTAGTCATTTAAAAGACATGACAATAACAGTAATTAATAGCTGAGTTTGTACACAGAACACAAATGAAAAGGAAATTAAAGTGCCAGTCAAGTAGTGAGCTTGACACATGTTGTTGTTTGCTGCCCACTGATGGAAAAATAAATGCCTCTTGTAGTTAAGTGAAATGAACGGGTGCTGTAGAGAGTGTCTAATCCTCTCGTCTAGCTTTTAATTAAACATGTCATTATGTGCCAAGCCTTGACAAGCCTGAAAAGATATTACCCCATGGGACCTGATGGGACCCAGTGTCCATTTCTTTGAAGGTCATTATCGTACACTAATGAGACAAGCTGCCATTTTTTTTTCAAATAGCATTCGTTTTAGTTTAAGGAATAAATGACAGCATGCATGTCAAACCTGGCTGCTTAAATTTTCATTAAGCACCTAAGATGAGTTACACTGCCATAAGATATGATAGCAGAGAAATTTTATCAACAGCCCGATCTGTTATGGGTTTTGATCCTGCATGAACCTATTTAAATAACAAAGTGCTTTTGAAAAAGTGCTTTTGATGATAAATCAGTCTGAGATTAAGAGGCATCCAAGGGGGAAAAACATTTATTTTTGGCTGCCTATAAAAATAGATTATAAATGTGCTCATTGGTTTGTTTTATAGTCCCTTTTTGTTCCTGTAATTTATTTATGACAAATCATTATTAAATTATTATTAAATTTAAGTCTTTTTTTTTTTTTTTTAGGAATGGTACTTTCCTGTACTTTGACATATGCTGATGCTTGTTTTTCTTGTGTGTGCATGCGTGTGTGCATGTGTGTCTGTGTGTGCATGTGTGTATTAGATATGCAGTAGCAGTGGAAGACGGCTCACAGTACTTTGTGCTCCTCATCATCACAGATGGAGTTATATCAGACATGGCTCAGACCAAAGAAGCCATCGTCAATGTGAGTTATCATTCTAATAGCAGGAATATATCTGCTTATTACACACACACACACACACACACACACACACACACACACACACACACACACACATGTCTACCTTTGCCTGTTTCTTCTTCCTCTTTGATTACCAAACAGGTTTGAATGTATTGCATCATGCTAAAACAAAAGACTTTTAAGGCAATTCATCTCATGGAGGAGCAAATTCCCTGTCAACGGCTGCATCCTCTGAAGCTTCTTTTCCAGAACAACTGCTACTTTTACATCAGTTACCCAGCAGACTGGATTTAAAGGGAATTTGCGACTGTTAGTCAAACCATTAGAACAGCCACACCTTCCTTTTAAGATCTTGTCTGCTGCTCTGTCTCTTCACATCCATCTATCAACCCTAATTTACTGCCACCAGACCCAGACTAGGAGTTTAAATTCCATCCTGGATGAACAGGTCCATGCATACTGTAATGGCATATTGCATATTTAAATAACGTATTAAATATTTTAATTTGAAGAACATTTCCAGTAAAACTCACAATACAAGAACAATAGTCTAATTGTGCAGATAATAAACAAAAAAAATAGAGATAAACATAGTAGCTGGGCTTTTTATGTAGAAAGATTGCCTGAAAGAGAATCTATCTGATATTAGTTCTTATGGGAAGCAACAGAAAGTCACACACATGGTGGTTGAGATTTTTACATTCTTGTGATGTTTGCTTTACGTTTGTGAGACTAACAAAGATTTTGTTCATCAGCATAAAACTTCAGCACTCTGGCTTCTTCTTCTTCTTCTTCTTCTTCTTCTTCTTCTTCTTCTTCTTCTTCTTCCTCTTCCTTTCTCTAGCCAGTCTTTTTATGTAGAGTCAATTAAATTGGCCAGTTTGCTGTGTGAAGCTGTTCTTTTCTCCACAGCTGTTGGTTAAATTATGCAGAATGATTTCCTGACCTGACAGTCCAAGGTGACAGAATCAGTGACAAGACCCTAATTCATTTGTTACAGTCGAAATCCTGAAACACTTTTTCTCTCTCTCTCTCTCTCTCTCTCTCTCTCTCTCTCTCTCTCTCTCTCTTTCTCTTTCTCTTTCTCTCCCTCCCCTGTCCTTTGCTCACTGCCCCATATGTCACAGACAGAGATAGTGCTTCCAAGTTTCATTTCTATTACCAAGTGTGAAAAAAGGTTGCAGTTTCACAATCTTTGAAGGTTCAAAGATATCTCTGCTGTCATTTGTTCCATGTGCTCGTTTATTGAAGAGATTTGTGGGCAAACTAATTCACTGGGTAAATCAATGTATACTTTACTGTGTAAAATTTTGTGTGAGATTGTAATACCAATAAAAAAGATCAAGCTGTGAAAAGCTTATGTTATCACCTTAGAAACAATTAAAGATTGTTTGTGTGTGTGTGTGTGTGTGTGTGTGTGTGTGTGTGTGTGTGTGTGTGTGTGTGTGTGTGTGTGTGTGTGTTTTCTCTTTGAGTGTGTGTGTGTGTGTGTGTGTGTGTTGTGACCTACTTCCGTCCTCATAATTTCTTGTTTCGTTTGCCAAAATGTATTCTGCCAAAATGTATGTGTCTGTAAATATCTGGTCCAAAACTTGAGCAGATATTTAATTTGTATAAATTTTTTTTATTGCCCATAATTTATATCGCTTATGGAAGTAATTGCAAGCTTTTAATTTTAATTAAAAAGCAGTTTGGGGTAGTCTGTGAATTTGTGAAATTTTCTGATAATCATTTCAAATTAAATGGTTTGAAAATTGGATATTATTTGTACCTTGTAAAGTTCTGCAGCTCTGCATACTGAGATTAGTTCAAGATACAATTGTCACTGTTTTCTTACTACTAGAATTTATACTGTAAAAAAAAAACACCTGTATTTTGCAGAAGGCAAGTAAAAATTTGTAATTTCTTGTATACAGTTCAAGAGGCTATTAGCGGACTTATAATCTTTTATGTTTTTTGTCTATCAAATTGTATAATCATTTCTTGTTTAACCGCAAATATGCTATTTCGTACATTTATTTATAGTCACTGAGCACTTTATTAGGGACACCTGTACACCTGCTCTATTACTCATAGATCTACTCAGCCAATTGTGGCAGCAGAACAGTCCATAAAATGATGCAGATTCAAGCCAGCAGCTTGGGTTAATGTTCACATCAACCATGGGAATAGGGTGAAAATGTTATTTCATGTCATTACAGTGGTATGATTGTTGATGCCAGACCGGCTGGTTTGATTATTTCTATAACTGCTTCCATAACACATTTTCAACTACATCAATCAGTAGAGTTGACACAGAATGGTGCAATAAGGAAAGACTTTTATTGAGTGGCAGTTTTGGTGGACAAAACACCTTACTGATGAGAGATCAACAGAGAATGGCCAGACTGCTTTGAGCTGACAGAAAGGTAACAATAACTTACATAACCTCTCTGTACAATTATGGTGAGCAGAAAAGCATCTTGGATTGCACAAAATGTCAAAGCTTGAGAACAACAACATGTGGACTTTTTATTTCTTTCAACCAATAACAAAAAACTGGAAAAACATTGCCAATGAATTGTAATTTCTTGTAAGATGATATAGTCAGAATTTGGAGGTAACAGCATAAATCCATGGATCCAACCACCTTGTGTCAACAGTCCAGGCTGGTCAAAGTGGTGTAATGGTGTGGGGAACACTCTGGGCTGTCAGCTATTGCCCATATGAATGTTTTACTGATGTGCATTCCAAAGATAAATTTACTCATCTTTTTGTGAGCTACAATTCTAATGCACCTTGCCAAAAGGGAAAAGTAATCTCAAAGTGGTTTTATTAACCTCAAAAATGAGTGTGGTAGAGCATGAAAGTATACCTGAAAAATCTGGAGGAATTGATGATGAAATTATATCAGCATGGAGCACAACCTTGAAAGAATATTTCAAACATATTGTAGAATCCATGCCATTGAGAATTGAGGATGTTCTGAAAGCAAAATTCGGCTAACCCAGTAATTCTATAATGTTCAGAATAAACTTTACACAATGTAGTTTTATATATAAATTTCATATAATTTATTTATTAACGATTCTCTCTAAAATGATGGAACTTTTTAAATGCACTGGAATAATTTCTATCAATATCTTGAACTTTTAATATCAAATTGTATCTGGCATGTAGGTTATCTATGAAACAAACAAATTAACTTCACCTACCCTGAGATTTGTTTTAATATTTGACTTTATGCATTCTTTTTTGTTGCTTTATTTGCATTTATTTTTCAAGTTGTCATTATCAACTGATATCATTCTTTATTGCTCATGGGAAGGTTAAACCTATACACTGTCTGTGTACAGTTTTGGCATTTTTGTTTGACATTGTTGTCTTTCTTTTACTTTATTTGTGTGAATCTAATCGAATGATTTCACAGTTAAACTAATTGTAATTAAATGTGTATTTGTTGTTGTCACAATTAATGTTTCAATTTGTTTGATTACCTCTCTTGACATATGTGCGTGTTTATTGGTTTGTGATCTTGACTGAGTTATCTTACTGATTGTAAAGGCAGAGAAAAAGAGCTTTGTGTAATTTCTTGTAAAGATGGGGTTGGTCCTTGCATACATTTTAATTGCATTTTAATGCAGTTTCTTCTAGAGCTCACAGACCTCTTTAAGTCTTACTTCTACTCTGAGAAAAAATCAAAATCTTATAATTCTCACAAAGTAGGAGTATTATTCTGTGGTTTTTCCCCTTCACCTAAAATGACCAGTCTGTCTTGGCAGTGAAGTACTGCATCCCTACAGATACAGCACCTACAGTACACTGAGCCTGAATAACACATTACTGTAATGACACTACTTCTCAAAGAAAAACACCTCCTAATGGCATTTGCCCTAATGATGTCCATTAACCATTAGAATCATTAGAAAGTAATGGGGAAATTGCTAATGGAAACCATATTGGTTTTTTCAACCACCATCAGATGATAGAAATTGCACTTCTATCCTGAACTCTATTTAGATGTTTATTTCAATGCTTTTTGTCTTATTATTTATATGCAAGTATTATTTTTTTTTTATAAAATTTTATTTCAAATGTAACTTCAGCTTTTATATTGCATCTTGTAAATTTTGAAAGCAAAGAAAAATGCAATTTCTTTATTTTCTCTTAAAATTGTTTGGGCTTAAAGTCCACTGGTTGTGTTTTAAAGGGGTTGGTCTTTACTGCTTGAAATCTCTGATGCTTCTATTAAAAAATAAAAATAAAAATAAGGCAACTTTTCACAATCCACATCTCAAGTTTATAGATATGCTGCTAGATTCTGTGCAATAATTGTATTTATTAAACCATTAAAATTAATAGTTATTAATAGATAGTTATTAATTATTAATACATAGTTATTAAACTATTGTGTTTAAATAAACCATTTGTTCTAAAAAAGATCCAGCAATCTAAAATAATAATGTTTTAATAATAAATATTTATTACAATTATTACCCTTATACAATTATTGCCTTAAAGCACATTTAAAATCTGTACCTCTCTGTCATTCATCATTTCTTTTCCCTTACAGGCTGCTAAACTTCCAATGTCGATTATAATTGTTGGAGTTGGCCAGGCTGAGTTTGATGGTAAGAATGAAGATCCTTGAGCATCCTTATAGTTTGTCACACCCAAAAAGTTTAATACTACAAGATCAAACTTATAAAAAATAAAAATTTGCAGCAGTGCTTCCATGATTGTAGCCAAATAAAGAGCATTAGGTATCCTCTGATTGTGGAGGTTTGGGGGTTTGGCTACTAAGCAGATGTCAACCTGCTGGAGTAAACAGCTGTTGAATGTAATAAGCATGGGGAACCATCTGCCTTCAGTGCTCATTTTCATTCCGTTTTTTGGTTTGTTTTTATTTGGGGTTTTTTATAACATTGACATGGTAATATAATGACAGATAATTTTCTCTTTTCAGCCATGGTTGAGCTTGATGGTGATGACATTAGAATATCCTCAAGAGGAAAGCTGGCAGAAAGGGACATTGTTCAGGTAGCATCAGAGTTTCTACTACATAAAGCTACTTGCACTTAAAATCTTTTGTTTTTAAAATTGGTTATGATCTCATGCTAAACATTTATAAATGTAGCCACATTTGGTAATGTCACATGTTACAAAGAGCTCATTTGCATGTTAACACTAAATATGGCTCATTTTATTCTAGCTGAGCAGAAATGCAGTACAAGTGTAAATGCATGTGCTTATAATCAGGATAGTAATAGCCAGGTATAAATGGGGTCTCTTAGTCATAGAACATTTGAAACATCAAATAAAGACTTTTTATGCGTGTGTGGAGAAATTACACATTGCACATTGCAAACTGCATTTACCTTTTCATTATGTCGAAACAGTTTGTGCCATTCAGGGACTACATGGACCGGACAGGGAACCATGTTCTCAGCATGGCGCGGCTTGCCAAAGATGTCCTGGCAGAGATTCCTGACCAGTTAATTTCTTACATGAAATCGAGAGGCATCAAACCCAACCAAACTCCATCAGACTGTAGCCCTTCTGTGCTTAGTCCAACCGCTACTATCTGAGTATACACAGGTCCTGTTCAGGCCAGAACAAACATGCAATGGCCTCAGACCTTCCTCACCACATCTGGATCTTTCTTAAAACCAATCCAGCAGTCTCTTTATAAGTGAACAAGCTATACAGAACAAATAAACAAGCAGTGGCCACTGGGTATGGCTCATACTCCTTTCAGAGTCTGAACAGCATCTAGTGAGACTCTGAGTTTATCTGATTTGTTTCAGTGGTGAGAACACTTTTGGATTTTAAAACTGTACAATATGAATATTTCAATACCTGGACAAAACCTGCCTATTCTTCTGTGCATAGTTTGCGTTGTCCTTTTGGAGATTGTTCATGTTCAATTTGAGACTTATAGATTTTTTTTTAGGAGTGTGGGCATCCTAAATGAGAGAGGCTCCAGAGGCAATTGACAGGTTTCTACTTTTATTTATTTATTTCTTATACATCACAGCAGCGTCAGTATAATTTTGTACAATCATTGTTTTAGGACAGATTAATGTCAGTGGGCATGCCAACCAGAGTTATAGGATGTGTAAATATATTCCTAGTGTTTGCAAACAGGTATCAAATTATTTTAATATTATTATCATTATCATTATTATTATTATTATTATTACAACACAGATCATAGATTATTGTATGGTGCCCTTGATAGGCTTGAATGTTTTAGTTATATTCCTTTGGAGATGCATTTGGGGAATGGGGTTTCTGATATAATTTTTTAGCTGGCATCTCATTGCAGACTTGTGTTGCAATTTTGTGAAAATATGGAAATGTATTCAGGTATCAGGAGATCATTTAACAAAATCCATAAACCCAACTGCATGAAAAGTTTTCTTAATAATCAAAAATTTCTAAAGCAGATTATATATATAACATTGTCGATTACTGAATATGCTTCAGGAAGTACAACTCTCATTTAGACTATGTATAAGGTTCTTGCTATCTTTGGTCATTTACATAAAAAACATTTCTAAGGCCCATGTTGAATTCACTAAGCAAAACTAAAATAATTTACTAATAGTCTTATTTCTAGCTTTGACGATTATACAGTAAATGAGTGTTAAGTTAGAATAGGTGCTTACTGAGAGACTTAAGGTGTAACAATTTTCATGAACAGCAGGGCTTAATTGCGTTCACTGCCGTTTCATGACGTGCATCTGCAACAATGCTGGAATTTTGCCCCCAATTTTTATGCATTTTAAACTTTGAGCTCTCACTTTTCTATTTAAATTCTCAGTAATAAATATGAGATAGACTTTGAGATTGGACAGATGTAATTTTTTTATATGCCTAAATGTTGACTCTAAACTAATAATAAACATAAAATTATTTGGTTGCATGGAATTTTCCAATTCCATTCAACACCGGCTTTATGTGGTTTTTGTTATGACCTTTGATTTCATTAAACACAATTAGTCCATTAAATCAAAGTCTGCTTGATAGAGTTACCTGAGCATTTTTACATCCTGCAAAATTGGTCCCTCCCTATTGTGATGATCTTTATTGATGTTTTGATATAAATTGGGTGCAATAACTGATGTCTCTTAAATGTTTAATAAGGATATGCATG
Source organism: Silurus meridionalis (assembly GCF_014805685.1). Classification (NCBI taxonomy): domain Eukaryota; kingdom Metazoa; phylum Chordata; class Actinopteri; order Siluriformes; family Siluridae; genus Silurus; species Silurus meridionalis. The sequence continues at coordinate 16,726,100 of NC_060900.1, forward strand.
TTAAATAACCTTATGTTGTTACTATTTGCATTTAGCCTAGTCCTGAAAATGATCTGGTCAACCTGAGAAAGTGTGTTTTTCATCAAAGTAGTAGGTTTACTTTAGATGGCACCTTTTCATCAACCAATTTTGTAGCAGTATTGTCACAATGAGCATGTATAGTACTTTTGACTTATCAGACCATCTGATACTATACAATCATGCACATTATTTTGGGAAACTGTTACCAGGGAAATGCATGAATAAATCATTAGTCACTCATGCATTGGTTTGTTTTGTTAAATTCCTTTTTTTGGTTGTTTTGAATTAGTCCAATTTTGGTGTATTCTAATTAGATTTTAATGAGTTCTTGATTTGTATAAATTTGTGTTGTATAAATTCATACACTGGATGATAATGGATTCAGCTCATAATGAAGACGAGCAAACAATTCTTTCATTACTAGATACTGACTTAGAACCTGTTAAAAAAAAAACATCTGCTTGAGGAGATAAGGGCAAGTGAAAAAACTTCTACAGATGACATGTAGAGACAAATTCATTGACAAGGAGCCACCCATCAAGTGCCAATGCTTGCTCTATTAAATGTGCATACGGGGACTAAAAAATCTGAAGGATTTTGTGAAACTTGCTTCCTCCTTCTCACATGCAGCCTTAAAGTGATAGGTCATCCAGTGTAGCTTTTCAGCACAACCTCATCGTTGGGGCTCAGTTTTTTTTGTGCTCCCCCCTCTTATACATCTCTCTAGATCTCAGTCAATATGCATGAACAGTTTTCCAAACCAAGCATAAAGCATTGCTGTCGTCATTTCCATGTTTTTTTTTTTTTGTCAAGTTTGTAATGGATTATCTTAAAAGGAATAAAAACATGCCAATTTTTGCAAAGGATATAAATACTGTTTGTGTGTTCAATAATAAGGCAGCAGCAATCAGTACTAAAGTCTAAGTTTGTAAAAAGTAAAAAAGTTCGATTTGATATATTCCTAGTTGCAAAAAATGCCCAGATAAATGTGTTACATGCAAAGGTTATTCAATCCATTTTTATTTATTAGCATGAAAATATTAAATTTAGTTTTTCTTAGGTAAAGTTATTGCTGGTACATAGGCATGTACATCCTTTCACTGGATTTTGGTCAATAATGTGTCACCTGCACAACACTGTCTCTCAAGTCTCAAGAGTCTCTTTTTCTTTTTATTTATTGGTTTGTTTGTTTTTTTTCAGATCTGGTGTGCCAGTATGAAAATACCTTGCAACAAAAGGACCCTGACAAAACAGCTTTAGTGCTTCTAAATGTTTAAGCACTTTTTTAAAAATGTTTTTCAAGTGCAAAAAAAAAATTGAAGGAAGGTTCTAAAATGTAATGAAGTGTGGTCTAGTGGTTAAGACGCAGCGCTCTTACCGCTGCGACCCGGGTTCGATTCCTGGTCAGGGAACCATCCCCAGCCACTCTCAGTGCCGGTCCCAAGCCCGGATAAATTGGGGAGGGTTGCGTTAGGAAGGGCATCCAGCGTAAAAACATGTGCCAAATCAAACGTGCGGAGGATCCGCTGTGGCGACCCCTAACGGGAGAAGCTGAAAGAAAGTTTTATAAATGTCAGCCGTGTTAGTGTGAACGTCTTGTTCAGCCCGTTCTTCTACATCATCTCCTTATCCTCCAGGATGTATTAACTGCAATTCTGACACATCAGCCTCTTTAGAAGTATGAGAAACAACATTGCTTTATCTAGCTTTATTTCTCTCTCTCTCTCTCTCTCTCTCTCTCTCTCTCTCTTTTTCTCTCTCTGATTGCAAAGAACATAAAAAGATTTTCAGGATGACAGCCTGTTGTCAAACCATTCTGAATAGAGACAGGTCTGAGCAAATGATGAGCTGCCTTTACTGATAGTGAATTATAGTTTGTTGTCCAAAGTCTCTCTGCAGATGTTCTGTACAGAGAATCTAATTGAAATCATTCATTATTGTTCACAGTGTGGCTGATATATTGTGTATTGCAAAGAGCCTTGATTAGCAGTGTGTAAAGGTCAAAGCCAAGCAGTTTCAGGTATGCATGCGTAATTACCTGGACTGTTTATCTGTCATTCCAAAAAGCATCTCTCTTCAACAACACCAACATTTTATGAAGCGTTAGGCTTATAGGAACAAGAAAGTACTGCCAGGTTTATTTGTCCATCTGGAAAATGTTGAATGAATTCTTGAGAAGAATGCATATAACAATCACATTATGATAAGAGGGATATGACAATCACATTATGATAAGATTACAAATAATTGTGCATCAATTATACAAAATAAACAATTAGACATAAGACAAATAATAAAATTCTTATTGATGAGTGTCAAGATAATACCTGATGGTTCTGTTATACCATAGGCTGCTGTTATGTTGCAAAAAAGAGATAAGAGTAATTGCCAGACAATACAAAGTTATTCTGATTAAATGCCTTTATACTGTACTATATATAAAGAAACAAGTCTGTACTGTTTAAAACGTATGGAAATGGCCTCTTCCAGGACAACCCTGTGTCCTGCAAGACAGAATGCCTTCTTTATCTGCAGAACACAATGGCTCATTGAATGCCATATAAAGTATATGCCATAACAATCACAGTCACCAGATCTCTATTAAACAAATACAAGATTCTGATTCCTTTCTTCACCAATATTTGAGAGAATATCTATAGAAACATAATGTTAAGCTGATCTAATGCCTCATTGTGTCCCAACACCCTTCTAAAACACTTCAGGTTGGTTACCTGCATATTGTGTATAACAATGGGAAATTTTGAGAATATAAAGTATTCACAATTACTTAAGCCTGCAGTATCTGTGGTGTGGTGCCCCAGTTAGATGTTTTGCTGAAAGGGAGAATTTTGTATAGTCCACTATGTTACAAAACCCTAATGCTGTTTATGAAAATGGCCATGAGCCACTAATGCTTTTAAGACACAATAAGAAAAAGCACTCAAAGATGGAGAACTCAAGAAACAGGCAAACATTACCTGGGATTTAGGGCAATCTAATTCTAAATATAAACTGTAATAATACGTGTTAAACTTTTTTGTAATACGCGTTTGTCAAACCTCATTCCTTTACTCATAAATATCTTTCATCCTTAATGTCTGCATTGATCAAATCAGCTTGCATGTTTTTGTTGATAGTGTTGATAAAAAGTTAAATATGAGATCTGAATAATAAGATGTATGCAATGCAGAAAATAATATTGACAATACTGAATATTTAATATTAATAATATTGATAAATATTAATTAATATTAATTTCAAAATTAACATTAGAGATAACAATTCGAAGGCTAGGCTACTAAGCAAATAACTCAAAACATATTTAAGTTTTTTAAGGTTATAAATGAAAGGTCTTTGATTTTAAGATACTAAACCATTATGATTCTGACCCTTAATACAACTACAAAGTATAAACATGAAAACGGATTCAAAAGTCTCACTTTGTCTAATTACAAAACAAAGTGCGAAGCTTTGCCTGATGTGTTAACCATATGCATTGTGTAGGTGGAGGCAAGATGTACAGTGTTAACACAAACACCTGGGCAAAAGGTGTGTGTGTGTGTGTGTGTGTGTGTGTGTGTGTGTGTGTGTGTGTGTGTGTGTGTGTGTGAAAGAGATAGTGAGAAAGAAAAACTGAGAGAGGAGAGAGACAGACAGAATGATAGACAGACAGACAGACAGAGATTCTTGGTGGTGCTGCTTGATGGAAGTGCTATTTGGGGCTTGAATGTGATATAGTGAAGATGTTTCACATGTCTTTATTGTTGTAAGAAGGGAAAATTAGTATGTAGTTTAAATGAAATGGAGAACATACATTATCTCACAAAAGTGAGTACACCCCTCACATTTCAGCAACCATTTTAGTATATGTTCTCAAGGGACGATACCGTAGAAAATTCTATGATATCTTCCCTTGAGAACATATAAAAAATAGTTGCTGAAATGTGAGGGGTGTACTCACTTTTGTGAGATATTGTATGTTGACTTTCTTTCCATATAGTTGGAATTGTTTTAAAATTCCATTTGGTTTAAGTTGACTTCTCACAATTGGGGATTAGTCAACATCTTTCACACATTGTTATCATTATTACTGGTATTATCATTGTTATTATTATCATCACTATTATTATTATTCTTGTTGTTTTTTTGCTGTTGCTGCAAATGGTAATGGATTTGGATATGCACTACCTTTGTATGAAGGACACGCAATGAAATTGGTATCTGATTTAGAGTAATTTCTTCAGGAGTGCAGAAAATGTGTGCTGCGCACACACATTTTCTGCACTCCACAGAAGAAATTACTCTAAATCAGATACCAATTTCATTGTGTAATAGGATATAACATAACAGGAAGTGAACTGAATAACAATGAGACTGACATAATTAAGATGTGTTAAATAATGTGAATGTTAACAGCATCTAAAATATGTCTAAGTGGAAAGCACAACTGTACATTACATATTATCAAATAATGTTTTAGCTCCAAATAGTTTCCATTTCAAGAACATGGTGCATTTCATGTGAATAAAAATTAATGGGAATGAGAAGAAGCCATTTCCAAATAATAAAAAATGGTGTCTAGAGACAAATACATTTTGTGCAAGCAGTGCAACCGCCAGGAGTATGAATAATGATAAAATGAATGATGTATGTGGACAGGCCAGTGCTGATTGCATTGTCACGTATAACTGGAATAGATATACTGTATGCTATATCTGTATGCTAATTATTATTAGTAAAATTAAATCATGTTGGGTTTTTTTTTTAGAAGACATTACAGCAGGAACATTAACAATTGTTTTTATCAAAATGATGTTGACATTTTAGAAGACATGAAGATAAATATTTTACTTTTGCCAATGTCTAAGGGTTTATGAATGACATTACTTTTTTGTTTCTTTTTTTTATATATATAAATGCATTAGTGACTACCTGAAACTGTCACTACAATGATTTGGCATTTACATTTAGCTTAGCAAGGTTACCTAACAAAGTTTGTATTAGACATATAAACATATTTCTACATAATTGTAAAAGTATCAAGTCATGGAAAAGAAAAACTGGAAAAAAAACCATTTGATTTTTATTTTTTTATTTAAATTTTTAGAACCAAACATAACCTCAGATGACAACAAACAAGCAAACACATCAGATTTCAATATGCATGCTTTTTCAAAAAGTTATATATTCCATACATTTAATAGAAGCCAATATTAAGAAACCAAATGGGAAAAACATGAATAATATTTTTTCTCTATATCTTTTTCTTCTTGTAGAGGATGAAATTAGTTTAACTACATACTGAAATGTATTCCTTTTGTCAGCTGAACATATTTGTTTGTATATAGAAGTTTGCAATGATCAAATAAGTGTTGTTTTAGGCCCTAGGATCTATGTTCTAACTGTATTGTATTCTACATATTTTGAAATCTTATAGTGAGAGCCGTTGTTCTTTTCACAAAGAAGCAGGGTGACTTTTACTTCTAAAACAAATGGCCTTGGACAGCAGGCTTATGTTATAGTATTACAGAGTGTCCAGGGAATTGGGACGCTTTAAAACTTTGCTGAGCAAGGTGGAGATTATGTCAAATTATGTCAATTTTCTTTGGAATGTGCTGCTGCTGTAGATATTAGAATCTGCCAAGTTATGAATACAAATCCTGGAGGTAGCACCAATTTAGATGTAAATTTCGATAATGCATGATGCATGTACAGGTGCAGAATATTGTGTCCATACATCTAAACAAGACTTAAAAATGTTAACATTGCTTTTCAAGCCAGTGTTTGAGCTAGATTATGATAAATTAGAAATAAGAAAATGATTTAAAATTAAAATATTTGGATAAAAAATCTAAATGAACCCTTTTTTGCTAAGTCACTGATATAAATGGATGGTTATAAATTTCACCATGGTTACCTTATATTATGCTTCGATATGAACATAACAATAAGCCTTTGAATTTCTCTCTCTCTCTCTCTCTCTCTCTCTCTCTCTCTCTCTCTCTCTCTCACACACACACGCACACACGCACACAAAACACACATCCTTCCCTTCCTTGCATGCTTGCTCATTATTATGGCTTAATTTATTCTGTGTTGAAGCCCCTGGTGTACAGCTCATCACAAGGCGTTGCAGTGAACAGAGTCACTGCTCTATGCCTTATTGATATGCCCGTGACCACACTCCCAAGTCCTTGCTGAAATTTAGCTTTGTAAAATGTCCTATTTTCAGGAGAAGGCTTGAGTTGCATACCTCCAGTTGTGATAATTGTGCCTCTGTGCCATGTCAAAGCAGAGAGGAGGGGTGTGACAACGATGCATAGATGAGGCCTGTGATGTGCTGTTCTGACTCTTTCAATTATTTTCTGATTACAGATCAGTGGGAGATCCCTGTACAAATATAGACTGTCAGTGCAGCAGTGTTAGTAAGATTAACAACTAAGTATGTAGTGTTTTAAAGCATAGACATGGTCAGAATAATAGAGAAATATAGTCATGAAAATATACATTTGGGTGATGTTACAATTCTGCTGCATAATCATAGAGAAATTAAATAAAAAATATTTGAAGTGTAAAGTCTGGATTCATAAGTCAGATGAAAATGTTGTTACAGGAGCTGGAGATATTATTCAAATGCAGGATATCTGCGGCATATTTAGCAATTATCAGATTTTTCATGTGGCCTGACACATACCGGTCTGTGGCATGGAAGCACTCACACTGCTGCACCTCTCAGCCTCTGAAACCAAGGGTAAAACAAAATGGCTTGAAACAAAGCCATTAGGTTTCACCCTGCTGCCCTGCTGTGGGTAAAAGCCATATCTGCAGTTTGCCTTCATTTATCTTCTACTTTGCCAAAACACCTTCAGATGTCTAGCTCTCTGTAGAAAGCAATCTCTGTAGAAGTGAGTCATACAATGGGTGAAAACACAGCTGTAGGCTTCCAAACAGTGCAGTACGTCTATCAAGTGTTGGAAAAAAAAAAAAGGTTTATGTAAATGATTACAAATTCATAGTGGTTCCCAGCGGAATGGTTAGGTTTTTGAAACAATCTGTAAGAACAATGCAATTTAATCGTTCCTTAGTGTAATATATTATAAATCGCAACACTACTGCAGGGTGTGCTGATGAACGTTTTAAATACTACTGTAATAGTTGAAAAGCAGCTTCCGTATGCAATTATGCACATTATATTTTTTTGTCTCAAGATCTAGTCCTCCATTTTTCTCCAGTAACACAAATTGGTCTTAAATGCATACTGTACACACAACTGTAAAAATTGGTAATATGTTATTTAAGGACAGTGTTCACAGATCTAAACCTACATAAGCTCTTATATTAAACTGACTTAAGTGTTCTTTTGGTAAGTCTGAGTCACATACAGTATGGTTATGCATCATGTCAAACATCAAACTCAACTCCAATTTAAGATACAAATATTACATTTTTCTCATATGTATTTCTCATGTTAGATTGTCTTTTTTTGTTGTTTGTTTGGCAAATGTTGTTTGTTTGGCAAATTTTGTTATGCAAAATGTCTTTCATTGCTTGTCTCCATCAAAAACATAGCTTCATGCCAGTATAAATACATTAGGGTCTAGGAACACTAGCAATCTAAAGCTATTTTATAGAGAAGAGATCAGATAAGCCAAGGTTTCTTGTAATTAGCTTTTTAATTAGTTCAATTAGTTTTATTAATTAGTACTTGGTGAATAAGAAGGTCTTTAGTCTTTGTTTGAAACCAGTGATGCAGCTGTTTGAACAGTCTTCCTTTTACCTTGAAGAATGGTGGGTGGAGTTGAGCTGCTGCCCTACAGACTTTGAAAGAGGTAGGCAGGGTCTAACTGTGGCTTTTTAGGCAAGCAGCAGTGATTTAAACCTGATGCATGCAGCTACAGAAAGCCAATCTAGGGTTTTTTGCTATGTGGTGATATAGGAGAAGTTAGGGGAGTCCTACCATCTAGAGATTACTTAGCAGCCTCAGTGAAGAGAGCATGTCAAAACCAGCTGTTAAAGGAGAACCCCATGTTCAGGTTATTGATATAATAAGAGAACTATAGTAGGTTGTCCAGAACTATCATATGTTTGCTTGGGTTCATAACAATTGTAATTATTGTAATAGCAATTAATTGTTGTAATTATTGAACAATTCAAGTCAGAGTAAACAATCCTTAAAATCATTACAAACCAGACCGGCTGGTTTGAGTATTTAAAAACCTCATCATTCTTGTGTGCCAAGTACATATATTTACAGTGTGTTACTGTAGAAGAGGGGCTACAGGCTACAGTGTGCACAGACTCGCAAAGCCTTAACAGTTGATCGTGTCAAGTTCCACTAAATTCCAGGAGATCAGCAGGTTCGGAAATACTTAAAATGGCCTCTCTGGCGCCAGTAACCATTGCCAGTGCCAGTGTCACTGAGATCACATTTTCTCAGTTCTGGTGTTTTATGTGAACATGAACTGAAACTCTTGATCTGTATCTCAATTTAATTAGTTTTATATGTATAGAACTTTTAACAATGAACATTGTTTTGAGGCAGCTTTACACAGATAATGCTGTAATAAATAATAAGTTTGTCTTTAATGAGCAAACTGGTGGCGACTGTAGTAAGGAAAAAGTCCCTAAGATGGCATAAGGAAGAAACCTTCAGAGGAACCAGACAAATGTCCGTTTATTACAGCTAAAGGATGTTGAGATGTGCAGTGATGTTGATCAAATGCAAACTGTAGTCCTGGGTCAGTGTAGCAGACTGTTGACATTAAATATAGTCCAAATCCATCCTCAAAGCTCCTGTGTTACTCTGTAATTTCATGGATCCCCAGGCCGTGATATGCAGGATTGGAAGTTGTTCCCATATAATTAGGCTATTAGATAATTGCATGACAGAATAAAGTGACTGTTGATGGTATATTTTAAACTAAAATTTTAATATGCTCATTTTACTGTGTGTCAATTTGGTAATAATAAGAGATAATGGCTGTTGTGTCACAAATGGAATACAACATCATAAAATGGACCTTGCATATCAATGAGAATGCGAGCTGATCTCAGAGCATGGTCTGTGTGTTAATGTGAAAGCAACATCACAGAGAATGCGTAGAGTTTCAAGATAGCCCAGGCATATTTATTCTTTATGAGCACATAGGGACTATTCTGGAACTACATTAAACAACACTGTTCTCACTGACTAGCCTTACAAGCAGCACATATAAAATGCATGGGAATGAAGGAGCAAATGGACAATCTCTGAACTTAAGTCTGTATGTGAATGTGTATGTGTATAAACCAAAGAAGGAGCTCAAATTTAGTCGACCTATTAAAACAAATTGTCAGCAGGGAAAAACTGTCAATGCATTATTAATGTTACAGTAAAGCACTATGTTGTGTATTTTAATTCTGAATCCCAATGATGGACAAATGTAGTCTACACAGTATACACAATACACAGATTGATAATTGGTACCTTCTAATTTGTTGGTCAAGGAAAATTAGAGCACAATGCTAGCATTTATGTAAAATACATCACAAAATTTCTAGTTAAGTAATAATAAGAGAGTATTAAAAAATAACAAAGCAGATAAAATAACAGAGGATGTTGTCCTGCTGTGCTAAAGACTTCTTAGTGACTGATGTCGGCTCAATTAAAGAATTTTGAAACATCCATTAAAAAAACAATATAAAAGATGAAGTGATCCAGAGTTTCCAAGAAAATAAATACTTGCATACATAAAGTAAAATTAGAAGAATAAGATGGTGGAAACTGAAGGAGGAAGACTGTAGTGTGAGATTCAGGGAAGAGGTCAGACAGATGCTCGGTGATGGTGAAGAGGTGCTGGATGATTGGGCAACTACTGCAGAAGTGATAAGGGAGACAGCAAGAAAGGTACTTGGTGTGACATCTGGAAATAGAAAGGAAGACAAAGAGACGTGGTGGTGGAATGAGGAAGTGCAGAAGAGCATAAGGAGAAAGAGGTTGGCAAAGCATAATTGGGATCGACAGAGTGATGTGAAAAGTAGGCAGGAGTACAAGGAGATGCGGCAGCAGGTAATGAGAGATGTGGCAAAAGCCAAGGAAAAGGCATATGAGGAGCTGTATGAGAGGTTGGACACTAAGGAGTGAGAAAAGGATTTGTATCGATTGGCCAGGAAGAGGGACCGAGCTGGGAAGGATGCGCTGCAAGTTAGAGCAATAAAGGATGGAGATGGAAATGTGTTGACTAGTGAGGAGAGTGTGTTGAGAAGATAGAGGGAGTATTTTGAGCAGCTGATGAACGAGGAAAATGAGAGAGAGAGAAGGTTGGATTATGTGGAGATGGTGAATAGGATTAGTAAGGGGGAAGTGAGAGTAGCGATTAAGAGGATGAAGAGTGGAAAGTCGGCTGGAGTGGTGGACATACTGGTAGAAGCATGGAGATGTTTAGGCCGTGGAGTTTTTAACAAGATTGTTTAACAGGATTTTAGAGGGTGAGAGAATGCCTGAGGAATAAGGGATATGAGCAGACCTGCAGTAACTACAGGGGAATTCAGTTGATCAGTCACAACATAAAGTATGGGAAATAACTAGTGAGTAGTAAAAGCCAGGCTGAGAGAAGAGGTGACCATCTGTGAGCAACAGTATGGTTTTATGCCGAGGAAAAGCACCACAGATGCAATATTTGTTTTGAGAATGTTGATGGAGAAGTATAGAAAAGGTGTGAAGGAGTTGCATTGTGTGTTTGTGGATTTAGAGAAAGCGTACGACAGGGTGCCAAGAGAGGAGTTGTGGTATGGTATGAGGAAGTCAGGTGTGTCAGAGAAGTATGTGGGAGTGGTGCAGGACATGTATGAGGACAGTGTGACAGCAGTAAAGTGTGCAGTAGGAACGACAGACTGGTTCAAGGTGGAGGCTGGACTGCATCAAGGATCGGCTCTGAGCCCTTTCCTGTTTGCAGTGGTGATGGACAGGTTGACGGACAAGGTCAGACAGGAGTCTCCATGGACTATGATGTTTGCGGATGATATTGTGATTTGTGGTGAGAGTAGGGAACAGGTTGAGAAGAGCCTGGAGAGGTGGAGGTATGCACTGGAGAGAAGGGAAATGAAAGTCAGTAGGAGTAAAACAGTGTACATGTGTGTGAATGAGAGGGAGGGCAGTGGAGTGGTACATTTGCAGTGAGAAGAGGTGGAGAAGGTGGAGGAGTTCAGGTACAACAGTGCAAAGTAATGGAGAGTGTGTTAGAGAAGTAAAGAAAAGAGTGCAGGCAGGGTGGAGTGAGTGGAGAAGAGTGGGAGGAGTGATTTGTGATAGAAGAGTATTTGCAAGAGTAAAAGGGAAAGTTTATAGGACTGTGGTGAGACCTGCGATGTTGTATAATTTAGAGACAGTGGCATTGAGTAAAAGACAGGAGGTGGAGCTGAAGGTAGCAGAGCTGAAGATGTTAAGGTTTTCATTGTGAGTGACGAGGATGGACAGGATTAGAAATAAGTTTATTAGAGGGACAGTGCATGTAGGACATTTTGGAGACAAGGTGAGGGAGGCGAGATTGAGATGGTTTGGACATGTGCAGAGGAGGGACATGGGGTATATCGGTAGGAGAATGCTAAGGATGGGGCCACCAGGAAGGAGAAAAAGAGAAAGGCAAGAGAGGCGGTTTATGGGTGAGGGAAGACATGCATGTAGTTGGTTTGAAAGAAGCAGATGTAGAGGACGGGGGGTATGTAGACAGATGATCCGCTGTGGCGACCCCTAATGGGAGAAGCCAAAAGAAAAAGAAGATACATAAAGTAAAATTGAGCTAATAGTTATTTCTTTTAAATAACATTTTAACTATTTAGGAATTAACTCGGAAAAATTTCCATGCCTGTGGGAAATATGTAGACAAAGCCTTATGGGGTGCATCATCAATTCTTTAGGGATGAATACATGATGTGTAACTAAATCACTACATTGCTTGTTATTTACTGCCATCTACTGACAATTCATTTGACCTACAGGTATGCCAGTAAAAAAAAAAAAAAAAAAAAAGCCACACAAGTTTATTGAAAACCATGGTAAGAAACGTTAAATACAATTTTAAATATTTATTAAATACATTTTTTTTTTTTTTTACCCACTCTTCAAATCCCATCCTTGTCTTATTTATTCTAAATTGCTAACCGTTTCTCTAACACATATCTTTGCCACAAAAATAACAATAGGGATCTTAATTGCTAATTTAAACCCAGTGACGGGCTGAACATTTCACAAAAGGGCCTTCAGTGCTGCCCTACCTGAATCACCAACATTATATGACACCACAAAAACCCTCAATATTATACAGAAACAGACCAGTATCTCATGCAAGGAGAATGAATGCTATTACTAAAGCCCAATGAGAACAATTCAACAAGATTCCTTTACTGCAGCCACATCTGCACCGCATACATCACCTCTAGCAGAAGCATCTATATTAACCTCATGACCCCAGGTATTCTGTGCATTTTTCTTACGATTTTCCTGAGGATATAATATAAAGGCAAATTGTGTGTTTCAGTGCAAATTTTACTTTGAACGAAAACACAAAAGTGTAAATGTTTTTTAAAGCTGAACTACTTGAACTATTTTAGCTGACCTTTCCTCACAATGTCCTACTTTTCTTGAAAAGTCTGTTTTGAATATGTTCTTGCAAATATATCTGCGACCAAATACATTTCTTCTCCTCAGCTATTAAATCCACACAAATATACTTTAGTTTGTGTAATTTGCTACAGATACGGTTTGTGAGCTCTGACCAAGGCGCTCTCTGAACATCCATTCGAAGGATGTAAAAATACAGATGTTTTTAGACGTTTGCTAGATGGCCTTAGAGTAGCCAAGTCTAAATCTCATTGTTAAAGCAACAACCTTAAAGCAACATGTACTTTGTGCTATAGGTGCCCTCTTAGCTGACTAAAGGCCTCATGGCAGATTTTGACCCTGGCAACACGTGAGGTGATGGCTGAAATCTGATTAGATAGAAACTCCAACGTAGACACTCTTTATAACACCTGAAAGAAATTATATGAAATGAAGAGTATGGACTATTGGGAATAATTGCATACATATTTATAGACAAAAAAAAATTAAAAATGCATGTCTTCTATTTTTTTTCTTCTTACACCCATTTTATTTAAGGACAAGAAAAAAAAATGTTTGGTGTCCCATCTGCCTTGGACCCAATGATACCAGAACAGAGTTTAGATAGGCCAAGACCAAAACTTTTGCACCTTATATTCACGTGTTGTTAATTATTATTAGTTAATATAACAATTAGCTCAATATACACAATCAACATTATAGTCCTCTGACACTGAGCATATTACCAACAGTCATGATCAAAAGTCAACCAAAACATAAGACTTTTCTTACTTTTTGGCTTTTTATTACTGTTCCATCGAAGATTTTTGCAAAAACATTTTGTGTTTCAAAATTTCAACATTATATACAATAACAAATGTATCAAATGGAAAAGAATGAAGTGATTCTCTATCTTAATATCGTAATACAATAATGGTTTCTATACTGTTGAAAAGGCTGACAGTTAACACCCATTACACCAGGCATAAACACATGACACATAATAGTTTTGGATTGAGCTACATTAAGAACTAAAACTGAATACATGATGTTGCAGAAAAGAACATGGTCTCAAAATGTCTTGCATTATGGCAATATTATAATAAGGTAAAAAAAATACTGAAAAAACTGTAACAAGGCAAGTTGTATTAGAGAGTGTAGTGGTTATCACTGTTGCAAAATCAACACAAAGCCTTGGATTAAACTAGAAGTTGTTTTGCTATATGAACAAGGCAAATAGTGAATCTGATTACTAGTATAAATTGACATCACACCAAAACAAAGAAACTTTTTCACTGCATTTTGACACTTTTGTAAATTTATTTTACTTCTGTAATGATGATGGACAGCTTATGTGTTGGTGTTTTTGTTTTTTTTCCCCCTAAATATTTTAGGTACCTATTTGGATTTAAGCCTCTGTATTGCAGCCTCAAACGGATCACCCTCAGGTTTTGGTATATTGATTGGCGTGAGTGGATACACCTCATGTAGACTCTGAAAGACTCCATGTTGACGTGTTAGTTCTTCCTCTGGAATAGTGAAGTTGTTGAGTAGCCACTGCTCGGTTTTCCCTCTCTCGGTTGTATTAAATGCATCTGATGATTCAGGATGTGTTTCAGATGGTGTTGAAGCTGCTAGAGTCATTACACAGCTGCTGCCATGGGGACTAATGCTGTCCATTAATGAGCATGTCACTCTGCAGTTAATGTTTCCCACTTTGAGGCTCTTCTTCCTGGGATTTTTGTTAGAGGTCCCAGTGGTAACTGTATCACAGGCTGAAAGTTTGCTTTTTGTAAAAATGCTTTTGTTATTAATATTAGGTGACCTTGGTCCTTCCATGGAAATGAGGGAATCGGTCTCATTTAGCGAGGTTGTTTCTGCCGATGTGTCCCGAGTTAGATTTAGACTCTTTCGAGAATTTTGAGCATTAACATCATGTGAGAGGTCTGTGCTCATGTCTAACAGAATGCAATTGGAGTCTACATCCACTTCAGAATCGACATCTACATCATCTTCTGCTTCCATAACATCTGAATCTCCATCATTATTGCATTGGAGTCTGGAGTTCTTTCCAGGTGATTCAAAAACAACCCCTCGAGGCACTGTGTGCAAAGAATGGGGAAGAAAGTTTCTTCTGAATGTAAAAGGCTGAACATTAGGCTTTGCCCTCATGTAGTGCTGTACTGACTCGGGTATCACCACGTCATGCCTCCTTTTGCGTCGGCACAGAAGAGAGGAGAAGTTCGGCATGCAGCTGCCCACAATCGGCACCAGTGAGACTGGACGCAAAGCCGAAACAAAATCCTCCAGCTCCTGGTAGGAGGAGTGGTCTGAATAGGGCACGACATGGACATTAGGGTGGCAGGAGACCACTGGGCGGCTTGTGGGCAGTATAGCGATTGTAGGTCGCTCTTTATTCCAGGCCAGCAGGTTTGATGCATTGACCTCGGACTGAGCAACGGCACGAAGACGCCCTGAGCCTGGCTCTGTGCTGAATACATCGGGCAGCTCCAACACCCGTAGGGTTTCTAGGCGCTTAATATCTACCTCCACCCAGGTCTTAAACTCCAGTGCCAACTGCACGAGCAGAGACTCTTTCCCCAGATCATACATGCCTGTATAGCAGAAAAATACACTTACACATCTTACACATTAAAAACTACTACACATTTTCTACATTATTTAAAAACCTGAAAAAGAACCATATGCCAAAAGAATGTAGAGAGACTCCCAATTTAGAGGATACATGCCTTTATTAAACTTTGCAACTTCGACCTGTATCCACCTGAGAAATTATATCCAAGCTTATGTCAGTAGTATTTTTCATCACAGACTTTCCAACAAGATGTTTGGGGTGACCTACAAAAACCCTTACTATGATCAAATTTACCTTTTTTTTACTGTATACTTAAATGGTTGTCGTTTGCAGGTATCTCAACCAGAAATTAGGTTATAAAGCTTAAAATCTGCCTACCCTGAAATATTGGAACGGTAAAGATTGTAGTTAAAGGTTGTGTACATTTAAAGATTCCATTTCAGCAGGGCACAAGAATGTCAGAAACATTTAAACAATCAGGACAATTTACTGAACTAATTAGGCTTATGAATGTTTAGCTACAATTGCACAACTATTCAAAAACTTGTCATGTCAGTCATTTTTTGGGACCGTTATATTTCATGTTGAGAACATTTTGGTATAGATTTAATCATATCCTGTTGGGAAAGTTGTTACATTTCTATCATGGGTGATACCTTCATTGACAAAAATAAACAAGAAAAAAATAAATAAAAAAATGTCTCCTTATCATTGATATTCCTTCTATTTAACACTTTTAATTAATAAAGCTTTACAAAGTGCAACAGAACTCAGCATGTGATGCATTTTAAGTATACTGAAACTGTCAATCTTACCAATGACCACAGTGTAGTTTGGATGACCTCGTATGATCTCCTTTATCTGCTGACAGGCTCGTTGGCGAGTAGGAATAGAACGTGTGGGATCACAGTTAGTGTTGTCCAAATAAAGCACATCGATGGTAGTGTTATTCCGGAGACACGGCTCACGCAGCATTGATGGAGTGTACCGAAAGTCACCTGTTAGAAGGTGTTGCATAGTAGAATTAAATACAAATACATGTTCTGCATACTGTTTTACAGACTGCTTTACATATAATCAATTCAACTTAAACCCAACTATAAAACGTACCAGTGTAAAGAATCGTGCCAAAGTAGCCCTCGAAGAAAAACATAACAGCCCCGGGACAGTGGTTGGCATCAATAAGGGTAACAGTCAATTTTTCCTTCCCAATATCATCCAGAGGCAACATGTATGGCTCCCCGACTTCAAGAGGCCTGATCCATTTTTCGTTCACCTGCAAACCAAAGTATATCAAATGCAGCAACACAGTGGAAAACAAAATCAGAAGACTGGAAACATGATTGTATGACTATAAATTCTTAGCTGATTAAAAAAAAGTCCTGGGAGCTTCCTTTTAATTGAACTAAATTGATCAATAAAATTTTGCTTTCTTACATTTTCTTTGTCCACTTTATCATGAACATCTCTAATTCCTCGCCACGTTTGACTTACATACATGCAGATACTGCAGACACTGTAGTTAATATTCACATCAAACACCAAAATGATTTTGATGTCAGAGAATTTTGACCATAGCATAGTTTTTGCTGGCAACCAGGACTGTTTTCATGCACATCATTTTTTAGAGTTTACACGGTATGGTGCAAAAGACAAACATCCTGGCAGCAGAGGTTCTGCATACAGAAATACCTTACTGATCTTCTTCTTCTTTCGGCTTCTCCCATTAGGGGTCGCCACAGCGCATCATCTGTCTCCATACCCCCCGTCCTCTACATCTGCCTCTTTCAACCAAACTACCTGCATATCTTCCCTCACCACATCCATAAACCTCCTCCTTGGTCTTCCTCTTTTCCTCCTTCTTGGTGGCTCCATCCTCAGCATTCTCCTACTGATATACCCCATCTCCCTCCTCTGCACATGTCCAAACCACCCCAATCTCGCCTCCCTCACCTTGTCTCTAAAACATCCTACATGCGCTGTCCCTTTAATAAACTTGTTTCTAATCCTGTCCATCCTCATAACTCCCAATGAAAACCTCAACATCTTCAGCTCTGCTACCTCCAGCTCCACCTCCTGTCTTTTACTCAAATGCCACTGTCTCTAAACTAAACAAAATCGCAGGTCTCATCACAGTTCTATAAACTTTCCCTTTCACTCTTGCAGATACTCTTCTATCACAATACAGAAATACTTTACTGATAAAAGAGGTAAAAAGAGAATTGTTAAATCTAACCGTAGCTGACAACTTTAAATATTCCCCCTTTTTACCTAATCAACAGGAAAAAAAAAGCATACTTTGAAACACACAGCATGCTAAACTCTCAGGGGGTTAAGACTCCAGCAGTAGACAACAATAGGCTCCACTTTTGTCAGCTAAGAGCAGAAATCTGAAGCTGCAGGACACAGACTTACCTGGCCAGAAGAAAAAAAAAATAATCTGATCATTATTCAGTCTAGTTGCATGGATGAACAGGGGTGCAGGTGTTCTTGGTTACCTGAATGCATTATTGACTTGCAGGGAAGTCTGACAGTATATCACCCAACAGCACACCTCAATAATGATAAAACTATCATGAATGGACATCGAATGTCACCCAGATGAGGATGGTTTCCTTCTCAAGGTTTCTTCCTTATCTTCCTCTCATGGAGGTGTTTTTTTTGCCACTGGAATGCTCATTAGCAGTGGTGGACAGTAACAAAGTCAATGTAATTCTCTACTGTATTAAAGTAGCTTTTTCGCATATCTATATAATCAATTATTTTACTGTTTACTCAACTACATTTTGTAAAAAAATAAATCATAGTACTTTGGATAACTTTTTACAAGCAAATAATCTGTACTTTTACTCATGTGAAGATTTTAAGGAAACCCTTTCACCTTTACTGGAGTAATATTTAGTGCATGGTTTATGTACTTCATCCACCACTGCTCATAGGAATAAATTTAAGAGGGATATAGGCACAAAAGCTTATGAATCCAAACTTTATAGACCTTTTTGCTTTTTCTTTTTAAAGCTGCTTTGGGACATTGTGCATTGTTAAAAGCAGATAATAATGAGTTGAAATATCCCCTGTAGAAATAACTCACCTGTAGTTTGAGTTTGAGGAGCTTGGAGGTGAGAGGAGAGCAGTATATGAGCCGGTGGCTCCAGGTGGATGTGAGGCCAGATGTGTGGTCTGAGTGCATGTGTGAGAGGAAGAAAAGCCGGACGTGGCTGCACTTTCTGAGCTGCCAACAGTCCACAGCCATGGGAGTGTTAGGAATGATTTTCCCATTCATTTTCTCTGCTCCTGGAAACGACTTTTAACAGGGAAACTAGGCGATTTACTCAATGTTTTGCAGCGGCCATTGACTTTCTCTCTCTCTCTCAGTGCACCGGAAATAAACTTCCCCAGCAGTGTTACACTGCACACCAGTGAATAGCGATAGGGATTGTATTTCGGCTAGTCAACGAGAACCATTTCTCATTTGTCATGTGATTTCTTTAAACAACAAGCAAACAAACAAAAACGTACGACTCATGAGTATAATGTATTCTCGGTGCCGCACTTGGGAGAAAAGCTGATCTATTATGCTAGCTAGGTACTTAGCAATGCATTACGGTGAAAATCCAGCTTTGTCTACAGGGGTGTGAAAGAGCCAGCTACAGGAATCATACATTCACAGTCTAATAGCACCCGATTATCATTTCAGTTGTTACTCTAAACGAACACATAAATCATATATACAACGAAACACACCGCCTCGCTGCCTTACTGATTTGTTTGGGCCGCCAAGAAAAAATGAAACATTTCCCGTTGGCTGATGCAGTTCTTAAAGGCACATCAGCACTGAAAGTTCACTGCTTTATTTGCAACTAGTATTAAGCCAAATAAAAACCAAAGGAAAAAAAAAGGAAGCAGGTTGAATGTGTACGAATATGTACGAATACATATTCATAAATATACATAAATAATTATGAGCAACCACTATTGGCAGTGTATATGTGCATTAGTTACTGAGAAAAAAACAGTATGGAAAAAAACTAAATGTTTTGTTTGTTTTTTAAACCTATACCAACACACTCCTTCTCCATTCCTCAGGCATTTTCCCACCTTCCAAAATCTTGTTAAACAATCTGGTTAAAGACTCCACAGCCATCTCTCCGAAACATTTCCATGCTTCTCCCGGTATGTCATCTGATCCAACCGACTTTCCACTCTTCATCCTCTTAATCTTCCTGCTTCACCATCTCCACATCATAAAACCTTCTCTCTCTCTCATTTTTATCATTCCTCAGCTATTCAAAATACTCCCTTCATCTTCTCGACACATTCTCCTTACACATTTCCATCTCCATCCTTAATTGCTCTAACATCCACATCCCTCTTTACCTGCTGCTGCATCTCCTTGTACTTCTGCCTACTTTTTTCATCACTTAGATCCGAATTCTGTTTTGCCAACCTCTTTCTCATTATGATCTCCTGCACTTCCTCATTCCATCACCATGTCTCTTTGTCTTCCTTTCTATTTCCAGATGTCACACCAAGTACCTTTCTTGCTGTCTCCCTTATCACTCCTGCAGTATTTGCCCAATCATCCAGCACCTCTTCACCACCACCGAGCCCCTGTCTGACCTCTTCCCTGAACCTTACACTACAGTCTTCCTCCTTCAGTTTCCACCATTTTATTCTTCTTTCAGTCCTCACTCTCCTCCTCTTTTTCCTCACCTCTTAAGCCATCTAACAGACCACCATTTGATGCAGTTTAACTGCACTGTCCCCTGCCAACACCTAACAGTCTCCAATCTCCTTCAGGTTGCATCTCCCACATAGAATATAGTCCACCTGTGTGCACCTTCCTCCACTCTTATAAGTCACCCTATGCTCCTTCTTCTTAAAATAAGTATTTACCACTGCCATTTCCATCATTTTAGCAAAATCTACCACCATTTGTCTTTCTACATTCCTCTCTTTAAAGCCATACCTACCTCATCACCTCTTCATCACCTTTGTTCCCATCACCTACATGGCCATTAAAGTCTGCCCCAATCACCAATCTTTAATTTATAGGTACACCATCTACCACTTGGTCTCCTGAACACACAACACATCTACCTTTCTCCTCTCCATCATATCAGCTACCTCTCTCCCTTTACCAGTCATTGTATAAACGTTTAAAGTTCCAACCCAGACCTCCACTCTCCTACACTTTTTCCCACTGCTGTCTTTGTAGACATCTTCCTCCTCTCCTTCTTCGGCCAATAGTAGCCTAATTTCCACCGGTACCCTGTTGGCTAACAATACCTGTGGCAGTCGTCTGTAACCCGGGCCTCGACCAATTCGGTATGAAATACTGGTTTGTGATCCGCATATTTGATTTGGCACATGTTTTACGTTGGATGCTCTTCCTAATGCAACCCTCAACATTTATCATTGGGGTTGGGACCAGCACTGAGTGCACTGGCTTCTGCAACCCTAATGGCTGGGTTTAATCATTCACCTGACTCTGATCCTAAAAAATATCCCTGACTTTTAAAAGTGTTAAAGTGTAATAATTGACACTGATTTAAAGTCAAAGTGGTCACAATGTTGATTTGATTCAGATATTTCTTCTGTAAAAACTTTTCAGAAACAATTCAAAAATATTTTTAAGCCTTTGCACAGTGTATATATATATATATATATATATATATATATATATATATATATATATATATATATATATATATATATATATATATACACACACACACACACACACACACACACACACACACACATATATATATATATATATATATATATATATATATATATATATATATATATATATATATATATATATATATAAACTACTTATAAAACACAGCTCGCTTTTATTTTAAAATTATACTTAATCTTCGAAATATCGAGTTACCTAACAATACTTTGCATTTTTTAGAATAACCACAAGAGGGAGACAAAACACAAGAGCAGCGCCGAATGTTGCCTTAAATAAATCAGTATATAAAGTGCAGTAAGTAGAATATAAACATCGTCATTGTATAGCGTATGTGGTCAAGTCAAGTCAAGTCAAGTTTATTTCTATAGCGCTTTATCTATAGCTAAATGTGAAAATGCTCTACCACCTTTAGTGGACTTTGCTATTCTAGGAACTACTGGAAGCCCAGAGTTTTGAGATCTCAGGGAGCGTGACGGATTGTAGCGTGTTAAAAGACTGGAGAGATACATGGGGGCCAATCCATTTAGTGCTTTATAAGTGAGTAGCAGTAGTTTGTAGTCTATTCGAAACTTAACCGGAAGCCAATGTAGGGACGATAATATTGGGGTTATGTGGTCATATTTTCTTGACCTAGTAAGAACTCTTGCTGCCGCATTCTGAACTAACTGAAGCTTATTTATTAATGATGCAGGACATCCACCTAGTAACGCATTACAATAGTTTATTCTGGAGGTCATAAAGGCATGGACGAGCTTCTCTGCATCGGATATAGACAACATGTTTCTTAGCTTAGAAATATTTCTAAGGTGAAAGAAGGTTGTTTTTGTAACTTGGTTGATATGATTTTTAAAAGAAAAGTTGCTGTCTAAAATAACTCCCAGGTCTTTTACTGTTGAACTAGTGGTTACAGAACATCCGTCTAAATGCAGGTTGAGATGCTGGTGCTTCTGTATACTAGTTTTGGGCCGATGAGCAAAATCTCTGTCTTATCAGAATTTAAAAGTAGAAAGTTATGGGTCATCCAATCTCTTATTTCCTTAACACACTCGCCTGGTTTAGATGAGATATATAGTTGGGTATCATCTGCATAACAATGGAAGCTAATTCCATGCCTTATAATAATATTTTCTAAGGGAAGCATGTATATTGTGAAGAGCAGGGGTCCTAGAATGAACCTTGTGGCACGCCATAGTTCACTAGCATTAGCCTGGATAGCTCTACATTTAAATCTACGAAATGGTAACGATCGGACAGGTAGGATTTAAACCAGCTTAATGCCTATCCCTGAATGCCAATGTAATTCTGTAAGTAAACTAGGAGAAGATCATGATCTATAGTGTGGTGCAATTATAAAGGTAATATGGACTCACATGTAGCTCTGCAAAAAAGCAGAGGTTTACCTTTAATTAAAAAATTATATGACTGCATAAGAATTAAAAGTTGCGACAGAAGTGAATTGTCATTTCAGTGTACAGTTTGTTATCTGATCCCAGGATAGTGACTCGTCATACTTATTTACGTGACTTCTGCCTACATTTCAAGATATCAAGTAAAAAAGTGACATGTGACCCCTCACATTTCAGCAACCATTTTAGTAGATCTTCTCAAGGGACAATACTATAGAAATGAAACTTGGATATATTTCACAGTAGTCAATGTGCAGATTGTACAGAAATACAGGTTTACTGTTCTCTTAAAATAACTTAACATGCAGCCATTATTGTCTAAATAACTGGTAACAAAGTGAGAACACCCTAAGTCAAAACTATGTCCGAAGTGTAAATATTTTGTGTGAGCACCATTGTTTTGTAGCACTGCCTTAATCCTCCTGGGCATGGGATTTACCAGAGCTGCGCAGGTTGTTGCTGGGATCCTCTTCCACGCCTTCATAATGACTTCACAGAGCTGCTGGATATTAGACACATGGCGCTTCTTCATCTTCCATTTGAGGATGCCCCACAGGTGCTTCTGTTCTGGAGACAGACTTGGCCACTCAATCAGCTACCTCTTCAAAGCAGTGGTCATCTTGGCGATTTGTTTGGGATCGTTTGGGTTGAGGTTCTTTGAGGAAACATGGATTCCAACATGTACTGTTTCATTCTAAAGCAGCACATGATGCCCTCCCTTCAGAAACGGCAGTTTTCCAACATAATAACGACCTCAAACACACCGCCAAGGTGACAGCTGCTATGCTGAGGAAGTTGATGCTGATGGAGTGGCCAAGTACAGTATGTCTCCAGACCTGAACCATATTGAGCACCTGTGGGGCATCCTCAAGCAGAAGGTGGAAAAGCGCTATTTGTCTAATATCCAGCATCACCGTGACATCATTATGGAGGAGTGGAAGAGGATCCCATCAACAACCTGTGCAGCACTGGTTAATTCAATGCCCAGGAGGATTGAGGCAGTGCTACATAACAACATAACAGGCACTAACAATTAAAATAAAGTAGTCAGTAACTAGAGAGAGACTTAAAAGGAATGGTATGTAGTATGAGATTAAAGGACGATAATGTGAACCTGCTGACGCATTCTGAGTGTTAAGTGGTTAAATGTCTTTTCCACTATTTCCTGCAGATATGTAGCACATCTCTCTCTCTCTCTCTCTCTCTCTCTCTCTCTCTCTCTCTCTCTCTCTCTCCCTCACACACACACACACACACACACACACACACACACACACACACACACACACACAAACAGAGAGATAAGAGAATAAAACTCCTCAGTGCTGGTCACTGACTATAACTTCTTGTTCCAGATTTTTTTTAATTAACAGCATATACTGTACTGCTCTTGCAACCTGCAGAAAATAAAAAAGTTTTATGCACTATTTATCACGATATATTAATAACTGCACAATAAGGGTTGTAATAGCTTTTTTGTTGCTGGTAGGTGTCTTATCAAATGCATGCTGTAAGTCTTAATTGTGTTAGTGCAGTCATTCTCATGCTGAAAGCTCTTAAGACTTTGTTGTTTTCCCGAAAATTGAATCATCGGTCTACTGATCTCTTTAAACTACATCCTGTACATTATTATTAGCTAAAATATACCCCAAACCATGACATGTCTGTCAGTCTGCTTTGTTCAAATGTACAATATTACACTAACAATTACACAAGCTTTTTACCTGCCAGATAATTCCTGGACAAACATGACACTCGTTTCATAAAACTTCACTTTGTCTTTGTGCAGAAATGTAGCTCTAACTTTAGTCCTAAATAATTTCTCTAAGATGTCTGCTCACAGCTGACGCATGAGATTTGGTGCCAGATGACTGCCAGATGCTTAGAATGCATTTGTCTGGAGTACTTTGATTCATTAAAGTAAAAACATTTAGCTATCTTGCATCGCCTGGTCATGGTCACATACCCAGGATCAATTTTAAAATTACTTTCTTAGATCAGTAGCCTATTGGACAAATTTAAGTCAGAGGTAAAGTTTTTTAACTTTTTAAAAGTGTTTAACACTGTTATTTATAACACACATTTGTTAAATTCAACCAACAGCACATATAATTTAGAAACAGTGGCTTATTATGGAAAAATAAGATGCTCTGGTATTGAATTTAACAAATTGTGGTTGTATATATATATATATATATATATATATATATATATATATATATATAGTATATATATATATATATTAAACAACGAAGCGGCTAATTTATTAATTTTTCCTGGGTTTTTCCCGGTTTCACAAACTTCAAGCCAAAAAACTGAACCCCATAACATTAGACCAATGAAATTTCAGAACGGAAACGAAAAAACGCACCTCACCTGTGTTCTGAGCTGCACGGCATTGGGAGGAAAAAATGTTTTTCTTAAACGCACGATGATGCCAAAAGATAAACTCCAGAGAGAAATTGTTGTGAAAGGAAGGAGGAAGACAGTGAACAATGACTTTCTTGGTCGGCTACTGTTTAGTTGTAACGCGTTGAGTCAGGGTGAAGGGAGAGCTCGCTAACTCCAGTTGCAACAGAAATCATATAAGCACAGACAGATTTCCAAAACTCGTGCTTTTTTATTTTTCTTGGCAACAGCGTTACGGGTTAGTCAAAGAAACTTAGAAATGAGCATCAGAAAATAATAAGGACATATTCCTCGGTCTCCACACATGCAGTAATAGCGGAAAAATGCAGTGCGGGCTATTCCCAAAATACCGCTATGATCCTAAAGGAAGCGCAACATATTTCACCCGTTACACCATGTAACAGACACTGTCTTTCATTAAAGCCTGTGTAAAGTTCATTAGTTTCAATGTAGACATTGCGGCTTATAGACAGGTGCGGCTTATTTATGTTCAAAATAAAAATCTTTGTCAAATTCAGTGGGTGCGGCTTATATATGGGTGCGCTTTATAGTCCGGAAATTACGGTATGTAATTTTACGCACCAAAATACACTGCCACAAAACTAAGATTTCTTTAATGCAATGAATCTATATAGTGGCACAAAGTCAGGTGTGATCATTATTAACAGTTAATACTGATATTGTAATAGAACCAGCTGGTGATTGTTCTGAGCTAATTAAATACCTATAATGATCTGTTTAGGATGAACAGAGTTAACATACTGTACAGTATGTGCTGCATTAATGCCATATGACCAGATGATGCTGTGGGTAAATACATTTTTTTCGTTGCATAATGATAAACAAAAAGGTCACATTCAGGGTTTCAGGTAATACACAGGCCTTTTTGTTGCCCAAACCTTTTCTTATAAAGGCCCAAATAAAGTTAGCATTATACCAAGAATTCTATTCAAAGTTAACATGGTTTACCTTATTAAAAAATAAATAAATGGGAAACATTACCCTGTAATTTGCAAAAGCAAGTAGTGAAATGTTTTTTCAAATGGATTCTTTTCCCCCTTTTTGTCATCTCATATATAGCATGATCTAGTACTTTGTAGGATTCAGTATATTCAACCGAACGGTCTGGCAAAATAGGACTTTTCCTGTTTTAAAACTTTGTTGCTACCAAATGTTTCCCACAGACATTTAACACCGTTGTGGTGGTGCTTGCAATCTTTAGAAAAGCTAATTATAAAACTGTTTTCTAATAAATATAAAATAAATATGACATGAGACAGTGGGTCAGTGAATAAACAGTGTGTCTGTTTTATTCCGGTTCCCCATTTGAGTGTAATTACTATCATAACTGCACAAACAATTTGCTCTGCAACCACAGGCCGCATAAACATAATGTACCGATTCAAATTTCAAGTAAAAGGTATAGAGAGGGAATGCATGATATAAGCAGATTTCTGGTTTGATAGATCACAGTCATGTGAATGATGCCCTAGTTATAAAATGTGCTGGCTGATCAGTGCTCATGTTAACTATGGCTGATGTGGCCTTCTATTGGACATATAGTGCACTAGAATGGACAACACCATCATGCTCCAGTCTTTTCAGGCATATAAACACATTTTGGATTTGGGTGAATGACTAAAGTTCGTGGAGGGAAAAAATCTAAACAATCAAAATGATAATGAAATCAGTATGATTACTGTAATATTTCATTATTTTCTTTTCATTAAAAACGCAATGCAGTTTTAATCTTTTGGGGTTTTATGTTATAAAATAGTAATATAAGGAGGCATTCCAATGCTATATATTTAAATAATTAATTATCAATCGATTTGCTCTAGTGCAGGGGTCACCAACCTTTTTGAAACTGAGAGCTACTTCTTGGGTTCCGATTAATGTGAAGGGCTTCCAGTTTGATCTGGAAATAACAAATTAGCTTAATTTACCTTTTATTATATGTTATTATTAATAATTAATGATATTCATCTACGTGAAGACACTGATCATGTTAATGATTTTTCATAATAATTATCAACAATGATTTAACAAAGTAGGAAACAGCTATTTTTAGAAAAGGCCCGCGGGCTACTCATGTGGTCCTTGCGGGCTACCTGGTGCCCGTGGGCACCACGTTGGTGACCCCTGCTCTAGTGTATACATAATATTGTTTCAATTTTAATGAAACAGATTTTTTGCTGAAGGAAAAATGTTACGCTTGTGTTTTACTTTCGAATATTTTTTTAAAACTATTTTAACTATATATTATGCGAGAGTTTGTTTCAAATTGTCGAAATATCTGCATACATCAGTAATGCAATTTTTCATGCTTCATAATTACGCAAAAAGAAATGTGCTAAAGAACTAATTTCTTGGCCTTGTTCAAACCTGTTTTACAGTTCTATTTTGGTGTGTATTACTACAGTATTATACGTTATTTTATGTTGAGCAATTATTTAGTGATCAGACAATGAACAGACAGTCACATGATATATTAAATTATCAATGGAAAGAAAGCACAGAAATTAATGCTCAAAATTTCACCTATACAAAGCTTCACTTCTGGTCAGCTGCACAAACTGTGTCCAGTGTGAATTTAAAAAAAAAGTGGATTGCTGCACATGCCATGTCATGTCCGGTGTGAAATGGGCTTAACGTTCTTTCTTCCTTTTTTTCCCCCTTTTTTTTTTTGCATTTATGCTTCAGCCTAGATAAGGATTTTTTGAAGCAGCTTTGCAAAAGTGGTTCTAGAAATCAATCAAAATAGAAATATATACAATTTCTTTACCTTATCATTCCTAATGCTCTCTTATGATAACTGTGCTTCAATGTTCAGTATATCAACGATGTTTTCCTGTAAACTGTCAAATTCATTTAGATAAAGGTACTCAGATAAATGTTCATTCTGATTCAGAGATGATGCACCATTATGGAGTGTATTAAACATTTTTTATAGCACATTGATACAAATAATCCAGTGTAGATTTGTGTGAATACTTCCCCTGTGGTTTGACTCTGCATGTCATTGATCTCCCAGTAAACAGTTTTACAAGTATAAAACATTTTTGATTTTCTTTACAATATGTCATACTCCCCATCTTCATGATCTAAATTTCCCTCCCTTGTGTCCATCCCAGAGGAACAATAATGTTTAATATTGATTTGTAGAATGGGGCGTCAGCAAATGATTTACATTCACATTAAATTCATATGTAGCAGACTGCCAGCCTGCTCAGTCTTCCAGTTAAATGTTATTTTGTTCCACTGGAAAAGCAGGCTGAGGAGCGTGGCTGTAATTATCCTTATCCAGTCTTTCGCTCATTTGCGTTTCAATTGGAGGACTCTCCTTACAACAGAAGTACTGCTTCCAGATCCTTTGGAATGCGGTGCGAAACTTGTTAATGTGAAAAGCATAGATGATAGGGTTCACAGCAGAGTTGCCATGAGTGAGTAAAATGGCAATGTAGAGGAGCAATATGGGATTCTCACACGTGGGGCAGAAGAGTGTGATGCAGTTCAGAATATGAAGTGGAAGCCAGCTGACAGCAAACAGAAAAAGGACGAGAGCAAGTGACTTTGCTAGCTTTAGCTCTTTGTCGTAGTACTTGTTTGGGTCACTGTGGCTCGTGCTCACCTTCTTGTTTAACTGCTTGTGAATCATGTAGAAGATCTCTGTGTAGATGCAGAGCATAAGGAGCAGCGGGGGCAACACCCAGCCAAAAAAGTTGAAGTAAACCATGTATTCCATGCTGATGACGTTCTCAAACTGGCAGGTGATGATGAGGTCACGGCTGAGTGAGCCATTTTGTTCTTGGAGGTTGTGTAACTTGTTCCAGCCCAGCATAGGAGTCATGCCAACTATGAAGGCTACTGCCCAGCATGCAACCACAGCTAATCCCACTCGTCTTGAAGTGACCACTCGCTTGTAACTGCAACAAAATTCAATGACATTATTTATTTATGAATCAATATGATCAGTTATTTACAAAAAATTCTAACCATCAGCATGTTACTTCATAATTTACAATATCTCAAACCTGCATGAAAGTGTGTCCATTTTCAGATCAGCACACTTGTTTATATTCTGTTTTTTAAATTCTAAGCTTTTTAAAGAATATAGGGTGGCTGTTTCTGAGTTTAATGCCTCATAAACATTGAGACATATATTGTTGAATAACTGCACTGCCCTTTTAAGGGTCAGCTACTACCATTGTTAACAGGCTCGCCAATAAGAGATGGTAATATAATTTGAGTCTGCAGAATAGGGTCCTGCCCATGGGCAAAACAGCTCCCTAGGTATCTTCCTCTAATCAGTTCTCCAATTCAAGGAAAAGAAGACAAGAGCGCTGTCACAGGAAATTTAATCACACATCTACTTCACTAAATCAAACTGTCTCCAGGTGGAGATGAGATCACTGGTCCTTAGAGTTATTTCTAGATTATATTCTTTTCCCACTCCCGGTGTGTTGTGCAATTACGTCTGCCAGGGCACCTGTGCGTTGTTAATGCGAACGTTTTCCACTTGAGCTACGAGCCTCAATCAATTAGAAAATAAATAAATTACTGAAAGCAAAAGCCTTAAATTTGCCTTGCTACGTAATCAGGTCATTTGCTCATTTTATGAATAACAAAAAATATTCACCCGATACAAAACTGCTATTTTCAATCCTAACTAGATGGATAGCATGCAATACCATGTTATGATCATTTTTAACATTCATTCTTGATGAGCATGAGATGGGAATACACCCTAGATGGTATGCTAGTCCATCACAGGGCAGCATGCAAACACATATTTATACATACATAAGGCAGATTTTAGTCATTATTGTTCCTCCTGGCTTGTATTTTTGGAGATTGGAGCGCATGTGACTGTAACCTCAAAGCAGGATCAAATGGAGATTAGTGGAGTTGTGACCCACTGCCATGTCCCCTATCAATTCAGAATGAATTATTCTGAGATCTGGAATGTATCAGTGATTTATAGCCAAAAATGTCAATTACAAAATAGATCATCAATGGGTTTACAGTTTTTCTCAGTTGCTTTGGAGCATTTCTCAAATCATCCTTAAAATTTGCAAACCAGTAAGTGCATTTCTCAAAACAATTAGTATTCAGGTGAGAACCATAAACAACAATTGATAATGTAGGCAGACAATAGCAGACAATTGTAAACAATAATTTTATTTAATGTACCAAAGCATTCGCATTTTTGTTTAAAGCAATGAGAAATTGCTTTTATACTATGACGAGTGATGACATAATGTAGGGGTTGAAAAAGTTGTTTTGAAAATTTCATTTCTGAAGTGAGAAACTATCCAAAGCAACTTAGAAAAGAATGCAATAATGAAGTAAGACCTAATTTAACCTTCAGAAAAGACCAACTGACCACCACAAAAGTAGTGTGACCAGAAAGCACTACCCAGCCCCACTGTTTGTACGTTTCTAAACAAGACTACAGTAACACTAAAGAAGTCTGCAATATTTTGAATGAACAGCTTCATCAGCTGCACTAATGCTGAAGTCAGCTCCTAAGCGCTGCCAGCCTCCACATATTAATTATACACTTCTATTTGACAGCAACTTTCTGTCATAACTACAATTGTTTTATAGATTGTTATTTGCTCATTATTGCTATGTGCACATCTGCATTTAATGTAATCTACCATATGCTTCTACCTCAACTTACTGCAAAATAATTCATTTTATTTGACTTCAATTGTCACCCTTATACATCATAGTGTTACCTTTACAGTGTAACCTTATTTAATTTAATTCATTTGCTATTTACACTACTGTTTGGATATTTCATTGTCTGTGAATGTTCTTTAACAGATATTATGACCAGCATTCATTCAGTATACAGTAAGACAACTTAATGTCATTTTGTATATGATCTTATAAGAGTTATGTAATATTTAAGCATGCTATATTGCAGTAATTATATGCTTGTACATTAAATGTAGTCTCTTCCCTTATTCAAAACCCGTTCTCTATAGCTTTTCTACTACCTCAATCACTGTATATAATACTATACATTCAGCTGTAGCATTGGATATAACATCAGACCATTTGGGAAATTAGCGTCACCCTTTTTGATAATCACTACGTACGTGTCTCTTTAATAGTGTTATGAAAGATAGAGAACAATAATTTCCTGTTCAAAGAAAGAGCTGTCATAGTCTTCTGGATTAGGATTTTTTTTTGTAACACATAATGGGCTGTAATTCTGCCACTAGCATACAATAGATTTTCAACATGTATTCAGAAGACTCCAGTATAAATATCTTCTTAAATAGGTTTCTGCACCGCTTTCTGATTGATGAGAAATGTGAAGTTTGCTTGTTGGGTCTCTAGGTTACATATAACTCCCCCCCAGTTTAAACATCAATGTTTCCAGTAGTAAACTATATTAGGTTATGATAATATAATAGTCTGCATGAATCAACCAAGTTAGTAAGGCAATATAGAGGGCTATATATTTAGTCCTCAGAGTATTTAGAAAATTAATGATTAATTCCTGAGTCCACAGATCATAATTTAATGATGATTATATCATAAGTGCATCTGTTTTCGTAACCATATTTGCTAATGACCAGTATATTTACACTCCCATGTTTTACTGTAAGTGTAGGTTTTTAATGCCATTTCACCCTAATGTAAACCATGCAGCATATGGTAACTGATCAACTAAATGGCACAGAGCTATCCCAGAAAATAATATTTAGAGCAGAGAAGAGTCAGTTTCAAAAATCAATGGCTGTTATAGAGCACACAGTAGTCAGCATATTCTGGTTCTAAATGTTACTCCTTGCAGTCTTACACTGAGGCAGTGGCATTTTTGGCAGCAGTGAAAAGAAATTTGTGCAAACAAAGCCGTGGAAGGTGAGAGGCAGTTTGTGCAAACAAACGAGCAAACGAGATTTTTTCCAGGAGAACATTTACTGCAAATGTGTTTAAATAAAGAATTAATTATGTTTTTCTAAGTCTTTGTTAGACTGGTTCTATCCCGTTGTTAACAGTATAAATGTTGGTAGGCTAATTGTTTTGCTGGAAGACTAATGCACATAATAGAGTTATTGACATTAAAGGGCCATGGTAGGCACTGAACCCAAGCAAAGCTGTTTATTCATTTAATACAATTGCTTTGTTTATGCATCCAGCACTGTTTCTGTAACTTTGAGAACATGAGAGAGAGAGAGAGAGAGAGAGAGAAAGAAAGAGAGAGAGATGAATGAATACATTTATATGTTGATGTTTTACTGTAGATCCTGTATTTCTACCAGTCCCCCTAATGCATCAGGCCCTAATCCACTACTTATACTCTCACTGCAACTGATAATGTTCTTTTTTCCTTTTTTTTCATTTGAGTGGGATTTGGGATTGAAACTACTCTTCTATACATAGACTGTATAAAATTTTTTTAAGATTTATTCAATGTGACTGCAATGTGCATATGTTGTTTATACCTTTAATATATATGCATTTATTTCAAGGCTGTTTCTGTAACTTTGGGGTATTAAAGTCTGAGCCCTTCTCACACAGAGAGATTGAATGAATGAATAGACTCATAGACTGATGTTTTTAATCCTGTATTTTTACCAGTCCCCCTAACACCTCAGGCCTTAATCCACTATGTATACTGTTACATTAACATACAATGTTCTTTATCCCCTATACTGCACATATATATTGTGCAATGTTATAGATGCGGCACTGTGGCACTGGCAATGTGCATATATTGTTTATTCCTTCAAAATATTTTCATTTAATTTTTTCATGCATTCAGAACTCTTTCAGTATCTTTGGCGTATTAAAGTGGCGTACTTAAGTGGCGTATTAAAGAGAGAGAGAGAGAGAGAGAGAGAGAGAGAGAGAGAGAGAGAGAGAGAGAGAGAGAGAGAGAGATGGATGGATGGATGGATGGATGGATGGATGGCTGGATGGACTCATACATTGATGTCTCAAATCCTGTTTTCTTACCAGTCCCCCAATGTCCCAGGCCCTAATCCACTACTTATACTTTCACAGCAATTGATATAATGTTCTTTCTACTCTTCTATATACATACAGTACATTGGAAAATCTTTTAAGAAGTTGTGCGATGTGACACTGCAGTGTAAAGTGTCAAAACACACTAACTTATGATGCCTTTATAAACAGTCTGAAATTTGAGGCCACTTAGTGAAATCAGATAAATATTGTTTTTTTTTCACAGCCCTACCCCACATCTAAACCCACAAAAGCCATCTGTAAATAAACCGAGAGCACCACTTATGCAGTGCCAGCCAGAAGACTGCAAAACGTATTCGACTTTTCTTTAGCTTTATCATTAGTATCTCATCTGTATAAACCTGGCAGCACTATAACTACAGAAAAGCGAGTAGGATGTGTGTGTTACCTGGTCGGGATCTTAACCCTGAGGTATCGGTCGAAGGCGATGGCGAGCAGGGCGAGGATGGAGCTCTGAGTGAGTACCAGCACTGTACACGCCACCAGCAAACAGCTGTAGAAGTGAGTCTTGAGTCCGATACTGATGGTGATTGCGAGCGGGATGACCAGAGCTCCCACCGCTATGTCGGCCACTGCCAGGGACACAATGAACCAGAAAGTTGTGTCTCTCAGGGACCTGTTTATTTTAACCGCCCAAATCACCATCACGTTTCCGATCACCGATGACACGGCGATCAGCACCTCCATGCCTATGTAGAGGACTTGAGCTGCGTACTGGTCGACTGGCATCGTCGTATCGGTTGCAATGAATAATAAAGCCTGTATAATAATGATAAATTAAAGTTTGGCAGGGATGTCGGGTTTCAGAAAGAAGTGATCTTTAATCGTATGGCTGCAGTCCATAAAATTCCTCCTAGCAAAATGTTTGGGGCTATTCTGGGACAGCAGGCATTCTCTTTTCCTTTTTAAAGTAAGAGCGTAATACACGTGGAAATAATAGATAATGCAATGCATCAAAGAATGTGTGCTTTTATTCGTTTTCGTAAAATAAAAATGTCCGATGGTGGAACCATATTGGCAGAACCCAAACGCGTCTCTTCATCAGATCCACCTGCGCTTTGTTCACATGTCCGGCTGCTTGCATGGCTTTGTCCGAGGAAAACAGTTCAGTTCCGCTTTTCTGTGTCACCTGCATTCGTTGTGCATTCTTCCCACCATCCAGGAGTCCAAAACTGGGACGAGAGAGCACTTCATTCCTGCTCTGGAAATCGCAATCCGTCCGTGTGGGCTGTCAACTGTTCTTCTCCTGGAGCTTATCCGAATCTCAGAAACAACGGAGTATGCAGTGTCCCAAATCAGCCGGTCCTCCCTTTGTGTTTATTCATTACCGTTATTCCTTACATTTATACTACATGGACGCAACCGACTCCCAGTTCATGCTGAGTAAAGTCTCAAATGGTGTTGAGCCAAAGCCCGCAGAGAGGCGTGTGCTGAGCTGGGACCAGAGAGAAATCACGAGAAGAAGATGATGACGATGATGAAGAAGAAGAAGCTGAGAAAAACTAAATGATCGTCTTTTAAATATTGGGTTTCAGCACATACTGCTGGTTTCCTTTACAGCGCCTCGAGTGTTTCCGGCCCAGTCTTTTTTTTTTTCAGGAGGTAAAATGAGGTGTGTGCTTCTGATAACTCTGTGCTTCTGATATTACTGTAATGTGTTAGCATAGAAAGAGGTGTAACGTGGCGCTAAAGACTTCTTCCAGCAGTGCATTTAGCTTTAAAAACAGTTTCTTTATATTGGAAAACAAACCAAATTACAATTCTGTCTTTAGTAATTATGTGCTCCTAAAAGCTGATACATTAATGAAATAGATAGATAGATAGATAGATAGATAGATAGATAGATAGATAGATAGATAGATAGATAGATAGATTGATAGATTGATAGGTAGGCAGACTAATAGATACTCTGATCAAACATAACATTAAAGCCACTGACAGGTGAAGTATATAACATTGATTTTCTATTTACAGTGGCATTTGTAAAGGGGTAGGATATATTAGACAGCAAGTGAACAATAAGTTCTTGAAATTGATGTGTTGGAAAGAGGAAAAATTGGAAGTCTAAAGCTCTGAGTGACTTTGACAAGGGCTAAATTATGATGGCTTGCACCGTCTGGTCTGGTCTGGTCTGGTCTGGTCTGGTCTGGCTCATGTCTACCGCCAAATCTAATGAGGGCGTGAGCATCAAAACTGGACCATGGAGCTATGGAAGCGAGTGCCGTGTTTTTCTTCATCAAGTGGATGTGTGTGTGTGTGTGTGTGTGTGTGTGTGTGTGTGTGTGTGTGTGTTCCGGGGTATTTAGCATTACCCGGGAAGAAATGGCACTATTGATTATGTGATGCTGTGGTAAAATATTCTATTGTTAAACATTAGATCCTGGAACTCATATGGATGTTATCCTGACATGGACCCCCTACCTAAACATAGACCAAGTACAATCATTCGTGACAAAGGATAATGCACCCAGGCTAACATTGCAACAGAATGGGTTGAGGAAAATGGCAGAGTTCACGATGTTGACCTCCAAACTCCCCAGATCCAAATTCGATTGAACATCAGGATGAGCAGGACAAACAAATCCAATCCATAAAGGCCTAACCTTGTGAATTACAGGACTTAAAGGATCTTCTTATAAAGGCTTGGTGCAAGATGCCACACCATACCTTCAGAGATCTTGTTGAGTCCAGGCCTCAACAGGGCAGATAGAGCTGTTTGATGGCACAAGGGCATTTACACAGTATAAGGTAGGTGATATTTCTGTTATGGCTGATTGGAATAGATAGATTTTAAATTCCTTTTTTGGCAGGAGTATTCATCATATAGGTGTACTATATATAGCTATTTAATCAAAGAATGTCACCCATCTTTTGCTTCTGACAATTTATAACCAAGCCAATCTCATCTCTCAGCTTAGAACCGACCAGATATTATTTAGCTGCCATTTGCGATATTATATAGGTGACACTCCCAGCATAGCAGTGACCCTGACACGAATAATGTCATGTTGCTTTTTTTTTTTTTACACATTCACTCTATTTACTAGCCAAAATATTATGTGGCTGCACACAGTGCTGCTGTGGGTACTCAGTGTCCACTCAATTCTCATTTGTATCTGAACTGTTACACCTCAAAGCTTCCTTTGGTACTATTCATCAATCTAGTCTGCTAGACAGACTTGAGAGTGATTTAATTCCTTCTGTGTAGTAAATTGCTTGTATCTGATTGTCACAAGGTGTTAATGACATTTTTGCAAGAGCATGGCTCTGACAATAGTGCCGGCTACAAAGGAAGACAGATTTATATTGATGTGCTCGTCCTAATACATAATTGTTTCAATGGTAACAGCTCATTCACAAGGACTTGGCTTCATATAATGTAAGCCTATAAAACAATCAATTAAAATGATATAACCGAGAAAAGAAAAACCTATATTAGTTGATATTAGGGATGTAACCATATATGAATACATCATTAGGATCGAACAGATAATGCACTCTAAACAAATGTGAATACGGATGTGAAAGGCTTCATCAAAATTCCCATATCATTCAACTAATGGTAATGGTGGTGACCCCTGGTTGATATTGTGAAACCTTTTAGGAGCAAAACGTGTACGCTCAGTTTGTGGTTCACTTCAGTTGTCACCAAGCCTTTTATTCATGTTTTTTCTGGTCTTTGGCTCATTCTACATTCACTTATTTGTTTTTCACAGTATATCCTGTTTGCTTATCTCCTTCCCCATGCCTGTGCTTTGTCTTTGTCTTACATTTTGTTTATCTCTTTACTGTTGAAACTTCATTTGGCACAGATACTGTTTTTAAATGAATAAAAAGTTTTCAACATTGACAAATTGCTGTGGAATAAAAGGACTAAAAAATTGTACATGGTGTTATTGGAAAAAATCCAGTAATTCAAGATGGTAACACATTATCTCATAGATGATCAATTAAACGGGAGTGTTCCCGTTAAGTGTTTTGTCCCTTAATATATGAGTAGAAAACACTTCTGATAAAATAAAAAAGAAATAAATGAAAAAGAAAAACCAAAATACAAAAAAAAAAAAAAAAATGTAAACAAAAGCAGAACTTCTTTTCCACAGTGATTCATACCCAGTCCTTCATTATAGTTTATTCAGCCACTGGGTCAAACACAATTTTAACTTCCATAGTTATATAGACAATAAGCAACAGAGTATTAAGCATTTTTTTTGTTATAAAGACACATTCTTCTTCATTCTTTACAAACTGTGGCCAAATTGAAAAATTCTAACCAAGAAACTTTTGTGTGATTCTGGGGGTAATGTGTGATTCTGATCTAAGCTTAAAAACACATATTTATTTTAACTCACTGTTTACCGGGTTGCCAAAAAAGTATACTCAAGCTAGTCGACTCACTGATTCTAACAGGTACACACAAGACAGATCATATTACGTAGATCCTGACTACTTTACAGCCTCTTTTAAGTGAATATATAGATTTAAAAGTACAGCTTTTAGCTTTGATGGATGATAGATTGGCGGCATAATGCATGCTATATAGTCTGCCTTCATGTGTTTCAAATCATTTGGTAAGCTCC
Organism: Silurus meridionalis; assembly: GCF_014805685.1. NCBI lineage: Eukaryota > Metazoa > Chordata > Actinopteri > Siluriformes > Siluridae > Silurus > Silurus meridionalis. The sequence continues at coordinate 16,763,406 of NC_060900.1, forward strand.
AGTCCTGTATGCTCTAGTCCCAGTGTACCCAAAAAGTCATTTTTACCTTTAGCAAAATATATAAAACATTTTTAAAAATAATTTATTCAATAAATTGCAGAAAGAAATTAATCTCATGTGATATGCATAATTAAAAATATGTTTAGCATTTGTATTTTTCATAAATTTTTATTTATTTACTTATTTATTTTTAAAGGATTTTATCAATGTTCATATTCTTACCATGGGCTTTGCTTTTTTTTTGGATGTGCTTAATGTAGTGAGAATTATCACAATTTTCTCGTTCAGTCCCTTTCCCTTTCTGTATCTGTGAAGCTAAAACAGCAGCTTGCACCATAAGGGAATCATTGAAACTACACAAGCCATAACTAAAATCCCAAAAGACTAATTGTTGGGCATAGTGCACTGCATATGGTGTGAAAACCAACACAGTCTCAATTCGCTTTTTGACGTAGAGGGACGGGAAACCCTTCGCTTCGCTTTTTGACGCAGATGGACGGAACCCCATTTGCGGGTTACGGTTAGGGTTTGGGTTAGGGTTAGGGTTCGGGTTAAGGTTAGGGTTTGGGTTAGGGTTTGGGTTAGGGTTAGGGTTAGGGCTACGGACATCTTCAGGATTTTTCGAAATTTAAAAATTATTCCTGTACACTTATTATGATAGATAATACTTTATTCAGTGTATAGGACAGCGATCTGCGTTGAAAAGTGTAGCACACGGGCTCTCAACCATCTGCGTCGAAAAGCGAGGCGAGGGAGGTTCCGTCTCTCGTCAAAAGCGGCGAAGGGGTACCTCGGCGTCGGATGTGGACGCCGTCCGACGCAACATCCACAGCGTCGATATGTGACGCTTTGGGGTGAGACTGCCCTGTGAAAACAGATTCTATTTAAAGCAATTAACAGGCAGCAGGGAACTACTGAAAACGTTAGACTGCTAACAACATTGTAGTACAACTTGTGTGGAAACTCATGAATGCTGTAATAGAACAAAATGTGTATGATGTATTTATTACAATATACTATACTATAGCTAACCTGAAGGCAAGGTGCACAAGGATAAATTGGGCATACTATTTGGTGCCTAAATACTCACCAAATGTGCTAAGCCACCGAAAGCTAATCAGCAGCTATTCCTAGGAGACTTTTATGAAGTAAAAGTAATGATTTACCTAGACACTTGCTTGAAGCTGGGATCTATTAAGGCTGTTTGTCATTGAAATTCGCATGAGGTTTGAGAATAAACCTCTGACTGGAGCCTGCTGTCTGGTAAAAAATGTCTGAAACCATCCTCTGGGAAAATAATGGAGGATTCTTCTGTGATCTATATTTTTTAAAAGATAAAAACAGCCTACCTTTGTAGTAACAGTGTGCTGTATCAAAAAAAATGTAAGCTAAATTAAGTTACCTTTCACAGCACAGTTCTCTGCAACATTCCCATTAACACCTGGATTTCTGTAATACGCTTCAGAGGCATGTTGAGACCCCATTTGGTGCACAAAGTTCAAAAGAAACCCAACTAGATTTTATATTATAATGTAATATGAAATTTAATTTTATTGTATTTTGCCTATTGCAGATGTCCAGGAGTTCATAGGAATGTCTATTTGAATTGAGCTGTGCTATGAAAACCACAAAATGTTCATTATGTTCATAAGATTTAGGTTTTTACACTAGATACATTTATAAATGCATTTATAATAGTGGTAAATAGCACAACACATCTGGATCTGATTAAAAACAACTATCTGTAAAATTTCTGTATAATTCTGGTTAGGTTTGTAGAGAGGATTCATAGGTGTTTTTCCTGGTATAATACTCGTCCTGATTAACTGAGACAAGCCAAAGTAACAAAAAAGGTACAGCAGAACTAGCTGTAGATGTTGGTAGGTGTTGCTGTATAGTAAATGACAGAAAACCTTGGATATGCTACCAGACATCACCTTAATAATGAGTGTTATTTAAGCCATTCAGAAGACTTATTCTCTCAGCAGTGTTGTAACAAGATAAGCATGATACTGGAAATTGTCAAGACTGCTGTCAGTTGTGAAGGTGTGTATATGTTTAACAACAGACAGTTATAAATCAATTCAGATAGCACTCTCTATCCCCCAAACAAGGTATTTCAGAACATTGCAATTCTGCTGTCTTGGATCATCCCCTGGTTATGTTCCAAAAGACATTTGCAAAGTGAGTCAGGAATCACTGCAAAAAGAGCAGTTCTTGTAGTGTAAGACTCATAACTGTCATTAAGAAAAAGAGCCCTGGCAGGAAGCCTGTTACACTGTGCTCCTGAAGACACTGTTGCCTTTTTTGTCACTTTTTTAAATGTTCAGTTATAAGTCAGCACACCATGCCATAAGCTTTTCTATAGAAAACGACTTAGTTCGGAAGTTGGCATCAGAAAATAAGGAAAAGAGTTGACAAGTGCTTATGCACAACTAAGCAGTATAGTGAAGAGGGGTTTTGTGAAAAACTAACAGTCCCTGTCTTACTTCTTTATCCACAGAGTGCTGCACTCCAGAACGCAGCATGAACAGACAGCACCCTAGAGGCTAATTTTATTCCTTGCTTGTGAAGCCTGTGAAACAATGAAAGGATTATTGTGTAAAATTTAATGAAAAGCTTTTTTGTGGTTAGAGAAATCAAATGTGTCAGTATATATATATATATATATATATATATATATATATATATATATATATATATATATATATATAATATTGTATGTTCTTCAGAATAGCATTATGAGGACCATCTACAGTATCAAAACCAGAAAACCAGGAATCCATAAAAAACAGTTGACAAATGATCCAGATTCAGATCTGTTTGAGTATTAGAATTCTCACTCACAATAATCACAATAATTTACAGAATATGCCTCTGAAGAACTAGCTTTAGACTAGCTTTAATTCTGTCATTATTTTATAAAGGCTTTGGGAGAAGCCCAAATAGATCCCTCCTTTCCCATGTTTGTTTATGTAATACCATCCGTACCAAGACACAACTCAATGTACCACGGAAAGGGGAATGTGAAAAGTAATGCGAGATGATGCCCTGCAAATTGTGTCTATATAGGGATTTAACTGAATGCAAATACATTCAGCAGAGTCTAATAATCATAGATTTAGGTGGGCCAGGATGACGTTATAACTACTTAACGTTAAATAAGACTACACGCAAGGCTCATCACACATGACTTATATTACATGCTGCAATTGTATCTAGTAAATTATGTTGCTTCCATTAAAAAAGTCTTTCAGAATTTTGCTGTAAAACAAGATTTTCGTTATCATGGAGGTTTTTTTCATTATTTTTTTCATTTTGTCAACACAAGGGAGCATTGAGCATGCTTGCCTCAACTCAACTCAACTGATCATCTAGGAATGACACCAACACAATGGTGTCAGGCCTAAGTGACTCACGAAATCCAATTCCCTGAACACCCCAGAGGATCCACCTTTCCTGACCCCCAGGTAGAACACACATCTGTTTCTAATCTCAAACATACACACACTCATAAAAGAGCCCATTCATTCACGGAATGTTTGTGAAGAATACACTCAGTTTATATTTCATTCCTTTCCATGTTTCCAGACATTTTATCGTGTCTGTTTTTCTTGTTTTAATTTTTTTGACGTTTGTTTTGCCCAGTGTATCCTGTTTGCATATCAGCTGACCCCTGCTTGTGTTATAACTTTGTCTTTGCCTAATTTTATAGACATAGTCTTTGTCTATAATGATACATTATCTCTGGCTCGAACTCATTTAAGAATTTAAACTGCATTTGCATCTGTCTCTACAAGTTGTTCCTAACTCACTAAAAAATGGAAAATAGTCTCTGTGTTCCTACTGAAGAGCCTTCAGTGTTCTAAATAGATATGAATATTTTTTTTCCAACTCTGAGAAACTTATAGATGTGCACTGGAAATGGGATTCCTTAAGATGCCAAAAAAGTCACTTGAGTGGGAGGTCAGATATGAAGCGTGCAAACAAGTAGTCAAAAATCCATTTTTTAACCTGAAGTAATTACCTACAGAATTTAGTATTTTTCATTTCTCACTATCTGTACAGGGTGACAGTGGTTGAAATTAGACTAATAGACTGTTTATATTGAGGGAAAATAACCAGTTAAAAGTGGAAAAAACTACTGCGAGCAGGTACAAACAAAAATTCAAACCTGCATAAGCAGGATTAATACCATAACCCAAATGTCTCTTGAATTTTCTAGATGAGGCTAAGGAATTTACACACAATCCTGATATTACTGAAATTTCTAACTTTTTAAATAATTTCTTTCAGTGTTTTCACTAACAAAGGGCTAGGGTGTACTTTCAATTCAATTGAAAACATTACTAACAACAACTAATGCAACAGCAACAAAACATCTATTGTTCTAGGCTATGTATCAGTATGCACAGATACAGATAGTGGCATTGTATTACTCCCTTACTATATGCCAATTGTTCTGCACTCAAAATGCTTTTTTTGTGTATGCATAGATTTGCATTTTTATTTTGTTTGGGTAATATTTAAGTACTAAATAACATTGATTACTATCACTGTATTTGATGAGTTCTGTTTAGACACTTTATTTACATTTGAGTAAGTTGCAGTACGTGATTGCCAAACAGTGCAACTAAAGGGAAAAAGTGACCTGGCTATAAGGCTATAAGAGTTAGGAGTACTTGCCAGTACTTTTATGCATTGTCCTGCTAATAAAGGATGACATGTGAAGTTTGAGAACTAATCGGGGAATGCAAACATTACTGAACACAGAGAATAACACTGTGGTGTTATAAATGAAACTACTCTATTTACTGTGAAGTGGGTAAGTTCAGCATATCATTCAGATCCTAGGTTGCAAAACCAACAATAGCAACCAGCTTCTCTGAGCTGACAAGAGCAGACAGAGTGATTGCAGAACAAAAGCAACAAATGCTTGGAAAAAATGGCCTCTTAGCATCTATCCAGACTGTATTTTACCACGCTGTACAGTTTATCCAAGCGTACTGAGATATTTTAGCTCAAATCAATAATCTGGCCCGATGCTAGTAATAATGTATGACTTCCGGATCAGCCTTTAATTAGTAATTAAAAATATATATAGCCAATTAAATTGAGTGCATACTGATTTAACACAAGCACTTTAATAGTAAATCTTTTGCAAAGTGATATGATTCAAATGGATCCCTTGACATGTGTTTTCAAGATTCTATGCTCATGTTTTTCACTTTGGTGTCATCTGCAGTAACCACACCAACTATATTCACAAAGTGTCTACTCAGCTGATCACCCCGATTGGAATCTTAGCTGCTAGGCAAAGATTGTTAGTTGTGTCCACAGTGGGAGCAGCAGTTTGCAGAGAGTGCTGTTTGCTCATTTTTCTAATGGCTTACATTTAGAAGCCTGTGCCCAGATTCATTTATAAGTTATCCAGCTAATTTAAAGCTGACTCATTGAACCCCACTACCATTTCACAGGCAATTTAAGACAGACTGTAAGGCCATTCAAGGTCTCAGTAGGCTGTTAGTTTGTTCGGGTAATTCACACTGTAAGGAATCTGTGGTATTTTGTGACACAAAATTGGGCATTTAGACTGAACCACACATCCTTGGAAATAGCCTGAATTGAATGGAATACATGTTTGGAATGTAATAAAAAAATAATAGAGCTATGATTTTTTTTTTCCATAATTATACAAACAATTTATTTCCTGCTGTTTTCCATTTAATAAATAATTAATATGTCTAATGTTCCATATTCAGACATCATATTGTTGTACATATTGCAAGAGTTCTCAAAGTAAGAAATGTATGTGCATTTTATGGACACTCTGGGAGAATTGCCTGCTTGCCGACCTACAGGTCATGTTCAACAATTTCACACATTTCTGAACCATTCAACCATTTCTGAACAGGTGCAATTTTGGTAGATATGATTCCATTTTTAAAGCTTTTATCCGCATGTTGAGTTGGCTTATCTTAGCCATCTATCTACAATTATAAGGAAAATTATTGAAATGTATGTAAATGAACCACTAAGAAATACACAGCTAATCCCATGTTAGCTAGAAAGTTAGTATTATCAAGATAAAAATGCTATATGATTTCTCAGGATTCTCTTCCTTCATTCATTTGTTTGTTTATTCATTCATTAAGTTGTTTGTTCATTTATTCATACATTTATATTCAATACCCCTTTATCCTGGTAAGGGATGTTGTTTATCCAAAGCCTATCTAGGGAACACTAGGCACAAGTAAGCAATACACTCTGGCTGGCATATTCCTTAGCAGGGCACCAAACACACACACTACCACTATGTCAGGGAGGTGAAAAAAAATAGAGAACATCTCTTGGTTACGTATCTAACCGTAGTACCTTGAGGCAATGAGATGGTGCGTTGCAATGCTTTGTGAATGCGGCCGCGTTGTCCATGCTCTGAAATATTGTGTGCAATCGGTCAAAATTGGAGACAGGCCATCAACGGCGGGGTGACGACATGACCAGGAAACTATAAACCACACATGGAGTGAGGCATAGAGGCACAGCACAGGGAACTAGGGTTACATACGTAACCTAGAGACGTTCCCTTTCAGGAACTTGAGCTGCGTTTGGGAACTAGACTCCAATACCACCACACTGACCAGTCCCTGACTAGTGTGAATTGGCACAGCTACATCAAAGGACAAAGGTGCCAGGAGTGGAACAGAAGTCAAGGTTATAAGACCTAACGAAGTTCAGCGGGGTGGACCAACCTGCAGTGTCGCAGAGGTCTTGGAGGGACACTCCAGAGGACCAAGCCTTAGAGGCTCCACACTCTGGGTCGAGTGCGCTCTGACCCTGAAAGGAGCGGGGAGGCCAGAGGACTCATAAGAAGATGCCACAGCGCTGATCCACCTGCTTGGTGTCTGCTTGTGAGCAGGAAGGCCTCTCCTCGAAGGGCCATAGCAGATAAATATTTGTTCCGACTTCCTCCAAGGACTCGTCCTGTGGACATTGCAGTCTAGTGCTCCGACTGGGCACAGCCGGTTCAGCTTCTCATGGTCTGGAGAAGGACACCTTGGGGACATAACCCACTCTAGGTTGCAGGAAGGCACTGTCCATACCTGGAGTAATTTCCAAAAAGGAACAAGCCACAGAGAGGGCCTGTAAATTCTCTCCTCAAAGAGCAGATAGCCAGCAAGAACATAGTCTTGACTGAAAGGTGCCTCCATGAAGCCTCGGCCAAAGGGTCAAAGGGGGGGCTCAGATAAAGCCTTCAACACAGCGACCAGGTCCCATCCAGGCTCTCTAGGTCGCACCGGAGGCCTCAGCCTCAGGGTGCCACGGAGTGAACGTGTCAGGAGTAAGTCTCTGCCCAATGAATGCCCTGCCATGGGATAAGCCGAAACGGCGGACACATAGACTTTAAGGGTGAAAGGAGCCAACCCTTTTGCCAACTGTTTCTGCAGGAACATCAGCACTGAACCGACTGGACAGTGGACTGGGTCAAATTGGTGCTCAGCGCACTACACAGTAAACAGACATCTTGCGGCATACAAGCTCCTTGTAGAGGGATACCACCTCAGTGGAGAGATTAAAACCTTGGACAGCCTCCATAGCACTGGTCAAGGGTGAAATATTGTGCCCCCTGATTACTCAGAGGAATTTGCCATGTAGGATGCTTGAGGAGGGCAACCACGTCTGCGAACCATGGTCGACCAGGCCACCAAGGGGCTACCAGGAGGAGACGGACTTCATCCCGGCAGACTCTTTTCCGAACTCCCGGAAGCAGCATGACAGGGGAATGTACTAGACCACCGAAGTGTTGTTCGAACGGATCGACACATGATGGCTATTGACGTCCGGGAGGAAATGCTTCAGAGCCAGAAGCACAGCCAGCATCTCTAGGCAATTGATGTGCCATAGTAGATAGGACCTCTCCTATAGACCTTGCGGCCATTCATGACCGCTCCCCACCCTGTGAGGGATACATCTGTCGTTGGCAGCAAAGGTCAGCATTTTGAACCAGAGTCTCATTAAAGAGGTAACTCAACCCCAGCAAAACAGAACTGCTGGTCATCCCAGGTGATTCATCTCCAGGTCAAGATCTACAAATAACACTTCATGACTCTCTGCTCTCCCCTTCAGCCACTGCTCGTAACCTTGGGGTAACTATGGACAATGAACTGTCTTTTTTCCCACATGTCGCTAATGTTGCTCGTTCTTGTCGATTTCTTCTCTATAACATCCGAAGGATTCGACCATTTCTGTCCATACAGGCTGCCCAGTTGCTTGTTCAGTCTCTTGTCATTTCAAGACTGGACTACTGCAACTCTCTGCTGGCAGGTCTTCCCCTGAACACTATTCGTCCACTGCAAATGATCCAAAACGCAGCTGCACGACTTGTGTTCAATCAGCCCAAGTTTTCCCACACCACCCCACTGCTGCGCTCCTTCACTGGCTTCCAGTAGCTGCACGTATCAGATTCAAAACACTGATGCTTGCCTACAAGGCCAAAAATGGACCAGCACCATCTTACCTCAGTGACCTCATCACATCTCGCACTGCACCACGCTGTCTGAGATCCTCCAGCACTGCTTGACTGGTACCACCTTCTCTCAGAATGAGAGGTAAGTACAATTCAAGGCTCTTCTCTGTTCTGGCACCAAGGTGGTGGAATGAACTTCCCCTAGATGTCCGTACAGCAGAGTCCCTGATTATCTTTAAGCGACGACTGAAGACCTAATTAGCACTTTCCAAGTTTGTAGAATTCGAGTTATATTTATATTGAGTTTGTATTCTTGCGTACCAGTGTAGATTTATTCACTACTAGAGATTTAAAGCACGTTTGTACATCGCTATGGATAAGGGCGTCTGCTAAATGCCGCAAATGTAAATGTAAATGTAAGTACCGACTGTAGAACCTGGACTCTCTGTCTGATGGAGGGATCACCTCAATGGCCTTCTCCCTTCGTCCTCCTCCTTCCAAGACCATAGCCTGCTCGGTTCCCTCCAGAGTAGGACAGACCCTGTTGAAATGGGGCGGATGAGACCTGAACTGGATCGTATAGCTTTGCTCTACAGTGCGCAGGACCCATCAAGACAAGTCTGGCAGAGCTTCCACGTGGTAGTTTAAGGGCATTAGTCTCTCGAGACTGATCTCCAGTATGCCTAGAGCTGGGGCAGTGCCCTGAAGCAGCTCTTATCGCTTTAAAGAAGGGGCGAGTCCTCTTGGTCCGCAACAACGCCAGGCGTAAACCGAGGGGAGAGCGCGCTGGATCTGCCCATGCCCTAAAACACATTTTGAGGTGCTGAGTTGGGATTAGGGCTGTGCCTGGCGAGCAGCCCCATGAGAGTGCCATGGGAGATACCACTGGAACACTGCTGATTGCTTCTTCGCTTGCTGAAACCTTTCGACTACCAAGTTAACAGAGTCGCCGAAAAGGCCTGAGGGCGAGAGTGGGGCATCCAGCAGCACGGCCTCATTCTTGTCAGATATTTCTGACTGAGTGAGCCATAGATGTCTCTCTGTGGAGGTCATGACTCCATAACCGTGATCCCTAAGCCCCATGGCGTAAAATGCAGTCTAAAGGGCTAAAGGGGTGAGCCGAGAAAGGCTGCGCCAAGGACCTGGACACCTCTGTGTGCAGGTCAGGGAAAAAACGGTAGCCCCTGATGTGGAGGTTGCAATTCTGGTAGCAAAAATCACTTGTTGAGTTTACTGGATGGAGTAGCTTTACGCTCATCGGTTGGCAAAGCTTTATCCCACTTTTCTGCGGCCAGTTGCGAACGGGAGCTGGACCGGGCATGTGAGGTTGGAGAAATGGACAAGCACGTCTCTGCGAGGTCTGCCTGCGAACCCCAGGAACTGGAGCACCACCCTGCCTCAGCGAGTGTGGGACCAAAACCACAAGAAGTGAGGGCCCCTTCCTCGAAGAGTGCCTATCAGGAGCGGAGCGATCGCATAGACATGCTCACAGTCTGCTCCCTCGATAACCGACTTAGCATGCTCCGCTCCCGAACAAGCCACACAAAGGCTTTGTGTATATACTGGGGGCAGGGAGGGACACACAGCCTAAAAGTGTGCTTGGATTTTTTTTATGTCCTTTTTTTTTTTAAACAAAGACGAACACAACATTTAATTTTCACACAGCATGATTCGTGAACAAACAGAAGCTGCCGCCTGCTTCACTCCATGTGCGTTTTATAGCTTCCTGGTCGTGACGTCACCCCGCCGGTGACAGCCTGCCTCCAATTTTGACTGATTGCACACATTATTTTAGATCATGGACAATGTTGCCGCGTTCCCAAAATGTTGCGATGCAGCTCAAGTTCCTGAGAGAGAACTTGGAGGATAGAGGATACCTGCTGTATGTGCACACACAGGAACAACAAAACTCCACACAGCCTGTAACCTGGATCAAACAAGAGCTCATGGAGCTGTTAGACTGCAGTGCTACCTTGTCTATTTATGTCCAGTGACCCAAAAATGTTAAAGGTAGATACTGTGAATTACACCACCACCTCCTCAACCACACACAAACACACAAACAAATGATTATTTTTGTATTTAGGATCTGCTTTAAAAAAAATCAAAAAACAATACACACTGGCAATAATCTTGCCAGATAAAGATAACAGATAAAAATATTACATTTTATGTGTGCCTCTGAAGGCAGGATTACTTTGAATTCAATACTGATACAGTATGAGCTCAGTGACACACTATTCTGTGATCCATATTAAGTACACACCTTCTGTAGTTTGCAATTTGCAGATATTTTCTTTTTATTTGTCTATTTATTTTCTAACATTACAGCAGGTTTATTGTAAAAAAGTAGCAATATGTAATGTGTTTGAAAGTAAAAGTGATTGAAGCTGTACAGACTACCTTCCATTTTTTAGTTCTTCCTAACCCTTGCATTTCCTATCCTTTTAATACATTCCCAAAGACAGTATTTTATAGTCAGTATCTGCAAGAGCTCCTTGAAGATAAACATCAATAATATTCATACTTGCAAAGCCATTTCTAACAAGTTGAAGACAGGCTGCAACTATGATTATAAGGAAATACCTATTAACACGAACAAACATTAATGTTATACCACATTGTTCACTGATTCGGCTAGCTGACCTGGAGTGGATGGTATGCTACAGAGATTCATACTGTAAGTGGTGAAATGTCATGGCATACATTTTTTAACTGTCATCATTAAAATGATCCTGGATGGCAGCAATATAGAAGTATGAATAGCAGTATGAAACAAAGGCTGCATTATTTAAAAACACTACTGCATCATAACACAGAATGCAAATAATCTGAATGAACATTAAATTGATTTAACATTTGCCCCTGAGCATGAGCTGACCCACCTTATCATTGCTCCTGGGGCATGCTGTCATGCACTGACAAGTCACACTTCATTCCAATGATATATTTTGCCCAGCACAGGCACTTCAAATGATTGTTTTATTTACCCTGCTATTAGCCCACTCTTAGAACATTAAGGTATAATGGAAGGCCCATTGCTGAGTGAAGTCTTTTGAATGCCTGCCAAATCTCTGCTGCATAAAGAACCTGCAACCTTTTGTATATAGAAAAGTGCTCAGCCTTTCACTGTGCTTAATGATTCTTAAGCCCAGAAATGCTTGCAGATGGTCACTCAGCAAGTCTTCTGGCATAGAAAAAGACTTATTTAATCTTTAATAGCACATACGTCGGAAGGAAATTATCAGAGCACATTTCATTTTAATTTGTCATTTTGAAGCACAATATTCTAATTACACATTACTCTATGAGTACTTTCTCTGGTTTATTCCATTTATTTAATGTAGTGGTGCCCAATCTTTAATGCACAAGGGACCAGTTACATGCAAGACAATTTTTCCACAAACCAGGGAAAGGGGTCTGGGTCTAATGCATAACTAAACACAATAATGTGCCTATCATATTACTAATAAACATATTGAATAATTTAATTACTAATTAAATTATTACATATATAATGAAATTCTTCCTCAACTTACCATAATGCAGGGTGGGTGCTTAATTTAGCAAAGAAAGTGGTCAGTTTTACAAATAAAGCACTCTGCACACCACAAAAGTCAGTAAAATGGAAATTAAATAAATATTTAAAAGTTTTTGTTCTTTCTGTGTGACCCAGTACCTAATGATCCACAGCCCTGCGGTTGGGAGCCTATGATATTGTGCATAACTTTTTGTGCTGCCCACCATATTTCTTTTAGTACTCTGTTAGCACTCATATCTCTAAAAGAGGTTTTCTCAAACACTTGCAATTATTACATAATCATGGTTGACAGTGGGAGATGTGGGGTCCTTTGTCAGGCTGGTTTTTATAGAATAATTTTACTGATGACTCCATTTTCCACAGCATTTGGCCCTAAATGCCCAATTTTCCACTTCATCTCCCCGACAATAAAGACTCTATCATCCTTGTTCTCGAAACCTCTTGAAAACAAGGAAATTAATTCTGGACTGATTAAGCAGTTCTGTATGAGGTGCAGTCTTATTCTTCATTACATAAAATGTTCACCTGGTCAGTTTAGTGTACCAAACAAAATGACACCTACACAGGAAACTACTTTGACAGACATTCCTATATGCTACGTCTATATAGACAATTGCTGTTGCAATAATAAGCTGGAAGTTGTGCTTTTTGTCAATACACATACAGTATAAAGTTGCATATGCTCAGAGAATGTAAGTGTAATTTTTCCCATCCCCCTCTCCAACAGTCAAACAGATATGCATTACACACTG